>NW_015091042.1:2166367-2433867 GCF_001431845.1 Calidris pugnax | reverse complement strand
GTGAGTGTCTCTGAAAACTGAGGACTACTGTAGTTAAAAGCAGCAGTGGCTGGACGGATCCCTGTGTTAAGTGACTGCACATCTTGGTGAGGGAGGAGGCTTTTTTCCCCCCTCTTTAAAAAGACAAAGTGAACACAGCCAAAGGGAATCACGAAGCGTGTCTGGCTGTCTGCTGTCTCTGTCCTGGTAGTGCAAAGGTGTCTACTCCTACCAAGTGGTTGTAATGACACTAACTGCTGTGCTTGAGGAAGAATGGAAAACTACCTGTTTTCTACTTTTATTATGAGAATTATAATTAGTGGGCTTTTAGGTTGTGAAGGCTAGCCTTTAGCTCTGTAAGCTTGTAAGGATACAATACAGTACAACTGGGAAATTCAGCCTCTCTAGTCAGCCTACTGCAGACCAACCTGATTTAGTGATGTATCGTGATATACTCGGAGAAATGTGCGATTTAATTATACAGGTAAATAATAATTTTCAGTTAAAATTTAAAATTGCATATTTCATTATATATAGATATATGTTTATATATGTGGTGGGTTGACCCGGGCTGAGCGCCAGGTGCCCATCAAACCGTTCTCTCACTCCTCTCCTCAGTGTGACCCGGGCTGAGCGCCAGGTGCCCATCAAGCCGCTCTCTCACTCCTCTCCTCAGTGGGACAGGAGAGCGAAAATATAATTAAAGGCTCATGGATCAAGATAAGGATAGGAAGAGATCATTCAATTATCATCATGGGCAAAAGAGACTGAAATCAGGGAAAATTTGGTCAGTCGTAGGTCCATCTTGGAGCCAGCTGGCACTGGCTCTGTTGGGCATAAGGGAAGCTTCAAGCAGCTTCTTACAGAAGTACCTCCTGTAGTCCCCCCTGCTACCAAAACCTTGCCTCTCAAGCCAAATACAATATATTTTATATATATGACTAAAATAAGGATAACTATCAGAAATGGCTGCTATATGAAAGCAAACAAGCAAATCTGTGATTGCTAATATTTTTTCAGATATACTTCAGTTTTCACTGTGAGAATTGCTACATTCAGAAAGACTTTCTCAGACTACAATGTTTGCTCTGACCTATTATAATTTATCAGAGCTGATATCCGAGCTGTGCAGCACAGCATGATATGGACATTTTGATATTCTGACCCCATTTCTGAGTTATGACATTTGATTCCTGAAAGATTCCATTTATTTCCAGTAGAGGAAGACTACACTTTGCCAAAAGCAATAAGAAGTTGCTTCATGTTCAGTACCAAAACAAGACAAGTTAACCTTTGAACTTTGAAAATTAGTCCTCCACAAATGTGAAAGGTACTAATAAAGATGGATTTGATGGATAAAAAGCATAGAATATGGGATCTGGTTAATTTATTAAATATTTGTAATAATGATTAAGAGAAAGCAGTCTGATTTTCAGCCCATTCCTCTGCATCAACTTGCCAATATATCTAACAGCAAGACATCTGCAAATACAAAAGAAAATGGGCATTCTTTTTAATTGGGTATTAGCATACAAAGTGTATATAGGAGAGAATCTGCTCTGAAGGCTTCCCCAAGGAGAGAGAGCAATATAGAACAAAGTAGTAGTAAAAGTCTGTGTTATGTATCCCTCTGAATAATGCTATGTTAGGAAAGTAAATTTAAGTTTTGTTCCCAGTTAGGATAGAAGATGCTACAGATGTTCCACATGATAGATGAAACCTTGTTTTATATTTCTGAAAGAAGGGATGGAGGGAAAATGTGCAGGTTTTTTTCACAACTGGTGCTGCTGAGCCCAGCTTCTTAAAGGTGTTTCAGTTGGCTATGGACTGAGTAAGCCATGTTAGTCTGGTTCTTGGTGAACAGCCATTAACACCTTTGCAATTAACATAGACTGAAAACAGACAATAGATGCTTGGTGTAAGTGAGATCAATTTCTTTCAAGTCTACATAAATTACATCTCCATTTTTAGTGTCTTGTCTGAGAGTACCTTGCAATAAAGAGTGTGGCAATTATTTAGTTGTCTTTGAGAATGAAAGTGTGAATGTACTCTTGACTAGTTTTGAACATAACTCAGTAAAAAAAGTAGATATATCTAATCTGATATTTTGAACTGTATGACAACTGTAGTAAATCTGGAAATTCAGTTGTTACTTATACATCTTTTTGTCTTTCTTGGAGGAACAGTTCTTCTTCCAAATGAATCTCCTGTGCCTAAGTTCAGATGATAATGTCACTTAGGATGGCGCTGATGGATTCATGACAATCAATGCATTTTGTTCTGTCCCTAAACACCGTAGAAGGGCTAAGAGAATAGGATATTTGGGATCTGTCTTAACAACTGAAGCATGTGCTCTAGAATGCCAATATTAACTCCATAACAAATGTGTTTCTTCTAAGATGTTTAAACAGTGAATGGGGGAGGCTGAGATAAGTTCTGTTATCCATCCCAGCCAAAGGGAAAAGCTTTGACAAAAGGAAGGAGCAGACAACTGAGCTGCAACTGAGGTTTCTTGAGATCCCAAAGCTAATTCCATGTGCTAGAATTACTCCTTTAATTTGTTAAGGTATTGCAGTTTTGCAGGTATGAGTTTTTACCACATCCAAAATAAACATTGTTCATCATGAACAGGGAACATCTTAGACAGTGAAGACCAAAAATCAGTCATATTTCAAAAAGATTTAAATTTTCTTCTCCGTATCTCCCCACCTAAAAATCCCAAACCATTCTTCTTTTCCTCTTACTTACAAACCCAATCGCCAAAAACTTCTGATAGAAAAATCTTGATTCAGATTTCAAAGTCCTTTGTTCCCTTAGGAATCCTAGGATTTTTTTTTTTTCTTTTTCAAATATGCTGTTTGTCCACATCAAGGAGTAGAAAACAGTTACCTTCATGCCGGAATGAGTTACTAATATCAACTGTAATCTGATGGTGTTTTATTGAAATATCTCAATTTTTTTTTTTTTTTTCAAATATGCTGTTTGTCCACATCAGGGAGTAGAAAACAGTTACCTTCATGTTGGAATGAGTTACTAATATTAACTGTAATCTGATGGTGTTCTATTGAAATATCTGTCATTTTTAAGAATCTAGAAAGATGTCCTAGTTGTGAAATCCTGGTGGTGACACATGAATTCTACAAAAGCTTTGTCCCTGTTGTTGAAGGCCAGACAAAAACATTTAGTTCCCTTCCCTCTTGTTTTGGCTTTTTTTTTCCGCTTTAGTGAGGTAGGATTTTTTTTCTTCCTGTGTGTACCATTGACAGGTATGTGTGAAGGTAAGGCTGGGAGAGGGACAGAGTGAAGTTTCATTGTAGAGCTGCTTTAAGCCACTTGAGAGGAAATTTCTCCTATCTACAAATTTCCTCTGATCTTCATCAGCGTCTGTGTCAGCGTGATTCTAATCGCATTCGTTAGATGATTATGTTGTAGTCTCTTAGAGGTGTTAAGGGTTTTTTTGGTGCTCGTCGATTGATGGCTAATGGGTTTTGTTGGGCTGTTTAAATGGAAGTTTCCTACAATCTGATACTAAAATGGAGGCTTTGAGTGAGGCTTTTATCACTCTTTCACCAGTGTCATCAAGAACTTCCCTTTCCTCGCTGGAAATGGAATTTCATGCTGTGTGTTTCTAACCCAAGCGTTACATCAATCAGCAATCTAGTAGAAGTTTGTGGTTCTAACAAAAAGAGCATTTCACATGCTGTGAAGTGGTTTCCTAGTCTGGCATTTATGTCTATCCCAGACCCTATGGAAACTACTTAAGCTGGAACTTGCCTTCGATTTACTATGCTCAACTTTTATAGACAGGTTTTCACAGCTGGTTCTCGATGCCTTTCCTGCAATTAAAGAGATTATATGCAGGATGTGTTTGACAAGTGGGCAGTGTCCAAAGTCCTTATTCCTTGTGTGACATTAAGAAGCCAGAGTAAACAAATCAGCAAAGAGTGCAATTGCCGATCCCAGCAAAAAGGAATACATGCTTGTTGTACAGCACATTTGTGTTGTCAGCAAATCTCAGTGCATTTGGCAAGGAAGTCCGTGCCCATTTAAAAAATGAGGAAAATGAGGTATACTAAGAGAACAATTGCTTTAATATAACAGGCTACAATTACAATCCACTCTCCTGTGTTTGGAGTAACATTAGACAACATTATCTCCCTTTTAAAAAACAACAACAATATCCATTACCATATGGTAGTCATTTCTTCACAAATAGACGAAAAATTGTCTCTAAATTGGAGAGACGTGGATTTGAAGGGTGGGTCACTTGGTGGATAAGGAATTGGCTGGATGGTCACATTGAAGGAGTTGCGGTCAATGGCTTGATGCTCAAGTGGTGAGCAGTGATGAGTTATGTTCCTCAGGGGTTGGTGCTGGGACAGGTGCTGTTTAGCATCTTTGTTGACAACATAGACAGTGGGATTGAGTGCACCCTCAGCAAGTTTGTATGGTACATGCTGGAGAGAAGAGATGCTACCTGGACAGGCTTGATAGGTGGGCCCGTGCAAACCTCATGAAGCACATCAAGGCCAGGTGCAAGGTCCTCCTGCACATGGGTCCGGGCAATCCCAAGCACAAATGCAGGTTGGGTGGAGAACAGCTTGAGAGCAGCCACGAGGAGAAGGGCTTGTGGGTGTTGGTGGATGAGAAGCTCAACATGAGCCGGCAACGTATGCTCTCAGGCCAGAAAGCCAAACAGCATCCTGGGCTTCCTCAAAAGAAGTGTGGTCAGCAGGTCGAGGGAAGTGATTCTGCCACTCTGCTCTGGTGAGACCCCACCTGGAATACTGCATCCAGCTCTGGGACCCCTAACATAAGGAGGATATGGACCTGTTGGAGTGGGACCAGAGGAGGACTATTGAAGGTGATGAGAGATGTTCTTTTAAAAAAAATGGGGCTGCATCCAGCTCTGGGACCCCTAACATAAGGAGGATATGGACCTGTTGGAGTGGGACCAGAGGAGGACTATTGAAGATGATGAGAGGTGTTCTTTTAAATAAAAAAAAAAGGGAATTGTGAGTGTTTTTTTTTTTTTTTAATTGCACAAAATATATTCTAAATATAGAAGGTGGGATTGAGCTAAGTTTCTGCTTTCTGTGTTTCAGTTCCAATGTTGACCAGAAGATTTGATTTACTAGTCAATGTACATGATTCCTAATTCAATGAGGTGGTCAGCATTCATAACACCAATGAAAGTTGAAATTTTTTTCAGGATCAGGTCATATATTTATCAGTGCAGCCTTAGTTATTATAGTAGTTTCAAGAGGAAAGAAAAAAAAACACTTTATAAAAATATTATGAGGTTTTGTTAAGAGTAGAAGGCAAAGTTTTGGACAACTTTTTCTTTCCCCTTAAGCTTTTAGTAACCCCTACCTCACAAACTGACAGGGACATCAGTGCTGTCTGCATTTTTTCTTCAAAAGTTTTATCTCTCCTTCTTTCAGAAGAGTAATTTTTGAGGCAGCCATGACAGCTCTGTCATTTCACTCACACCTCTAAATTTCTCTTTCTGTTGTCAGTCAGCAGACAGCAGTCACGGTATCTTGATGATCGTGACTGATGGCAAAATATATGAGAATTGTAAAAAGGGCATTGAACATTACGTCTAAAACAATCATTTTATGCTTTATTTTTGTAAGTACAATAAGAAGTTAGAAAAGCACCTGTTTACCTGTGGGTCTTACATTTATTTTTTGCATTATAGAGAATGGTGTCGATATATCTAGAAATACTTATTTTATCATAAACCTAAGTACTGAAAGTTGTCTGCACATTTAGTCGCAGTTCAGTATTTATGATATTTTGCCAGTGTTTTACTGTTTTTCAAATTTCCTTTTAAATGACTAATTTCCCATCAAACCCCAGGGCTTAAATGACAAGCAAGGAGCTGAGAGCAATAGCAAAAAGAATCTGAGTCATATTTTCCTTGAAAGGGCTTTATGTGTTCTTGGAAAGTAAAACATATCAATTATATTGTAAGTAAATAAAACACATATTTGGTGAGGGAGAAATGGCTATTCGGCTTTTATGTCAGCAAAATTTCTATACAGAATGGGATAGAAAACACCAAAGAAAGCTTTTTTTTTTTCTTCCCAGTCAGTCCTGTTCATGAAATTTATTACAAATTATTTTTGGGAAAAAAGCAACTAAAGTCTATGAGTTTGAGTGCTATGTGATGGCCATTGGATTCTTCCTTTTTTACAAAAATAATCACCTGATATTCTGGTAGTTGGTGTTCATACCTGTTAAACAGCAATATTTGAGGCTGAATCACTTGCATTCCATTATTCCATATTGTCTATACTGATGGCTATAGTCTTGGTTTTTTACAGGCATCTATATACAGTATCTATCTTTTATGGTTTTTGACAGTTGCATGAGGCAAAAGGGCTATTTTTGCGATGTATGATGATCAGTTGTGTGAGCGTTCAGTTGTTTGTTTTTTAAATGCTTGCAAATGGCACAGCTATGTAGGCAAATTGTTTGTTGTGAATACAGTCGTACCATAAAAAAAAAAAAGAAGTCTTGCTTGGTATATAACTTATTCTGAGCAGGGAACTGATAAAAGTTGTACCCGCAAAAGATCTCTTACTGATACAAGCTGCGTGTCCAGAAGGAAGTTGATTCTAGGGCTGATATTCTGGCAGCTCCACTGGCAAAGCCTTTTATATCTGGGTCATGTATCAGGAGAGCTGTCATGTTACCCACCAGTGTGCAGTAATTATTAAATGTGGGTCCTGTGGAGACTGGTGCTGTGAAGGGAGGCACCTTCTAGATGATAGCTGCTAACGGTTACGGTCTGGGATTTTCAGAGGGCTCAGAGATATTTACCTACTCCTTTAGGGATGAGAAGTGAAGATACTGGGGAAAAGCCAGCAGATTCCAGTAAATTTTTTGAAGAATGCTGCAATGTGAAGGAGTAGAGATTCATCTTTTCCATTCGGAATAGGTCTTAAAAGTGTCTCTGGCCACAAATTTAAAACATGCTCTCACGTTACCCAGAAATAACTTGAAAAACTTGTCTTTGCCATTAGTTTGAAATGAACACTGTGCACAGCTTCAACGCAGGACATAGATTCCCTGCATCTGCTGGAACAGGAATGGGTTGTAGCAGTTACTTTGTCTCTTTGTGGCATAATCTTTCTTGGAGCTTTCTCTGGTTTCAGTCCCTATTCTGGCTGAAAATTGAGAAGTTTGTGAAACTCATGTTGTGAGGTTAGATAATAGGTTTATCTGCAAAATAATATAAAAGTGTATTCTACTTTTAGTAGCACATGTGGGTCCCATCTGGGTCGGGCTCGGCTACAACACTGGGGACTGAATCGTGTGTATTCCAGGCTAAAAGATGTGTGGCTCCAGGAAAATCTTAGTGTTTTCAGTTTCTCACTTGTTTGCTTGGGACCATTTGCAGAAATGCCCTACTCAAAGGACCATGTCATTTTTATAAACAGTTCCCCTATTTCCTGGGAAACTGCAAGGTGGCATTTTACTTCATAATAAAGTAGTCAAATTCAAGAAATGTTAACAGTACTAATGACACATATACAGCTGAAAAAAAAAAGAATATTGAGTGAATGCAAAAGGTGAATCTAAGACACATGAATCACTGAAAGTTCTTTGGCACAGAAATTACTCACAAAGTTGTTTAAAGACATGAACAGAAGGGTTGGGGGGAAGGAGATTTGTTTTATATCGCTATTTGATTTTATATTCAAATTGTAGAAATCTGGTTTGATGATCATTTTTTGAACATAGAATCATGGGAAATATTTTGTTTTCCCTGAGAGCCAAGGCGATGTATTTATTTCAAGTTTTATTAAATGAGTTATAAATTTTCCTAGCAATTTACTCATAGCTCAAGAGGTTTAATTTGCATGTGTTGCCTTTTACAATATGCTTTTCGTAATGTTGCAGATGCTTCTTCCCTAGCTTCAGTAAACAACAGGCAGTTGGCCAGGTTTTTGACTGAACGTTTGCCAACTCTGGGAAATATTAGTTAACTCTCTAGTGGCCACTGAATGGTTTTTAGCCGACTTTATCCAAAAGAATCTGTGAAGATTAAAAATAAGATGAAGGAAAAAAATAAAATAAGAAAACAGTAATTTCCTGGACTTAACGCAGGAAAAGAGGTGTCTTTCTGCATTACAATAATTTCAGGTTTTCTTTTTTAACATTTATTTCTGAAATGGGTTGTTGACAAAAAATTGGTTAAAAACTGATTATGATAATAATAATGATATAATATTAAGCATTTCTTCCTTTAGATTAGTGAAGATTTTTCAGTCTTGGGGGCACTCACTGGAATCCAACGAAGTTTACCCTTAGAGTTTTACTTGAATTTTCAAAAGTCCACAAGGAGAGTTCTTTCTTCAACGCAGTAATCCAGTCCATGGCAGGGATGTTCTGCAGGTGGGATGGCAGGTTGTTTCATGAGAAGTGGAGGTTAACAAAGTCTAGTTTCCTGTGGATTTATGCCCTAGAGCTCGGCTCCCATCTCTGTGTCCCATATGGTGCTTTCAGCTTTCTTCCATGAGTCTGTCTTGATTTTTGGGGCTCTCTTGAGCAAGTAGTGTCATATTCTCTTGCAGTCTGGAGCTACCTGCTTGCTGTTCAGCTGCTGCCAGTGTAATGTGTGATGACCAAATTTATGCTTCTTCCTGTTAGTGATAGATTTGGTGTGTATCTCATTGAGCCTCTCATCATTGTGGTATTTCTAGGAATGTAATGTGATTTCAAAGTTTGTCGAAGTTGGTGAATTTGTCTCGAAGCTGTGGCTCAAAAGATGTATGCAAGGATGGCTTGTCAGCGTGCTTGTATAAGTGCATAAAGAAATGAGGCCAATCATGAATAAAAAAGAAATGTCAAACATCTTCAGTATCTTGCATGACATGCACCTGGAAATAATTGCAGGTGGTCCCATGATTAAATGCTGTCAGTGTAAGTGGGGCAAAAGGACAGGCTGAAGGAATGAGTTGAGTTTGAATTGCCTGACTTGACATTCACTACTCTTGAAAAACTTGCATCTGTGGGTTTGGGAACACATTGTGGGTAACTGTTTTGAACAGATGATCATAAATGAAGCATGGTGCAACATCCATTGAAAGGAGGTGACACTTAAGAAGTGGAAAATTCTGAATCCTTTTGGTATTTATCCAGATTACTCAAGGCTCTTTCTTTGGGAATCTGAGTATGTTTGCATTTTTACTGGTGTTACTTTTTGCTCCACAAGTTCTCTGGCGATGTGTGGTAGCTTTGGGCTTAAATGAAACACAGTGAAGAATAACAAATTGACCAGTGATTCTTCATGCCTGATCCTCTCCTGTATTCCTCAGATTCATTTAATTGTACTACCCCTTCCACAGAGTTCCTCATTTGTGCAGAAGTATTACGCTCAATACCTTAAGACTCAATACCTTAAAAAAAAAAAAAAGAAGGAAACAAACAAAAGTTGTGATTTTACAAGTTTCTTTGTTAGAAAAGTTACCTTATAGTTTCTCAAGCAAATTTAAAGTGAGGCTTGAGTGGTGCCACTGTTTGGATCCAGAGAAGATGAATATCAGATGATTTGTTCCGTCTTTGGTACTAGAAACATGGCGCATTGCTCGCGTGATGTCATAAACTGATGTCTTAGTGCGTCCTGCAGGAATTATGTGCCCTTTTACTTTTCTAACAAATAGCACCTATGACCCATTGAATTTCACTTATACTGGATGAATCTGTTTTCCCCAGCATTTCTCATTTTCTGCTTCCCTCTGTCTTTTCCCTTACGTGATACTGGGGAGGGAGGAGTGTTGCTTAGCAACCAGTTGGAAGCGGTCAATTCAGGTATAAATATTAAACCTTTTCAACCATGGTGAGTTTATGGTAGAAAATGGAAGTGTATCCCATTTTTTTCTCATGAAAATTGAGGCAAAATGGTAATGTAAATCCTTTTTAATAATCAGGACAATATTGGGACCTTAGTTTTTCTGAGTTTGGCTCCTGTAAGTGGAGAAGAAAACCTTTTCTTCTCTGTTAACTAACAGGATGCCCATGCAGAGCCTCATGGACCTCCAGTATGGTATTTTGTGTGTGTGTGTTTGGTTTGGGGTTTTTTTAAAATTATGTTAGAGCCCAAGATGGCAAGTTTGGACACTGGTACTAAGTTAGTCATGTATTAACACTACTTAATACAGAAATAGAAGTGGTTTATTTTTTTTCCTAAATGTTTTTAATGTGCGTTATAATTTTTAGATGGAAGACAGCACACTGATTTCCGTAAGGCATTTCTGTTATAATACTCATGAAATCCAATCTTTAGAGAAGTAGAGGGACTTGAAACCATAGGTAGCTATTGCTTAAAGCAAGAAACTGGAAACTGTACCCCCCCAAGTATGCATTTATTTAGTAATATTATGTTAGTAGCTAGAGGTCTGAGTCAAGACCCAGGCCTGTGTTTACCTGGACACCAACATTTTGTGCCTTGTAAGATGAGGGGAGTGTGTGAGCAGTAAAATACCTTGCAAAAGATCATTTATTAATTATTTAACTGCAGCAACAGTAGCCTGTCCTTTGGCTCTCAAGTGTCCCAATTGCCCAGCCCATGCTTCTCTGTTCAGGCACCATCACACCATTTGCATCTGCCCTGTGGATGTGCGTGGGTTATCTCAAGTGTTACTGATTGCCCAAAAGTGTAAGCTGGAAAACGATTGAAAAAAACAACCCGTGTTGGTCTGCTAGCTTCAAATCGGACTGGAAGTTGTTCCTGAAATAGAGTGTTTATTGAAATGATATGTGCAATCATATTCCAATCGTTTCATAACAGGGAAATGAGAATATTCAAGATTTTCCAATAGTATTTTCTTGAAAAGCAGACTGTGTGAATTTTGATTGATATGACACTTTAGAACTACAACTGAAACTGTATTTGTTACAAAGGAATGACCACTGAATCAATTTCTTTAGTATATATTTCTTTAGACTTGCATCATTAATATTCAAAGGGGAATGTCTTTTACATTGTGCTGCAGTTTATACTAATGTGGGTTCATTTGCTTTCATGTTATTATATCACTTTTTCTATTGAAAAGATAAAATGATGCAGCGTTGTTCATGTGTTGCACAGAACAGGAGCCATGTGCAGTTTGGTACCTACTGCATTTCCAAACCAATAAATACATGAATAAAAAATCAAAGATAGGAGGCAGGATTTTCCTTTGATTTCCACAGACATAGCATGCCGTTGGTATAACAGAAATCTAAGAGGGAGATAAAAATTTGCTTGTATTTGCCAGCTGTTTAATGCAACAGCTAGTGTAGTCTGTATTTCTAGGATGATCAGAAGGTGCAAAAACACTTCTTAACCCAAAATTAATATATATATTTTAGAAATAAATTGATTCTTATTGCATAAAACACATGCTTCTAAAACTATTTTCTGTATATAACACTTCAGGTGTTTGGCTCAGGCTGAAAGTCTATTTACAACCATCAACACTTTTCTAAACTAACAATTAGTTGCAGTTTAGCATTCTCCTCTGCTTCTATCCTGCAGTCATGCATATGTTTAACTGGATATATGTGACTAATCTCTTTGAAGCAATTGAGAATTACTCTAATAAGTAGAAGCTAAGAACACACATGGCTTTATAATGGCTTTGTTGACTTAAATTCTTTAATGATTTCACTTAATAAAAATTCATGGGCAGCCTGAATTCTACCTAGGAGTCTATTTACAGTCTTTCTGTTTGGCTCTCTCTGGTTGTTCAGAGGAAACTTACCAAAAGGAAATGCAACCCTCAAGGGTTTAAGCTGTCTGAACGTGGATGCTGCCTCCTTAGAAAACATTCAGTGTCTTGCTTTCGAACTGAAAGGTTCATATTTTTCTCCAGGTTTTAGTGGAATTAAGATTAATACTTCCCCGTACACCTTAAATTTGAAAATGCTTCATAGATGTGTGTGAAGTGTCTGTACTGAAACCATAGTTTATTTCAAAAATAAAAAGTTTTCCTTCTGCCCTCCCAAACAAACTTGTGACTTCTAATGTAATCCTTTTCCTTTTGGTGTAATTTGCAATAATCTCCTTGCCACAAAAAGAAAACCTTTAACTATTATTATTTTTAAAACTAGGGCTGCACCTATAAGTGACAAGAGTTAGACTGACCAGTGGTTTTAGTAAGAATATGTTTGGAAACCAGAATTTTCAGAAAATACTGTTTTTCAAGTACCTCATTATGGAGCTGGCTGATATTTTATGCTCATATTATTCAGTCTGGGAACACTTAAATTTATATCTTTATCACAATGAGTGTCAGCAAATTCTTGAATCTGATATAATTGCAGTATGGTTCATGTGCCTATACAAATATGTAAATGTATAAAGTTTTTAAACTCCTAATTCTCAATTTTGTCAGTATTTTAGGCTTTAAATAGTTTTCTTACCTGCTAACATTAATCAACAATGCTATTGAGAAATGTGCCAGCTTTATCAATACCTTATTTTATTTTGATTTATGATGTGTATTTTGTTTCTATTTTACACCTTCTATCTTTGCTCTCACTTGTGTAATATGATGTCTTTAGTGCTTTGGATTAGAAGCAATAGTTTGGAGATTCCATATATACTAGTAAGGGGTCAATAGTGAAAGAAAAATGCCTAAATATGGCAGAGAAAATGGTTTTGTCTTGATCTTATGTGTTTTCTCCATTGATTAGTGGTGAACTGCTGTCAAGGGCTCAGTCCTCTGCAGGCACATGCTGTGTCAGGCGATGAGTGCGTGAACACTTATCATTCCTGTATTACTATTATTTTTTAGAGGCTCTTGATGGTTGATTAGCTGATTTTCATGCTTGACATCAAGCTGCACACATCACGTATGTTAATCTGAAACCATTATATCCAATTCTGTAGGCAAACATGTAAATATTAGATAACTCCTGGATCCAAACCAACAGGTTGTGACACAGCTAGAAGTGCAAGAGAGCTGTGCTACCCTGAACCACCTTGGCAATGGAGGCTTCACTGGTGAAGTGAAGGAAAAAGAGATGTAGATCCTGTCAGTGTGTACTTGAGAAGGCCTATCCCCCTTGCGGTGAGGTGGTGAGAACCTGATGGTCCTGCTGCTTTAACAAGTGCTGTCATTTGTCACTGTCCTGACATACCCATTTCTGCATGAGGGACACAAAGAGGAAGGCATTAGCATCTTTCCTGCAGGAAGAGCACTGTTGGTTTTTGCGCATTGGGAAGCATAAATCTTGGTTTTGCCACTGAACAAAACTATTCCTGTTAGTTCAGCGGCCAGCATTGAAATGAGAGATCCAAGAAAGGGACTTTGGATGTTTTTGATGAAGCATCTTTTATTAAACTCTGTTTTCACTGCAATATGTGTTTATAGTGCAAAATCATAACATTGCTGAAACTGTGGGAAATATTCTTTGTAGTTAATACTAAGTTTCCTCCCGTGTGAGAGGCAGAGGCTGTGGAAGTAGAACCACCTGTGGAAGTTGCTACTGCTGGGGGATGTTTCCTCTCTCGTGTGTGTGTGGCTTATTGTGGTTGCTTTACAGAGGTTACTATATCATGATCTTCATTACTGTGATGGTGGGTGCTTATCTATCCATGAATTGTTATTTTATTTATAAAGCAATGGGGAAAAAAGTTTTGAGTAAACTAAATGTAACTTAGAGTGTTCAGGGGAATTAAGTGTATTCTGTGACACAAGTTGTTAGGTTTCAGGGATGCTGACAGGAGTGAGGAGATCAGAGTTAAAATAGCTTAAATGGGGTCAAGGTGCCCGGACTTGCTGTGATTCACTGGTAGACCTTCATAGGAGATGATGAATTTAAAGTTAGGCTTTAATATAAAATATATTAAACTGAGGAGAAAGGGGCACTAACACCTTTCTTGACACTGTCTGTCAGTAGGAGAGCACAAAAACCTTTGGTACTGAAGCCCTTTTGACAAGACTAGTCTAATATACAAATTACATGTCATATGATGGAGCTTTATCTGTACAGCCTTATTCCTGCTGAGGTTGTCTCATTCCATGCTTCTTGTCCAGAAACTGTGATTTGTAAGGCTCCACATATAGATATCTTTGGAAGACTTTTATTTTGGTTTGATAGTTTCTCTGTTTATACAGAAGGGGTGCTCATAGATTGAAAAAGGCTGAGAACAGAAAGAAAATTTAGTAACAAAAGGAAGACAGAATGAAAGAATGCACAAGATATGAAGTGATTTTTGCAGGAAAAAATAAAATGGAGAAAAGAAATAAAGTGAGGTAACTCCAAAGTTAAGATTAAACCACTGATTTCTCTGAGGCTAATATAGATCAGGTAACTAAATGTGGGGAAAAAATCACTAAGAACTACCCCCAAACTGTATGCATAATTGCATATTATAAAGATAAACACAGCTAAATATAAATGAAGGTAAAATGCTAAGGCACGTTACTGCTACTTCCCCTGCTTCCCACCAGCCCCGTACCTTGTCAGTAATATTATTGTGCTTCTCTGATTTTGACTTATAGAGCACGCACTGGTGAATGACCAAGGTTTAAACATTCATTCAATATTAGCATGTATCAGAAATGTAGGATACTTTCATTAATTGGATTAGGGTTATATGTGTTTCATTTAAAAGCTGCAGTGATCACTAATGGAATGACCTTGAAGTCATTATCTGTTAAGAAGCAGGAGAAAAGATTGTTCTTCATGTTCAGTTGTATTTGTCATTACCTGTGAATATAATTTTCAGATAAAATATGGTTCCAGCTCTCTAACTACTTTTCTTTTTTTTCCTTTTTCTTTTTTTTTTTTTAAGCAAAGGTTGGCTAATCTAAATTCTTTCAGCTATCATTTTGGTTTGTCACACTAGGTCTAAAAAGTGCATTTTTTGTCTTACAAATAAAGTAAGCTGTGCTTTTTAAACCAAGAACTCTGAATACTGTTCATTATTTCCTTTTTTCCTTTTCAGTCCTCCTTTTTAATTTTTCCTGTCCTAGCCTTTCCAAAGGCAGTGTAGCCAGGAAGCCTACATGTATTTCAGACACCATATAGTTACTCAGAAATCCACCAACTGCTATTATAAAACCATTCCCTTGAATTTTGTACTTTATCTTAACAACTGTGTAGCAAATGAGTATTGTTAGTGGGCCAGTAAGATTTTTAATCTCATTCCCGCCTTGCACCTCCTGACGTGTATATCTTTTTGCCACTGAAACCAAACTGGTTGCTGTGATTCACATCATCATTTTATTTGTCTACCACTGTTGAGTTTGCCACACAGCATTCTGTCCTAGCCTTTCCAAAGGCAGTGTAGCCAGGAAGCCTACATGTATTTCAGACACCATATAGTTACTCAGAAATCCACCAACTGCTATTATAAAACCATTCCCTTGAATTTTGTACTTTATCTTAACAACTGTGTAGCAAATGAGTATTGTTAGTGGGCCAGTAAGATTTTTAATCTCATTCCCGCCTTGCACCTCCTGACGTGTATATCTTTTTGCCACTGAAACCAAACTGGTTGCTGTGATTCACATCATCATTTTATTTGTCTACCACTGTTGAGTTTGCCACACAGCATTTGCAGAAATGCATTCACACAGAAGGAAAAAAAATTAAACAAATTTACAGATTTAGTAAGAGAAGTTATTTCTTCACTTTGCTCAGAAAGTTTTCTTCAACCAAGGATCAGCAGAAGCATTGTGTGACTCGGGTGATGAGATGCAGAACACAACATGAACTTCTGATGAAAAGGACAGAAGTAGTACGTCCATAAATTTCAGAGTAAAGAAACAGTTTTTTGAACAGCAGTTGTACTACCTAATATCTGGATAAATCCTCAGGCCTAGCAAAGTCTAATCCTGACAATTTTTCTGTTCTGATTGAATCAAGTTAAGAGCATCTTTGGATTGACTGTGGTTTTGTAACTCAGCTCTATGGCCAAACACAACCTTAGTGAGTCAGGCAGAAGCAGACGGTGCAACGGGGGGACTGTGCTGTTGTTCCAGGGGACAGAGAGCGAACGTGTTGTGTTACTAGTCAGGAGACCACATCTTCTTCCCTCAGTAAAACTCCCTCTGATTCTTCAGGATAGCAATGGGGCTTTCTAAGAGCTAAGGACCAAAATATAGTAGTGCTTTTGAATATGCTGTATCTCTTTTGATCAGAGCTTTTATCTGTTTCATATAATCTATTAAGTATGAGTAACAAATGCAGGTGTTTTTTTTAAAAAAACAGTCCTGGATGTCTACATCAGCTTGGTGGTAGGTGTAGCTTATTTAGAAGACTTTGCAGGTGCATCACATCAGCTGACCAGAGCAGAAGGCAATAAATGTGGCCAGATGGTAACTATTTAATAATGGAAGGGGAAAAAAAAGCTTTTTTCTGAAGGAAGAGGAATTGGGTGACTGACAAGGAATTGCTTTTGGGCACATTTTCATATTGAATGGTAGCACTGGACCCGGTTAATTAAAGAAAACCCTTTTATTGTTCTAGTAGGTTTTCATGAAGATCATAGAAAATGCAGGACAGCCTTCCTTTTTTTAGTACCCTACTTGTTTTCCTCTCTCATTTAATATTTAAATTTCCCCTTTGACACCCTACCAACAGGGCATTAACTGTTGGTATTCACAGAAGAGGGGAGATAGATGAAATATTTCAGGTAAGTCATCTGATCTAATTTGGAAAGGTTTCTGTGAGGAAAGAACAGCTTTTGATTTATAAGGGAAGGTTGTCTGTTATCAAGATATACATGTTGGAATTTATTATCAACAATCTGCTTTTAATTTTAGAGATTGTTTACCTAAACTACTATATGTCAGAGCTCAGGACAAATTTCTGCTTAGCATTTAATTTTAGATACTTGCCATAGTGGACAGTAAAAAATGGGTCCCCAGAATTCGTGGCATCATTATGAATCTTACCTTCTGGCAGCCCCTGCTCGCAGTTCGTCTTTGAAATCTCCTTGGTGCTTGTTAACCCTGCTCTGACATGTAAGAGCTCCCATTTATTTATTGGACTTTGCCCATTTATGAAAAAGTACAGGAATTATTAATGGTTTAGTATCTATTAATGCATTACTTGGGTGGAATTCAAATTCCAATATTTATGGTAAACCCCTTTATAATGAAATGAGCGTAGGAACAGGAAGGCTGATTCTTAAAGTTAAGTGTCTTTTGCTATAAGAACTATTGTCTGTAATATATGGTCTTACCAGCTTTGTATTTATAACCATAAATAAGAAATAAGCACTTTATGTATGAAGGGAAATGATTAAGAATATTTGTGTAGATGATAAAGAATAAATAACCTGATTCAATGAGCCGTATATTGGGTACATTGTCATGGACTCTGGTTTTCTGCAGAAAGCTGATCCTGCTCTCCATCCAGCAGCGATACAGCAGAGCAGGTAGCAGGTGTGCACCTTCTGTGTCAGATCTGAACATTCAGGAGCTGAATCTAACCCAGGGAAATACAGCTTTTATGCTATGTGATTTTGATCTTAAGGGCTCTATTTTGTTCTTGCTTACCCTGGTGTAGTGCAGGAGGAGTTTATACTCTCTTGCACTGTGTAAAACCCCATCTTTTTGCTTTTTCTTGATGGAAGCACATGAAGGCTTGGGCTTTGATTTTCACCTCTAGCATCTTTTTCGTTTTAAATTATCATATAGAATATAATGTCAATAATGGGTTCAAACCAGCAGTCCATACAGCCCAATACTCTGTCTCTCCCAGTGATCAGTAGTGGGAGAGAAGAGTACAAAGACAGGCAAACCTATAATGATATTTCCTATATGTTTCCAGTGATTTACTGGGACCGGGTGAGAGAGAGGCATCAGTGCATTTGAAAGACATCCTATTTATATGAGCTCTGTACAAAAAAAAAAAGCAGTGAGCAATTATGGTGTATATAATAGATGTTAAAGTGGGAGAGGACAGAGACAGCTGTGTGAAGCAGAGTGGATGAATGTTGTAGAGTTTATAAATCAAGGGGTGATGCAAAAAAGGGAGCAATTCTGTGTAATGTAAATAGCACTACAGCTTTTGTTCATTGGCTGAACTTTTCATGCTGTGTGGAACACGCAAAAGAAGTGCTTTAAGGGTAATGGCATTTCTGTATTTTTATAACTTTATTTGGTAGTAGTGTTTTAATCAATGAAATGTAATCCTGAAAATATTCATCATCAATGGTAAGTATGAACAATAGTAATCAAATTCCATGGCTCTTGGTATAAAAGCCGAGCCCATCCATCATAAAGCATGCCCTATGGCTATATATCAATTTTAAGCATTAAAGTTACACAGTATTATCTTAGCATTAGGTTAACTGTCAAATAAAAATAAAAATTAATAAGCTGGAAAAAAGAAAGAAGAGGAGACATTCCTCATTTAAAATCCTTAACTGATCTGGCATAATTGAAATGTCTTTTAGCAGAAATGTTAGCTTTAATTCAGATAAGACCTAGCTCTCAGTACCATTTTTATGGTAGTCCAATAATTCCTGGGATACAAAACTACCAGGTATAAATGTTGATAAAGTCTAGCCTTCTTCCTGGTGTCTCATTGACAAGAAGCATATGTTTGGAATTAAAGAAGATCCAGGCAAGCTTTCAACCTTGAGATATCTGCCTCTCTGCTCAGAGAGCTTTAAAATTCCACGCAGTCACTGGTTTTGAAACCTCTGCTGCCATTTCTGTTGCAGACCCTCAGAGACGTTGTGGAGTTGGGGCATCTGGCTGCAACTTTTTTTAAAAAAGAAGTGCAGGAGAATTGAACACTGGTTTTGGTTTACAGTTTAATAACTGTTAAAACAACTGTGATTGATTTTTGCCTGGTTAAATGTATGTCTAGAACTAGATGGAATATAACTTACTTTCAGTTCTTTTCTTTCTCCCAACCCCCCTCCTTTGCTGTTCTCTAGGTACCCCAGATAAGGTATTTATTCTTTGAAAGTATCAGAGCAATGGAATATTGTTGTTATGTTCTCATTCATTTGGCTTTAGTTGAATGTGATATGGCAAATATAATCTTCAATGTCTTATCCTACAATTAAGCACATCTAAGGAAAGAAATTCTGCAAATTCCATCTCTTTTATTCCATTTGAAATACTAAAAATATATTTATTTCTTTCATCTGAGTTGTCATAATAAGGATCCAATGCAAGGAAATATTTCTAATCAGTCAAGCCTTTAATTTTGCAAGCCTTACAGGGAGGATGTTATATCATACTGCATTGAGAAACAGTCAGGTGAAAGAGTACGCTGATAGTTCAGAAAGATCTATAAAACATGAATATCGTTGCTAAATAAGTTATTTAACCTTGTGCTATAAATGCTTAAGATTTTGTTCTTTTCAAGTGTGATGACAAAAGACCAAAAACATTTCTAATGGAAATGTCTAATGCATTACTGTCATAAATGTTCTCTCAATGTGTATATATAGAAAGAGAACAATGGGCTGCAATGTACTGCATATTCTGATAAAATTCACTTAACAGCTGAATAAGCGATCTTAAAAGCACCTGTTTCAGGCCTCTACATTACATAATTATTTTGTTCACTTTTTGACTGCTCTCAAACTTGGCTTTTGTCTAGTTGTTTATATTTCCTATGTGAATGTTTTATATTGGCAGAGGTCTTTAATAGGAGGTTTCTAATTCCCCTCTCCCAAGTATTAATTGTGTAATAGGCATAATTTGACATGATCAAAAATTGGCAAAATCCCATAAAGCAAAAGGTTTAAATAAATGGCTAATTTCCTCTGTTCTGAAAGATTGGAGGTAGAATAACTCACTGTTCTCTAGCTCTGCACCAGTGAGGATAAGCGACAAGATAATGACATTTGTTGCCGATGATATTTTTTAGGTTAGTTATGACCCTTTTCCAGGTATAATTAGGATAGGTGTTTAAGCAGTATGACAGCACATGAAATTAATTGTTGAGGAAAAAAACGCACCTTAGTTTGAAAGAAATGGTATTGTTCACACATCTGACAATTCAAAAATAACTGTCCAATTATGGAGATTGACTTGAGTTTTGTTTCATGTGAAAAATATGAATGTGCACAAGGAATGGAATAAAAAAAGACTGCTAAAACTTTACAGTGCAGTGGCCTTACCTGTAAAGCTGTAAAACTAATTCCAAAATTAATTCTCATGTAAAATACAAAATATCTTTTTGCCTTGATTTAAACAAGCAACCAAACCAAACAACCAACCAAACAAAACCAAACAAAAAAATCACACCACTGAAGATAGCTCCAAACTCTGTCCTGTTACAAAATTACTTCATGCTTGCTGTCTGGTGTGGGGTACCTTCATCCTCTAAACTTTTGATCTTGTTACACTGTCTGTTCCATTGAAGAACTCATTAATGAAATTTCATACACTTTGTACACACTTGGTAACTGTTTTGAAGTCACCCCTTTATTCTATCATACTACTGTTGAAACAGGTTGATTTCCTTGGGTTTTTGATATGAGGTGCTACCTACCATCCTAAACTTTTCTTGTGAGTCTTCTCTAAACCCTTTCAGTTTATCAGCCTTCTCTAACTGGGGGTGTTCTGCTTGAAAATGATATTCACATCTTATTTGCCCTTGTGCCAGATATAAAAGATAGTTTCCTTACTTCTCAATATTCTTATAAATATACAACCAGTCATCTTATTATCCCTTCAGTGTTGTTTTGTGTAACTGAGGAACAGCTGATTACCCATCATGGCCCTCAGGTCTTCTCAGAGATTGGGAAGGTCTCCACACAGCAGTATGTTCAATCATGTCCTGTCCTTCTACAGGAATGAGTTTACATTTAACAATATTATAAAATAAATCGTTTGCTTCTCAAAAGGGATATTATGGAACAGGAAAGACTTCACACAACAGTGATGACAAACGGTATGAGACGTGGAAAAATTCATGAATGGAGCAAAAAGATTATGATAGCTTTATGTTAGAATGGGCACAAATAAGAAAATAAGATGAAAACTATTCATTTGTCTAGAAAAGATAGATACAGAGCTCCGTCTTTATAACAGCAGTAAAAAAAAGGAGTTCAGTTAAACAGGCACACTTGCAACTGGTAAATAAATTAATGTTTTCATTTGAAGGGTGACTAGATTATGCAGTTTGGTATGGAGTGTCATTGGTATCAGGAAATAGACAAAAATAAAAAACCTTAGAGTGTTGGTAAGATTATATGAATCATAAGAAAATCAGCCGTTCACCTAAGAGTGTTTGGAAATGGTGAAGAAACTTTTTTCAGAGTCTGAACTAAATTCATGTTAACATGAAATCTTAAGTTTTGCCTCGTCTATTCTGAAGCATTTCCTTAATGTTGCTTGACAGTGTGGGGAATTGTATGAAGGGAGAGTGAGGATCCCAGTGTAGTTTTGAGCCATTAGTATTAGGCCAATCTAATCTTGTAATGGAATATCAGCATCTAGTATTCCTATGTTTAAGATTGAGGTAATTTTAGGTAAAGAATATATTGGGTCTTGCGGAATGGGAGAAATGCATCATGAAAGCTTTGGAGACTCTGAGCCGTGTCAGTTCACAAAAAAAGTGGGTTTTGCCAGTCTCAAAGCAGGTAATGCAGCCCGTTTTCTTTTCAGGAAATATTCAAAGAAGGGACTCTTTGGGGGTAACATTAGAAATGTGTTTAAGTAACAAGACATAAAGCATAATGGTTAGGTAATTCTTGACTCTATACATGAGAATGCCTCCAAATATGACAATAAAATTTATAGAACAAATGAACAAACAAATGATGTAATAGAAATTTTTGTCATGTCCTGAATCAGTCCTATTTATCTATAGTATTTAACATGAATTCTACTTGCAATGATGTTGTACCTGTTCGGCAGTTTCATAAAGGCACTATGTTTTTTATATAACATTTTGTCCCTTTAGAAATTATCATGACGCATGTCAGGAGCTTTCACACTGAAAAAAATATGTCACATTAGCTTCCAAGTTTCTGATTGTCTAAATAACACAGTAACTCAACATACAGCTGTCTGGCATTTTGACAGTACAATAACCCATAATTCTTTCTGCCACTCAACACTTCAAGGTTAGCATTTTGTAGTTTGCTCTCAAGGAGTATTCATTTAAATTTTCACGAGGCAAAGAGTTGAATGCTGTCTTATACCGCTCTTTTGATTTATTTTTTATTTACTTTTCTACTGTATTCCATTTTTTTGAACATATATATATATGCATTTTATTTTTAACCTGCAACTTTCCAGGAGGTTGGATGTTCATCTACGTCTCTGTTTTTCAAAATACGGGAGGCAGTGAGTATTTATAGCAGAACATTTTGTAGCAGGAGTTCATCATACAATACTTGAAGCATCACCTCCATTAGTATATTGTAGGGGACAACAGACTTGCTTAGTTATTGAATAATTTCTTCACAGGAAAATGTGGAGTGAATTGGTGGCCTTTGGGAAGAGTTGCTTTCATTTCCAAGCTTAAATCTTGAAATTTTGAGGCAAATGTAAATTTTGAAACTCATGATGAGATGTTTGAGCAAAGTCTTGTTTGTGAACTTAAAGTAGTTTAATCTTGTAGGAACTGAGTTGTAAATGAAATGCATAATGTTAGGCAAATCCATCACTCTTACAAGTTCTCAGATAGAGACTGACTTACGTGAGGTTTTAATAGCTCAGACTCCAGTGCCAAAAGAAACAATTTTTCTTATAACACAAAGTTTCTGTTGAAACGATGGCGACTAGTAAGTCAAGAGAGATCTACATTAGAAAGAATGTTAATATTGTGGATTTTGGTGAAGAAACATTTTAAAATTTTGGTGCGGGCTATTCATTAGGTAAGTGTTCTGGCCTACATTGATGTATATCAGTACTCATGACCAAAGTCCTTCTACCATATCTGACTGAAATTCTTGATAATGAAGACCCAGAAAGATAAGAGATGCTGAACGTCCATCTTTTTTGGGACAATCCACCTGGGGAGAGTTGTTTGAATTGTCCCATTAAGACAGGGCCCCCACCTATCTGTGCAGATTCACAGTACAGTGAAGACATTCAGGCATAAGGCCAAGCAATATGTTCTTTTTGGAAAGACCAACATAATAAAATTTGACCTAAACGTGTCAGAACATCAGAAACAGCAATACTGTTGACACTAATTTTCTGGCTATTTTGAACTTAGGCTTGCGAGCCACACCAGGTATATTCATAGTTGCAATGATTACTATATTGAGAAATGTTTAGATTTTGTTATTAGAAAATAAATAGGTTCTGTATGTCGCAAGTGAATGAGAAATACCATGATTTAGAATACAGGAAAAACATTTTTGTTTTTGAAAAAAACACACCACATTATTCTGTGGCTATAAGAAATTAATTAGAGCTTTTAGAGAATCAAAACCCTCATGTATTACCAGTGTGTGTGTGTGCATGTGCATAGTACAAATGTGTTTTAGAAATGCCCAAAAATACATGAAGTAGATTTTTTTTCGTTAGTGCGATTCCTTTTCATATGGTTCTGAGCAGAATAGAACTCAATCTTTTAAGTCTTGGAAACACAGGGAAGTTTTTGAGCACTTTAAAAGAGCAGTTTGACCTGTTTTGACCAAAAGAATTGTCAGCAGCATATCTGAATAAACTGGGGTGAAATTAAGAACTGTTTAAAATTCACTGTTGAGAAACAAAACAGCCTCTATATTATTGCCAAGTTCCCTCCGAACACACTTAAACTTTTACATGATCACTCCTTTCTTCTCTTGTGCTATTTTTTTCCTTTCAGTTCTTCAGCTGAGCTGGAAAAGAGAGGGCATACGCTTAAAAGATTAAAGTGGTTAACAAAAAAAAACCAAAACCCACAAACAAACCCTTAACTAGTAGTAAAAAATAACAGAAACTGAATGCTCTTTCAAAATGTGCCTGAATACCCAGGTAAACACACAGTGGTTGTTGTAAGGTAAAGGCATCTGGGGGTTTCTCACCAAAATCTTGCTGAAGTGCAGTGTTATAACTTCTCAAGGCATAAAAATATGTCTGTGGCTGGTGCCTTCTTCAAAGTGTAAGCCCCGGAGGACAGTATGAAACATAGCTTAATAGAGCTTTATTGGGCTCCTCTTCCTTGTCCACCTTTGCTTTGTCTTTATCTCTTGCTGTCTCTCACTTGCTGAGTTCTTTTGCTGTTGTTCTCATAAGTTTTGATTGCTCTTTCTATTGTTACTCTTTTGGATAAGCTTTCTCATCCTCTTCATCTTTTTATCTTCTGGGGAATATACTTTCTGCTTCAGGGTTTTCTGTTCTTTGAGCAAGATTTGTCCATGATGGAGAAGATGCTGGACCTAAGGTTATGGAGGTGACTGCAACGTGCATCTACCTGTAATTGCATGACGTGATAAGCTGGATATTGGTGTGTTTGTCAAGGGGGAGTAGAAATATATTGAGTTGCAGCTAAAGAGTGTACTTCTCAGGGCTTTGTGGATCGCAGGGCTGCAGTAGAAAGCACACAGATCCTGACTTGAGAGAGAGCCCTGTTGTGGCAGGTCCAGCTGGTCAATGGGTGAAGCCACTGAGCCGTGTCTGAGATACGTGGAGTGAGAGAGGGGCCATAGCTATTTGTTGAAATCCGTAGGGTATAGGTGGGAGGGTGGCACAAGAGGTATCATGAGTCTTGTTAGAGGCCTCCTGCTTTTTGGATTTTTTATGAGATTTTTCTCTCTTGTATCTGGAAAATGCTAAGTGTTTTTTTCAGGTTTTGGTGTTTTACATACTACTCTTCTGAATTTTGACTCTCTTATAAACCCCTTTGCCTATGTTATGACCTCTTTAAAATTTTGCATAGAATAAAATGAATTTGTTCACAAATACAGTATTGAGAATGAAGGAAAGAGCAGGTGCACATTTTGTCTTCTACTGGGACTGTAGTTTGCAAATCTACAGGAATGCTTTGGTTTAAAATTTTTGTTCAGAAGAATAATAGCATGTTCCAAAGGGTACAACTGAAGCATTTATTCATCTCACCTGGCAAAACTTCTTATCCCATCAATATGTCATCACCATTTTGATTTCCAATACCTTTCAGATCTTTAAAAAAACCTTTGCCTACTATTCTCATGCTAAGTCTATATATATTAGTTAAGTCTGTGAACCTGTCACATCATGTCTTGGAAAATTGATTATGAAAGCTGCAACTTAATGTTTGTGATGCACTTGGCTACCAAACATAGGCTTTAAGAAACAGAAAGCTAAAATTAAATAGAAAACATTTGATATTGTGGATTTAAAACCATATATAATTTTATGTTTCTTGGAGCCTTTTGAACGATTAAAAATAAAAATAAGATTAGAACAAAGCAAGCCTTTAAGTGTGCGCCTGCAGTTCCTCTTCTCCAAGTAATTGAATACAGGATTTCTTCTCTAACCCTGTTCCAGCAAGAATATGTGCTGCTTAGGTATTCATTTCAGTGGCGTTGACAATACTGACAATATAATTGACCTAAAAAGTTCTGGATTTCCTGTTAATGCACTTTAGAAATGTACATCAACTACAAAAAAATCATTTCTATCTACATTTCACTTGATTTCCATTTTCAAGAAAGGAGGTTTCATCATTATTATTCTATTTGAATAGCACTGATATCTTGAGAGATGGAAGGAGACTTCTATTGTATGCAGGAGTACTTTATTTCGATATTTTCTTTGTCTGATTATACATGATAAACACACATTAGTGACATTCCGTGCATGTTTTGAAGATAAATGGGATATCTCTTTAAACCATTCCTGACACTTCCTAACCTGTGGGCTTAATGGCATATTCTTTCTTTGATTCAATAATTTGTCTGTCAAAAAAGCTGTGCTGACATTCTCGTTGTTGTGAGACTGAAATGGAAAGAAATCTCTTATCTTTAAGATAATTTTTGAAAAATCGAGGCGAACATTTTAGGATAAAAATGTTTTAAAAATGATTTCAGTTGGAAAAAAAGATGTAAGTGTTGACATTATACCAACTGCTAGATGGCAAGTGATAAAAGGAAGAATGTTATCTAAAACTGTAAGTCCCCTTGAATTAATTAGGGAATGTGTGAAATCTTAGAAATGAAGACAGTTTCTACTACTATGCCTTGCATAAGTATTAGTTCTGTCAAATAACTAGTAACTTTTAAAAGAATGGACTTTAGATGTAGCTAAAAGAGTCTGGTTTGCCAAATCTATGTCTCTTATCTGTGTAAAGCAAATATTAACATATGCATGCACCCATGAACAGGTACTTGTGTATGCATATTGCAGTGTATGTATTGATACCTATGTGAATATACCGGTACGCTGTCTATCTAAAATAATCTATTTGGGACTATTTTGTTTACAGAACTGATGTAAAGAGGATTAGGACAGACTATGCAGAACCCTTTCATTTTTCTTAGCACCGTCCTTTTTAAGGTGCTGGTGTAATGTGGAAAATAAAGAGCATAAGCTCTGCATGAAATAAAAATAGTCTCTCCTCAATCCCCAGCTCTCCAGTTTTAATCTGATCAAGTAACACAGAACAATATCAGAGGCCAAGGGCTCAAACAGTGTCATACGATTGTGGAAGCTGCTTTCGTGCTTTGAAAGTTTCTGCTTGATCCTTGTGAGCCAGCTCTGAGTTCTGTTTGCTGGACATGTCAGTTTTACTTACCATTTTTTAGGGGCGTGACAGATGTAGCAATTCTAATAGTTTTAAACTTAAAATATTATGTTTACATGAGACACAGTTGAGGCAATAGGCTCTGCAAGAGAACTAAGTAATTCTGAGCATTTGAATAAACACTCAGTTCTTCCTTTCTTCACTCTTTTCCCCAAGTTCCATTTTTGCCAATGAACACTCTTCAGTGATTTTTCCAGAGCCTGGGATTCCTCAAAGCTCCTGTCAAGTGTGCCTCTGGCTGGATGGCTGACTAACAGGGATTGATCTTGGACAGGGTGTCTGCCTTAATTTGTCTTTCCTGATGATTAGGCTTGTCCCGTTTACGTTATAATTGTGAAAGGTTGAGCTGGTGACTGCAGCCTGTACGTTGCAACTTGAGGCTGAAGCTCCTTGATTCAACAATGCTAGGAAGGGCTGGAGAGCTACAATGTGTTTTGAGATGCTTGTCACCATGGTAAAGTTCAGAGAACTCAGGTGGTTTAAATATATCAGCCAACCAGCAGAGCTGCTGGCACGATATGTGGAATTGATAGGGAAGGAGCAAAGGTGATGCAGGACCTGTTGGGAATTACAAGAGTGAATAACAGACATAAGCAAGATGAAAACCCCTCTCTCAATTAATTCTTACCTTCCAAAATACCACCACAACCAAACCCAGAAAGCACAAGCCTGAAAAAGGTGCAAGGGCTGTGTTGTTCTAAAGGAAACCAGGGAGCTAGAGATCAGGACACTGAACTGAACTTTGTTGATGCAGTCAGAGTTTGAAACGTGTCTACCTGGTAGCTACCGCCATTGTAAATTCTAGTTACGGTGCTTCCTAGATCACCTCTGACACCGCTGTGGGAAGGCCCTTTGGTCAGCCTCAATGGAAAGGGATTCTTTCTTCCTACACTCACATGGTTGAACAACAGTTCTTGAGATGTTCTAGGGGTTAGCTAGTTTGGGGTCTAATAGAGTAATTTACAATATAGCTGTATTTAGAAATTATGAAATGTGTATGGCCTGCTCCATAGTCTATTAAAGTTTATGAAAATGTCTCTTAACTTTCTAGAAGCGTTGCTCTTGAGTGTAAAGTTACCAGGTGTGCTAACGTGCTCTCAATTACTCCTTTTGTTGTACTATGTGATATATTTAAAACACGAGACAATTTTTGGGAAAGATGTTCGCAGATATCTTACTTTTAAAAGGAGAAGATGGGTTTTTCCTAGCTCCTTTTGTTGTACTATGTGATATATTTAATATACGAGACAATATTTGGGAAAGATGTTTGCAGATCTTCCTTTTAAAAGGAAAAGATGGGTTTTTCCTCATAGCAGCACAGAATCTAAAACCTGTGGTCATATTATGAGATTTCATTAGCTGATTCTGAAATTATTCATAGACATTTGGGAAGGCAAGGTGTCATAATTACATATGCTGTGACTTCTCCTTCACAGTTCTTTTTCATCCAGGTGGAATGAAGTCTAAGGTCTGAGTACCTTGGTAAAGAGTGTTACAGATGTGATACCTGGGAAGAAGGTGGTAGCTTTCTTGACAGTGGTGAAACTTGTGCACAAGCTGAAAAATCTAATTCAGCATGCTATCAGCATCAATAAGTAAATGTTTACATTTCTGAGGTCTGACATCAGAAATGTTAATCCTTAAACCTAGACCTCACAGTTGAGCAGCAAAATTTGTTGGTAGATTGAGATTTGGTTCAGAATTTCTTTAATAATAGTAACTAAGGTTAGGATGACTAAATATTATTGTAAGCTTATCTATTTTTAATCTTTTTCAGTCTGAACTGGAACTGGTGTCTAGTTACCATCAATATGAAATAGTAGCAGTTTGTAGATTAATGTCTGCTGGAATGAGACAAAAGCTGTTGATCTGATTGCATATTAAACCTTAAGCTATTATTGCAGTGGTGTTAACAGATTCTATTGATGTGAAACGGCCTGCATAGGGTTGACTGATCTGTCTTTGCACTAACCAACTGATGAAGTATTCAAATAAAATGATCACTCATAGATCCCTCAAAGAAGGAGTAGGGGAAAGAAAGGGGGAGGGGAAGCTCCACACAATAAACAAAGCAAAAGCACTCAATCCTTTTCAAAGACTTATAAATATTTAATAATCATCTGTCTACGGCCAATCTAGAAAAAGAAATCTTTAAATAGACTGTTCTAAAGGCCAAAACCGGAATTTTAATTGAGGTGGTTAAAAGTATACGTTAGTTAGTCTGGCCTTTCCTTGGATGTAAAGGCATATTTTCCTAAGGAGGGGGGTGAATCTTTCAAAACGTAGGTATGATAATGGCAGGCAGATTGGGATTTTTGATGTGGCAAAATAATACTGCACGAGACAGTATTTTTTGGTACTGGAAAAGTACTTTTAACCTGGCCACTGAAGGTAAATCTCAGCTGCTGTCATTATGTACAAAAAATTCTATGTCTATATATATAAAGAAAAAAGTGTGAAATAGCGTAATCTTTAATAACATTAATAAGTTTTAAAGAACTTCCTTTATTCTCCCCATCCTTTCTCCTAGGTCATATCACTGAAGGCACCTGATTCAAGTGTCCCCTTGGATGAACTTCTCGTATCTCACACTAGCCAATTTCGACAGTCTAAGTGCTCAAATTGAGCCATTTTGTTCTCTGTAAAATAAACCCAGGCCCATTATGCGTGATTTTTCATTCACACACCCCTCCCCTTCTCTTCATTTTCTCCCTCCTCTCCTTACTACAGCTCTGTGAATGTAGAGTGGCAACATTGTGAGGACCAGTGTTTTCACTCCAGGCATGTCAACTTCAATCTGCTGCGATTTGGTGTGAAATCTGTGCCATGGTGTGGGGCAGAAAGGTCAACCCCCCCATAATTGATGTTGCTTATTCATCTGCTTCCCGTGTATTTTTCTCTCCACACACTGGCCTTTGTTTGGATAAATTGTTTGAAGATTTACTGTAGTTCTTAAAGCCTGAGAAGCGGCTCCTGCTGTACAACTTCAATGTCCCCGCTAGGCAGGAGGCTCAGCTAGGATGACACATAATGGCATTTAGACAGAAAGATCTTTTTCTCCCAAGACAAAACGTAGAGGACATCTTCTGGCATAACAATTAGGGCAATTTTCAGACTAATTTACTATGGAATCGCTTTGTACAGTCCCCTTGTACACTGATATTTAATATGTTAATTGCTATTAAAACCTGAAATATTATTTTAAAGAATTAATAGACTTCAGCAAGTCAGTGTATATCTGGAGAGGGGGAGAAGGCAGGAATGGAGAAGAAAAAGAAACTTTTAATGAATGTGATGATTTAAATTCCACATAGGTACTTTTCAGATTATTAAGGAAAACCCTGAATGATCATAAAGAATCTGAGTGTAGTAATTTTTTGTGTTTTGGGTCATCAACCTTTGTTCTGCTTATGTTAGCGGATGGCATCATTTGAGGAAGGAAAAAAAAAAAGTGCTGTTTAGATACTTGGAGAGGCTTAATGAAGATTTGAAAATAAGCTTTAGTAAATGTAATAATATTAAAATTCCTTGCATTTTCAGATTTCCAGTTAAGCAAACACGTAAATATTTAAGCCCTGTGGTAATAAATACAAAGACATAAACCTACAAACTTTAAAGAATGCCTGTGTCCTTGTGGCTGTACTTCTGAAAAGGATGCATAATTTACTGAAAGAAATCCTTAAAAATAGGAGAAACGCTGGCTTCTTTAGTAAAGAAAAGAAGGAAAAAGCTTTATCACCTAGTAATCCTGCCTGTAGATTGAATAAAATAGTTTGAAATCATTGTTTTGATTCCCATTGACTGAAGGCTAGAGTAGCTTTATTGGTTAAGCTGTTAAATCTGCTGTGGTTTAAACACTTTTTTTTCCCTGATGCACCCGTGTTTCAATTGACCTTGAAACACATTATCTCATCCTTTTCTATTTTTTGGAAGAAAATGTCTATTGCATCAGATCATTTGAAGCTGTCTTAAAGCACTGAATAAATATGCTTTACTACTATTCTTCTAATCTTTTGAAGGATAATATGAAATTATAATCCATTTTGCGATCTACTAGAGGGTGCCAGCTCCTCTTGGTGATTCACTGAGGAGACTCTACCTGCAACTGGTAAGCACAGCCCAAGATGTGTGTGGCACTGTGAATATTACTTTGGTTTAGTTATGGAATACAAATAGACTGCATCTGGAAAAACACCCAACACTTTCTTACCTAAGGCAGCTGATACAGGGTGATACTAAGATGTTAGAATTCTGAAAAATCATTATCTTGATCAAGAATAATAGATTAAAGAAAATCCTTTTAGAATTGAAAGCAATTGACAGAAAAATTCAAATAACCAAAGTGTTATAGAATGGCCATTACTTAGAATCTAGAGCAAGTTTATGGTAGTGCATGCACCTAAATGCAATCGTACTGGTTTCATCCTGAGTGTAATTCTATTCATGAGCTGAAAATCTCGCTAGCTGCTTTTTCAAGCTTAATATAGTTATGGCAAAATTTTTGTATTAATATCTTGCTTTTCCAATACCTTCTTGTTATATGTCTGTCATAATGAGTTTAGGTAAAAAGAGTATGCAAAGATTTTTACTATAGAATTTGTACATATCTTAACACTAGCTTAGCACTAGCAAATGTGGCATTTATTTTATGGCTTTGGCATTTCTGTTTATTCTTATGAGTCATATTTTGTTTGTGCTTATTCTTTAAATTAAAAATGCCTTTCATTAACAGAAATCTAAAAATACCCACGTTCTCTGTCATTTTTAAGATCACCAGTATGCATCAATAATTGAAATTTCACTTCCTTTTTATTCCTTTTAAATAATACACGTGCATTCTTGGGTATATGAGAAGTTGCATTTTGAACAATAATAAATCTGAGATACAAACATCGGTAGGAAAATAATGAAACATTTCACACAGCTCCAGCTGGTTTATCAGGCATTCTGACCACTAAAATAATGGTGTGAATAATCTATGGCATTGAAAAAATACCAACACATACTTAATTTACATATGTTCCATTTTGAAATGTGGGGAGGGGGAATCATATCATATCTTAGATATCTGCAAACAAAAGTGAAATGAAATGCCTGGCGGAAATTACCCTTCCTTTAGCTTCCTCACCACTTCAATCCATGCTGTTCTCATCCCTTTTAATAGTCAAAAAAGTTTTAATTTATTCACGTTTATTCTTCCTGCCAAACTTGGACTATAACCTTACAGCTTAAGGCTAATTTCCTATCCTTTCTTCATTTACAAGTGGTTGGAAAGCCTAAAAATACAGTGTCTCTTTGCAGGGTTGTATGCCTTTCCTGTGAGGTGAAGAAGCAGTATTTGAATCTGTTTAGGATTATTTTTAGTGAAATGGCAGCTATAATGCAGGGACAACTGCTTCTTGTGCAGTTTTGGAGGTGCACTATAGTGGATCTAAGCAATCTGATGGCCTGGATGGATGTTTTGCCAGGGCTCTGTTTGCTTAAATCTTTCAAGTGTTTTGGAGCAGGCTGGATTAACAGGAGAATTAGAAATACAAAGCGTGTTAAAATCTGGGTGACTGGGCTTTCTCGTGAGCAGCCTTGCTAAAAAACTGTATCGCTCTCAGGACTAAAAATGGCATATGCCATGTTGGCTTCTATGCTTTGCTGTTATATATTTGTACCCACCTTTTCTTTTTGCAAATAATGAGTTTGAGGAACATGCCGAGTGCTTTTTCCCAGGCAGTTTAGACCTAATATTTACAGTAAAGAAAGATTCTATACTTTTGTGACATGGGAAATTGGGTTTTGAAGGAAGGTTTGTTAGTGATAGGAGGAATAGACTAAACAGGTTGTTATTTATTTAATTATTTAAATCCGTTTTGTCCATTGTATATAAATACATAGGGCTACAAATTTGCCTTGTAGTCAAAACATGGTAAATATGGAAACTGACTACCTTCCTAAATTGTGAATTTTTAAGACTTTTTATATAATAAATATACTTTATAGCATAATGTTTTATGTCTGTGTAACATTAGTCCATACCTTGTCTACTCTTGTAGCCTTTGTCACTCCTATCCATTTTATAAGTGCTAGATCAGCTCACATTGGGATGGGTTGTTGCCTCACATGTCTGTGCCCAACTTGTATTGCTGGTAGCAGGGCAGAGATAGCACACTTGCTTTGGGAGTGGGATTAGTCACATTTCTTTAAATGAAATGTGAATTCAGCACTGGTGAAAAGTGCCTGACTGACAACTCTTGAAGATGAGCTCCTGGATCTCTGTGGAATAGGGAACAGAATTGCTTTGCTTTACTGGTTTACCACTGCCCTGACCTTGAACACATCACTGCTAATAATTGGGCGAGTTGAGTCTCCAAGTTGATTTTGAACCTGTTTTCTGCTTTGAATCTGATGGCAAACTGCCAGATGAGTTTGCTTGAAATGAACCTCCTCACTGGCAGCTGGAACAAGACTACAAAAAAATATGTTCGCTTTGTCCATCAAATAGTGTTCAGTAGCAATTTCGGGCGGTTCAGCTTGCTCCAGGTCTCCTGCTTCCTGTTTTCACTTCCAGCTCAACATGAACTGGATCATGTCCCCGAACTGCTTAACCATGGGGTTGCATGAGAGTCAGTGCGTAGCTGAAGGGAGGAGAAGGTGAGGTGAAACTGTAGAAGCAAAGAATAGGAATATAAGAACGTGGCGGTCTAGATTCAGATTGGCTTAATTATTATGACACTGTAACATTGCAGATTAGTGGTCTGAGCTTGGTTTAAACTAATAATTTTGGGTGAAAATTTCTAGCATTGAAGTCCTATTATGTCCAAAGGCACCCAGCTCAGCTGTGTCATTCTAAAATGAGTTAAAATAACATATATCCAAACAAAGACTTACAGATTCCTACAGAAAAATTTATTTCTTCCAGCCTTTTCATTTTATATTGAAACTCATACCACACTGAATTATGAACAAGGCCCTTGAATTATTTTGTGTGTGTGACGTGGTTATATTGTCCGTATTGCATTAATCTTGCCTGTTGTAGTCCCACTACGTTTTCAAAAGGTTGGGTCCATCTGTGTCTGCTTGTTGGCTGGTTTTTTCCCTTTTAAAAATCTCACCCTGAATGAGTTTTGTAAATATTCAGTCTTGACTTCAGCTTGCATTGCGGTGCCATCAATTATGACAGACTGCTGCCTCTTCTCTCCACTCTTCATCTTTTCCCTGTCAAAATGTACCCTTTGGCAGAATATTTTTCAAGGGCTAAATGTGAGTCTAAGGGAGTCACTGTCAAGGTATTTTTCATAATTTCAAAAATATTTTTCTCTTCCTCTTGTTTATAATTACCTCTTGGAAACTTCAAATTGAAATGTTTCTTTACTGGTTTTTCATCACGTGCACAGTGTACTGAGATGGCAGGGCAGATTTGAAGGTTATTAACGTACTTTTTACCCTTTGGGGTTGGGGGAGAAGAAGGGAAAAGACTTATGGCATAGTACATATAATGTATTCCCCCCTCACACCCCCACCTCAAGAAATACTGAAGATTTTATATGAGTACCAAAAACTGATCTGATATCCCTTTTGTGGGAGGGCTTTTCCTCCCTTCCTCCTAAATGTTAAAAGTCCAGCTGCTAGCGGGCCTTGCGTCCTGTAGTAGATGAATAATGAAACCCTAAGGCTGCAGAAACTGTTTGCAGTCTGGAAAGAGCCACACCTGAATACCTAGGGAGGACAGGGACTTTCTTTGTCCCCTTTCTCTGCTGTTCTGATATCTGGGGATTGGTTTAGATCCCAAGGTATCTAAAAATCTTCTAAGGTAGCCAAGCAAGTTTTGCTCACCAGGAAGCCTATCGGATATTTTCATTTTATTTTTGATCTCCTTAGTAAATATTGAGATAGCTTCATTTGCACAGTCTCTGAAGCATTAAACGCGACACTCATTTTCCTTCTTTTGCTATAATATGTATGTTAACTTTGCCTACTGTGCTGCCAGCATGTCATTTTATTGTGAGCTTCATGATTATGGATTTTCTTTTCCCTAAAGTTTCATCTCTAATTTTTTGTTCATGAGACAGTTTTGACTGTTAATTTAAAAGAAGGTATTTCTGATGAACATGAAAGTGGTTTGTACATGCAAAACCAAGAATAAACAAGAAAAGCTCAAATGAAAGAAGTGACATAATAATTTGGGAGTTTATAATTTTTAAACCAGTCTATTTATTTTGCACTTTGAGGTGATACTTCAGCTTTTTGCATGAAAGTGGCTCTGTTAAAGTGAAAGATATTTGCTGTAGATATTATATCTCAGACACTCCCTTTCCTTGTACAAAACCAAGAATAAACAAGAAAAGCTCAAATGAAAGAAGTGACATAATAATTTGGGAGTTTATAATTTTTAAACCAGTCTATTTATTTTGCACTTTGAGGTGATACTTCAGCTTTTTGCATGAAAGTGGCTCTGTTAAAGTGAAAGATATTTGCTATAGATATTACATCTCAGACACTCCCTTTTCTTATGACCCTCTTCTCTGCAGCTCCCTTTTCCCTGAAGTAGGTTTGGGCTATTTGTTTGTGTGTTTGATTTTCAATAAAATCTCCTTGCTCATAGAGTTCTGATTTCACAAGGTGAAAGATCCAAAGACTCTCTAGAAGGGTGTGGTGTTAATGTTGATTTTCCCTTGTGGTCACAGGCTATTTTAGTAATAGGTGAGAATATGGCAGGTTGCTTCTATCAGATTACATTAATATCACCTTCTCTTTAATGAGGTAAAATGTTGATCTGGGATGTGAAAAGATACATATGTATTCCCTTCTTTTTTCATTAAATTCTATTTTCCTCCATGGTATGGTCCAAATGCCAATTTCTTATAAATTTCAGAATTTGTAAATCTGAATTAAATTGGAATCTAAGAATTTAACATTTGGTAAACATGGAACCCTGTACCCAAGATACGTTATATTGAGTGTAGAAATAGCTGTGCTGCTTCTAAAGGCTACTCTGGTGGAAGAGGCAGTGTAAATACGTTTTTGCATGGCCTACACAGCTGCCCAGGTTTGGCTCAGGGCTCCACATGATCTGTTTTGTTTGTGTGTGTTTAAGAGCTGTGGTGCAATATTCTCTTAACTCATGTTGGTATTGCAGGGATTGCCTGCCATTTGAAGGCAATGATGGCCACGTACTAAGAAGGTGAGCAGTCTAGAGCTGTTGCATTAGGTGATTCACAGACTGTTGTTTTGGTTTTGCTTTCTTCATTTACCATCTTGAATCTATAGCAAATTATTTGATAGACTGTGTTTGTGAAAAACTTTTTTTTCAGTATTTTCATGGCTGAAAGGTTAATCCAAAGTCCTGCTTCTAGGACTGTTGGTTACTGTGCGTGCATAGAGGAGGAGTATGGCCTGCTGGCTAAAACAGGGAACTACTAGGATACCGAAAAGTGCAATTCCTGGCCCTGCCATATAATTTCCATATGACCTTGGGCAAGATATGTCAGATAAAACTTACTTCACAGGAGCTTAATAGAGGTGAATTGATGAGATTGTAGTGCTTTTAGATCCTCTTGAGGAAAGTTACACAAAAAGAAATTACTACCATCGTAGAACAGTTGTGAAAGTAAAGTAGAAGAGCTGGCATGATTAGGAGACAATTTATTGACTTTCCTTTTTCGGCTGTTTAAAAACTTTTCTAACTTAGTTCAGGTTAGAAAAGTTGATGCGCTGTGTGTTTGTTTCTGTCCTTGATACACACGTGCAGCTGCCATTAGTGCCAGCAGGAGCCCTGTGCTTGCATCGCGAGAGGAGAATAGACCCCCGTGCGTGTAATGATAAGTTAGATAGTCTCTTGTGGCTCTGTGTATGATTTCTGATCCACTGTGCCAGAGATACTACAGCATGAGGGAGAGCTGCTGTCATTTTCAATAGGAAGTGAGGACTTTAAGAGCTTGAGAACTGTCCTCTTTTTTGAATAGCACTTTTGCTGCATGAAGTGTAATTTATTTTTATCACAGCAGGCATAAAGCTTCCAGGTTTTCATAAAGAAAAATGATCCATATAGTGCCCATGTCGATTGAACAATCATTTGAAAACCTGTAAATTCAAAACACAGCCCTTTCTCAATGCAAATGTTGTTTTCTTTTTGCTGCAACTTTTAATTTTTTTAATCTTGGACTTTCATTAGTACTTCAGACATACTATAAAACAGTGTTTTCATCTCAGTAATTATTTTTCCAGCCATCAGTTTGCCTGTAGCAGGACACATTATTTAATTATAGTAACAAAAACTTCTTCAGACAGGACTTTCTGTGCTTTCAAAATCTTTCAAGGCAGTACTTCCTAAACTTTCTTTTCTTTTTTTTTTTTTAAAGTAGCAAATGTGAATCAATCATTAAAATTTGGCAAGAAGGGGGAAAGGAGAGGAAAGGGTGGGAGAAGGGGGGGAGAGAAAGAAATTGTTGTGTCTTGCCTGATACACAAACACACAAAAAGTAAAGAAAACAAAGCAAGACCTATTATTAGTCCTACAACTTGTCAGTTTGATTAGTGAACGGTTGCCTCTCTCTCTTCTGAGAAAACACTACATCTTTAAATGATGTCCATTCTTAAATGTAGAAACCCTGCATTGTGTCTGTTAGTGCATAATTGGACTGTCTTTTAATACAAGCAGAGGCACTTGTTTCTGAATATAAACCCTGCACCTCAACGGGTCAGGGAGATAGTAAAAACCTGTTGTTTGGCTTTGTCTTGGGGAATAATGGAGTCACTAATCTACTTGATCTCTGCGAGTCAGATAAAGAAGAAAGTGAACGATGCATACATTTCAAAGATGGAAGGCACTTGTAAAAGCAATTTCTTTGGAGGGAAAAAGTAGAGCAAAGGCTGTTGGAAACCTTTTAATTAGTACTAATTACCTCAGCAGAAAACGTTGGAGGCTTGAAAGGATTTGTGTCAGCAAGTGAAAGATCAAAGATTGCGGCGCTCGCATTTTAATCTGTTGGCTATAAAAACGAATAAGGGGGTGGTAATGGGGCCCATGAGAATGACAACCCAGGTGGTGGAGGCCTTAATCCCTTCTTTACTGCTAGCGCCTGAGGCCTAGTTCCAATTACATAATAAGATGATTTAATTTTTGCTTTAATTTTAACAAAAATTAAGTTTATTTTAGCCTTCAGTAAGGACGAGACAAGGTTTCCAGACAAAATCCTGTCAATTTATTTCTTTTAATGTTTTAAGTCCAAGCCTTTCTTTAGCCATTTTTTTCCTAAGTGGCTGAAGTTGTTCTACAGAAGGCCGTGAGGCAGCAAAGGTGCTTTGATGTGGTCTCTGGGAATGACAAGGGGCCAGGAGCAGGCGGCTGGTGGCCACTGTGGTGATGCTTGGAAATCTGGTGATGCCACGAGTGGACCTTATTTCTTTTATTTGTTTATTTGTTTGGTTTGTTGTTGTGGGTTTTCTTTAAAACAAACTGTCTAATTGCGTCAGCGAGGAATTGTTCATAGGCGTGCTTGCCGTGATACTTCACTTCTCTCTTCTCTTTCAAAATGCTCCGAGTGGGTTCACACAGTTGTGTGTGAGGTAAATTACATCTTTATTTTTGTGCCTTGAGCAGATTGTGTGCTCCTCAGAAATCTAATTGTCATCAAATTCCTCTACGAACAAAAAGAGTGAGCACATAGCTAAGGCAGCAGATAGTCTACATTGCAGCCACCAGCCTTCAAATGCATAAACTTGTGCCCAGGAATCTCCAGTGGTTCCACACCACCAGGCCCAGCCCTTGCGTCGAGGGGGAGGTAGAGGCATCTCGAAGTAGTATTGGGTTTACAGTTCAACTCATGCACTCGAGTGTTATCTATACTCAGTGAAGTGGCAGAGTCTGAGTTTTTTATTAATTAGACTTGTACAAAAGGTTATATTATTTACGCTCTGAGGATTCAAGCATAGTAAATTGCAGCCACTCATGTTTTTATTTTTACAGGTAATTGGACTAAAAACCTGGAGGCAGTGGCAACACAAATAATCATGCCTCTGTTTTTGGGTTAGACCTTTAAATTTCTTATTCAGTGTTTATTCAGCAACTAAGATAGAAATAAATTTTGAAATACATACTTTATTCAGTTTACATTACATTTTTATATTCAAAATATATTAAATGTGTATATGACTTAGATAATTGTTTGACAGTGTACATAATAGCACATCCTCAGCTCCTAACTTATAGTGCTTGTAATTCAGTTTTCAATCTCAGATTCTTCTGATGTTTGTATTCTGACATGATAGAAAATAGTGTTGATTTTTAGGTAATATTGTTTTGAGTTAAGTCTTTTTGTCCCTCAGTAGGCTTTGTATGTCTTGGCATGACAGTAAAACATGAAAAAACCCAGATATCAAAGGTCAGTGTTATCTTCCTGTTGCTTGCTTTTTCCTAATCTGTGGAATATCTGCTGTTTTGAAACATGCTGTGGAGAAGCTTGTTGTGAATCTCTTTCTTGGCCATGGAAAAACAACTGAACTGAGACCTGAGTCTCTTTCCAGGGCAGTGTAGGGGAGTAGTACTAACTTGTTTTTTTATAGTGGCTCTTTCCTGTCAGAGTGCTTGACTGTGGGCCACGGTGGGTGACTGTCCCTGTGAAGCTTCTCAGAAGGACCCAAGGGTGCGACAGGGTTATCTGCTGCTCCAGAAGATGTTAGGGTGGTCCCTTTACTCTAATGTGATCCTAGGACTTTTTGTATTGCTGTCTGGTGTGAAGAATCCTTGAATATGTATGGGGACACTGACCAACTAAGAGTGTATTTGTACAATCTATGTTTCGGTAATTGTTCATCATCATCATCTGTGATTCTGTGATCATCACCTTCATCTTCCCTAGCCAGCCTATCAAATCCACAGTTGTATATCTTTATGCTGGACTGTACTTTCCCAAACAGATTTTAGACAATCTTATTCAATTCAATTTTAGGGATTGAAGGGGGAAAAAACCCAACACAAAAAAACCTGACATAGATTCCCCAGTCCATCTTCTCGGACTGTGAGATTGTTACCTGCTATCTTTCCCTGCTAGTGTTTTGTATGGTTCAATTTTAAATGTACTTGCTGTGTAGAAATGGAAGATACTGACTGGAGGAGACTATCCAGCACTTTTTGTGATATGCTTCTTCCTTTTTTTTTTTTTTAAATTATGTATGAATTTGAAGAAATTAATTCGTTGTCTGCCATGTATGTTCCTAGGAAACTTTATTTGCTCACATTTCAGAGTGTAATAATCTTTGTAACTTCAGAGGCTAAATCCTAGAGTCTTATTTTGACCAAATGCTTTTCACTATTAAACACTGCACGCTTCCATTGTTGAGGTAATGTGTTAATATTACTCATTATTTTGCATAATGTGAGCAATGGCAAAAATAAACCAAAATAAAAACCAAAATCAACATTAAATTAAACTAATAACTTTGTTTTGACCATGCATTTATTGTTTACTTATGTAAACACTTACTTATGCAAACAATTTTAATGCAAGAGTTTAATTGATGTGCAAGCCTCCCTCTATTCAAATAAACAAAATCAATGAACAGATTATATGTTAAAGCATTATCAAGAGTCAAAAAGATATGAGCACATGCTTATCTCTGAATTTGATCTCTCATATATAAATCTTTGCAGCCTTACCATAAGGCCCAGTAACAGAAAAAAAGTTGTACAAACAATTAGCCCTGAGCAGTTATCATGCAACAGTGTTTGACTGAGTGCAGTGTGTGGTAACTATTCCCCAAAGTCATGGGGTGTTTCCTTGCATTCTGGTCTTTGTGAGGGTGATTTATGAGTTTACAAGTTCCTTCCCAAACTCCATAATTGCCCTGACAGTTCCCCAGATGGACTATATCCAAGTTGGTATAAACCAGTACTCATTGCAGCTGGACCTGCTAATTCATCTTGAGTTAGGTACAGGACTTCTTGTTCTTTTTGTCTTTATTTAGATTTGTTACCTCTCTAGAAACACTGTACCATGGTAATTGGTACTACCTTCCCCTCAAACACCAGATATGCCTGAAAGCAAAACAAAGTTCTATTTAGTAATACTGAACTGAAAGTTTTAGTTTTAGGAATGGAAATAAGGACAAATACAAAACTCAGTCTTTGCTTGTTACCTGCTTTGCAGGTTACCTCTCCACTTGCTGAATCCATCTTCTCTAGGATTCCTGGGATGGATTCCAGTAGGTACTGCTCTGGGTCCAGGTGTCTCAGCAATGCATCTTTTCAGTCCTGCCGTCAGCTCTGATTTAGTGATACCAAAATCCAGAAACTTTGGTGATCATGTTTGGAAACTGTTGTTGATTTCCTGTTTTGTATGTTGTTTTGTATTTTCCTGTTGTTGATTTCCTGTTTCTGAGTGGCTTCTCCTTGCCCTGAACACTATTTCCTCTTTCTCCCCAGGAGTGTCAAACCGGCCAGTTACATCCCACTCTAGCTGGACTTGTCCTTCTGTATGAGATTCATATCTTCCTGCTAAGTATTATACAAGACACATATACACGTTTCACAAATGATCTCTGGTATGCCGCTTGCTTTCTAGAAAGAGATGAAACAGGATATAATGTTAACACTGATGACAGACCCAGTAACACAATTACTTTGTTTAAACAAGCCCATGAAAAAGTGTTTCCCCTCTTACAGCTTCTCTGCAAGCTTCCACTTGTACAATTCACTGGAGATTGCACAGACATAAGTAAAAGAAAAAGTTGTCTCTTGCTTGTGTATACTTGCATTTTAGAGTAAAACAAATCCATGTGGAAGATGTGCTGTTTAGCAGTTGGGTATTCTCCCTGAAAGGATTCTACTTATACTTATTTGGCTCGGTCTTGCATAGATCTTGTATGCTTTTATCCTAAGTTTTATAGATCTAATAACCTGTTTACTAGCTTTTGGGGCTTAAATGCTAGTTACAGTAGGGAAATCTATTACAAATAATGGCTTCAGTGAAAAAAAAAACCACATTGAAGTGTAAAGATGATAATTTGCCTTACACGTGGAGATTGTTAAAAGGTTCCTAAATATACACCAAGAATTAAATTCTTTAAATTGTTATTATGGCACCTAAGTGATCTGGTCTTCCTAAGGTACTATTGTCCCAGATTTTTGTTTTAAGGTCTAAAAGAACTTTTTGCTCAATACATTTTAAAATAAAAGTGTTCTAATTCCAAAACTAGACATGTAGCTTTCCAATTCAGGCACCTGTTCTAACATAAAGCTTAAACCTGCAAAGCCAGAACAGTCATCTTTCTGCCATCCTTGGACACTCTAGACTGATATTTTACCTTAAACTTTTTTTTTTTTAAAATTATACTGTGAACTGAGTATGTAACAAGCGCTTGAGCATTAAGTGTGCTGATGAGCAAAATGTTTGGGAAGAGGATTTTAAAGGTTGTACTGTGATGAAAATAAATATTGAAGGACAACCTAGATCCTTGCTCCAGAAACATAGCGGTGTAAAATGTTATTGAAAAAAAATTTAAATATATAACAAATTCAGATGCTTGTGTGAACAATTTTTTGAATGTAATTGACAAAACTCTCATTCCAATAATCAGAAGCTATATGATTTTGGGAAGCTTACCAACAGTGGCTTACATGTTGATTCAGTTACTCTCATTTATTTGAGAAAGTGGGCAGTTTAAGTAAATCTTATAAAAAAACATTAATGCAATGAATCTCACCTCAGTACTTTATTAAATCTATTTAAATGTGCATTGAAATATTTCAGAGACATCAAACTGAGGATACCATTGAGCATTTAGAAAGAGATGAATGCAGTGGCTGTTAAATTTTAATTGTTTCTAATCTCTTGCTACTATGGCAATAAAAATAAAAACTTTTTAGAGGAATATTCTATATAATGCATTATTTGCTAGGAATATTCTTAGTCAGCAAATCCACGTAAGCAAAATCATGTATTTTCTGCTTTTCCATCATTTTAATATGTAAGTCATAGGCTTCTAATAATCTTTGTGTTCTTATCTACGTTTAAGAGCATTAAGAAATCTTTCTTAATATTATTGAAAGCTGAAATATCTTTTAGTCATCTTCTCCTTCTTCCCCCTTCTCAACAAATTTCACAAGAAGATTAAAAATTTGAAATGAATCTACTCTATCTTATTTTGCTGTGCAGTTCTAAAGTATTCTGATGAGCCTGGATAAGCTGATGTGGCCTTTAGGGAGAGACACATCAAATATAGGCAGACAGCTCCTGTGTCTGGTAACAAAGACTGAGGAGGTCAAAACTATCCCAACAGGCCTGAGCAGGTCAGTCAGAGGCAAATGTTGGAAATAAAATTTGGTGGGGAGGGGAGCAAGGGGCCTGGGTCAAGTCCTGTTCAAAAAGTCAGCTTTGTCAAAAGCTTCAGTCACATTCTTACCTACAGGCAACCTCTGCTGATCCCAACTCATTAATCGAACTGGAGAGCCGTCTTGACCCTGGCTCCTTCCCTTTGAAGTGTGGTGTCCTCTGCAGCATGAGGAAATAATTTGCTGCCTGATTCAATGAGCCATCAGTAGAGCCAGCAGACCTAATGACATGTGAGAATATTAACCTCCTACCACGAAGAGCTGTGAATCTTGAGAGGCAGTCTATAATTCACCCAGCACTCCTGAGCCTTCCCTTTCTGTCTTATTTTTGCACTCACTTTCTCACTCACAGGGAGAGAGAGAGAGAGAGGAGAGACCCTCTTGTCGTAAAACTTTATTTTCTTCAGTAGTGGGAGCCTTACTGAGCTGCTTGATAATGAGTTACTTTCCTTTTGCAGTTGGATAAAATTTATACTGAAAACTAGACATCCGTCTTGCATATAATCATTTCTGTTTAAAATATGACACAGGCTATATAACTGACATCAAGGGGGTGGTAATCTGAATACTTACCCAGGTAGAGTATTTTATATTTCCTGATTTATTTTTCATCATCAAAAGAGAAAAGTAAGAACAAGAAAACAAACATGAATAACAATGATGTTATTCTATATAATGTGTTTTCTAGCTGCCCTCAGTCTAGAGGATCTTTCTGCAATCCTCTTCTTTTTTCATTTATTTTTTTTTCTACCTAAAGGGAAAAACAGTTCTGCCTGGCCAAGTGCTGTGTGTTATATGCACACACAAGGGTGTGTTCTTGCCCTTTGATTCTTAACAAAGAAATAGATTGTTGGTCTAATCCCACTGCTTTAAACGTCAGGGCTGGTTTTTCTCTTGTTGACTCCTTTAGCGTTTTCAGTCACCAATTCAGGTCTCCATGTCTGGTAAGCTTCAGAAAGCGAGCCACTGTTATTCATGTGGCTAAATAATGAGAAAAGAAAAGCAGAAATGGTCCTGTGTGTATGTGCTACTCACCATGAAAATGGGGCGATTACCAGACTTTACACTGTTATATACCCATATACAGTAAAATACTGTAGGACTTTTGTTTTGGTTTTAATGTTTTTTTTATAGCACTGATTGGTGCTGTAAAAGGTCAGAACTTAGAGGTTATGGAGATTATTATCCAACGTAACAAATTCCTAGACCAAAAGGACTGTTGTCTTGTCTGTGGTAGAAAGGTTTTGGTACGATTTGCTGTAACTGTACTGGCAAATTTCTCATATTTGGTGGAAACAGAGCTTGCAAAAGCAAATGAAAGTACCTCAAGTGTGAACACATGTGATGGTAAAAGGCGTTTCTCTGCTGGGAGTGAAAGTTAGCTATATAGTTGTGCAGCCAAAACCTTCCTGTTGGAAATTGAGCCTGAATTCTGTTGGGTTACAATTTAGGGTTATTTTGATTCTGAAGTATTGTCGGTAAAACCATTAATGTGTTGTGTGGATCTGGGTACAGACTAAGATACCATGCAGCGGGGAATGAAGGAGGTTAGGGAGACAAAGCAGGGTAGGTAGCAGAAGGAAATAATAAATAAATGGCAGTTATATGTTGTGTAACAAGTACTACAGTGTTTGTGGTATGCACATATGTAGATCCCTGTGATTTGAAGTTGTTCTGAAGATATTTCTTAACATTGAGGGATTCAGTGTTATGTCCATTAAAAATTCTCTGCTATCATGCTTGAGCAGTCTATTAGTCTTTCTCACCTCTTATAGCTGGTCACAAAGGCCAGTCCCCTTGCCTCTCTCTGCTTCATCTTTTTTATTAAGTTTATTAAAACTAGTCAGATTATACTTTCTTATGGCACAGGCTGTGCTTGGTCCATTCATTATGGTTTCTTATCTTGGCAGGCAATCTGAATTGAACGGCAGCTAGTCCATTATGCACATATGAAGCCCATCACTCCTCCAGCAATGGCCAATTCATCAAACATTTATCTTTTGCCCTCTGAGCAGTGCGTCAATTTGCTTGTCAATCCTCAGCCTTGGTTGTTGTGGAAGATGGGAGAAAAATTACTTTTCTTTTCCCCCTTCTCACTGAACTCCAGTAGTCGAAATGGGCTTTACTCTACTCACTCCACAGGCTTGTTACCCCCCCTTCTCTGTGCAAAAAGGGGAGGGGTCAGGTTACTATCTGAATTGCAGAGTGACAGATTGATCCAAGATACAGTAAAGCTTTCATTATGGCACTGCCTTTGCACTTGAATTTGCTCATATTTCCATTATAATACTGTTTTTTAGAGGTTTTATAAATAGGTTCTCAACTTGGCACATGGAGCTGAGAGGAGCTTTTAAGAATAAATATATTATGGGGTTTTAGGGTTTTTTCTTTTTTCTTTTTTTGAACAGGTAGATTTATATTTTCCACACTCTGGCTTATTATTTTGCTATTTCTAATCACTAACACTTCCTTGAATTCTTTCAAATTCAGGAAATGGCAGTGTTTGCATTTTTTTTTAATGCCATGTGTTTTACTAGTACCGCATTCCGTGTTAAGATTGTGGAAAAAGACCAATGAAGCAAGAGACATTCACATCCAAGTATTTCTCTTAAATACTCTAACCTTGTTATTCTTCATCAAATATTTTCTAGAAATTTTAGCAGAAGGATGCTTATGTCCGTACTTAGGAGTATTATTAAAGTGATGCATCCATTGAACTGCAGGGACTTCCCTAGTGATGGTTTTTCCAGAATGGCCTTTGATAAAATATGAATGCACAGTCACTTGCTCTCTGCTTGGTAATTTTTAGCTCTGTTTTGCAAACTGTATTTTGTTATATGATACTTGTTCGATCATTAGATGACTAAGAGCTCATTTTCTGATCCATTTTGCATTATTTTAAAATATTTTATGTGGCTTATGTGAAAACTGCCTTGCCACAGGCTATAGTATTACACTGATTGTCATTTTATTTAAATTTACACAAAATTGTAACAGTAATATCATATAAAATCTTGGCGTGTTTAATCCTAAAGATGTAATATAAAAACTTAAGCAAAAAGAGGCCTAATGTGAAGGATAAAGCTTGAGCTGTATTAATGAGATATCCTCTTGAGTAGAGCTGTATTAAATACACATAGTGAAATCTGAGACTTTAAGAGGTTCATTAGAAGAGACTTTGAACCCTACCCCACTCAGTCGGGTTGCTTCATGGTGGAGTTGGGCCAGGCAAATAAATTATCTTTTTTTCGGTTTTGTTTTGATTAGAGTCTTGGTAGGCAAATGGTGGTTAAATGACTGCGTGGTTGACTCTAATATGTTTTTGTGGGGAACTGAAAACTGTAATTGGAATTTGTAGTTTGTTTTACCAGATAAATAATCCACCTGTGTGGGGCACAGCTGTAACAGTTTATTTTACCTTAATGTTGCGATTTCTTCTAATTTCATTGCAAGACTTTGGACAAATAGACTATGTTCATCCTTCCCAAATTTATGTACTACACTGACCCTCCCCTTGATGGTCTGATTCACCTCCTGGAGGTGCCCATCTTTTGTTGCTGACTGTGAAGAGTTATGAGTAATGGGGTTTCTACAGAGGGATGACATAAATTTGCATTGTTGCTTTTCAGATAATTCCATCATTTGAGGAACTGCTGCTTAATAGCAAAATCTCTCTTTCTCAAGAAGTTCTGCACATTTGTTTTATAATTGGTAGGAAAAGGTTTGTAATATTGTGATCTTAACATTTAGAATTCAGAAGGCCTCTTACGTGTTTTTGTCTATCTCTTTATTGACTCTACTTTTGTTTGTGTTTTCCTTGTGGTTTGGGGGCGGGTGGTGGGTTGTAGGGGTTGAATTGGTTGTGGGTTGGTTTTTTGTTTTGGTTTGTTTTTTTAAGCAATGGAATTTGCTGCATAAGACTCAGAACAGGACTATAAAAACCAGATTAAGATTCTGGTTTTTTGTGAATCACCCCCATTCATGATTGTTGTGCAAGATGTTTTCATCCCAGTTTTGGTAACAAGGTGTCCCAAGTAGTCTTGTATGTTTTCAGTGGAATAAGGAAAGGGAAAAAATGAGGGATAGATATTAATTTTATTGTATGTCTGAAAATTAAGTATGACCTTTATATGAAAAGACTCAGGAACTAATTGTAGACCCAGTTCATAACAAAGATTTAATCTATTCTTATAGAGACCTTTTCTTCCCAGGTGTTTACTGATTCTGCTCATTCATTTCTCTTCATTTCCTCTTTGGCTGACCATATTCACTGACTTGCTTTAAGTTTTATTTGAAGGAGCTTCTTCCAGTTATTTTCTATCTAGCAACAGAAAGCTAGGAGCAGATTGGCTGGAAGTGATGCAAAATGCTACCTCTAGATAGCCTGCAAAATGCTGACATTCCCTCTGATATTAGACAAAACAAAACATTTTATATTTGGAAACATTGGTAAGCTTGAACAGAATTGAATAGAATTCTGTGATTACTGTTTTATGACTTGTCTGGTCTAACGTGGGGCCTGGCCCACACTAGAAATTTTGGGCTTTTTTCACTTTTTCTGGGGGGCCTTTTTCTTTTGTGTTCTGCTTTGGTCCAGGAGTCGTGTCAGGACTCTGTATTGCATACTCCATTCTGTTTTATTTTTGGATGTAGCATCATACAGGAAAATGGGTATATACACTGAGTAGAGCTGCAGAAAAGAAAAGTTACTATGCTTGAATAGTATAGAGGTCATTTTTTGATGCTTTACTTGTAAGTTATCTGCCATTACTATCTCTGTGTGCAGGAAATAGGTAAACATTTCATTTGCAGTGTTTTTGTGATTATAGTTGTGAGAGTGGGGTTTTTTTCTGGAATTTGAACTGAATTCTGTGTACTCTATTTTCTTTAAAATGTTGTGGGTTTTTATTTGTATAATATATTTATAGAGTATAAAATATTTATATTAATATAAATATTTTCCTGTACCCATAAGTGAGAGGTGTGTTTAGAGCAGAACCCCCCAAAGCAGGTTTGAAAGCAGAATTGTGACCGAGGTCTCAGCCTGAGGGAGTTTGCACAGAAGATTCACGTAACCCCTTCCACCAGCAAAACAGAATTGGAATTGGCTTGGGTTTTTCCCCTTATTTGTATGCTATATTTCACATTAAATGGAATTTAAAATTGAACAGGAATGAAAGCAAGTAAAACTGAAATGATGTTTTACATTCCCAGGGAATTATGCAAAATCTAAACTTACACATGTCTGTCTTATGTTTTTATATATATAGCATTTATTTATTGCTCTTTGTTTTGTTTTGGTGAGGTTAAGTCAGAGGACTAGAAGTCAGGAGCTCTGGGTTTTATTTCTTGTCTCTTAGAAAATTGCTGGAGGTCACCTTTCGTTAGTCACTTAACCTCTCTCTGCTTTACCACAAAATGGAATTTTAAGCTCAGCAGGTTTTTGAAGAGTAATTCATTAATGTTAAAAAAAAAAATGCTTTGTGCTCCTTGGCTGGCAGGTGCTGGAGAAATAGAAATTACATTTCTGTTCTTTAAATACTGAAATTATCTACTACTAGGGTTCTCGTGTTGATTCTGCTCTCTTTTAATCTGTTAAAACATAAAAGGCAAGAAAAAAGGTATTTTAAAAAGCACTTGTTTTGTAACAGCTCTGTCTTTAACTTCTGGTAATGGCTATCTCTTGTCAACAGAGTGCAAATCAATTTCAAGGCTAAAGCCAAACTCTCTCATTTACATATTGTTAACTGCTCTCTCTTTTCCTGTTAAACAGGAGGAAAAAAGTCATTAGATATGAGGCAGCTGTCTTATTAATGGAGGGGTGGGGTAAAACGTGAGGAGCACTTTCAGCGTATACTTCTGAACAGCTCGTTCCTCTGGACAAGGACAACTGCAGTGTACCAGCATTTGTCCATTACTTGAGAGGTTTCTGGGGTTTTTTTTCATTTATAAGATCTTGTGTTTTCATTGTCATGTATTACCAAAATGAAGAGCTGCTCTTCAGTTTCATTGTAACCAAATCCCTGTCAGGCCAGAGGGACCATATGAAATAGTGTAGTTGACAGTTGCCACGAATACACAGAGGAGAAAAAAAATCTCTGCCATGACATTCCTTTATGATTAAAACTTTGTTACAAACTATGAAAGAATTACAGAAAAAAAAGCTGGAAGAAATCATACTGATTAGTGGAAGGACTTGGATAAAATGACATTTGTGAGACCGTTGTATGCTAAAGGATTATTTACTGTCTGCTTACAGAACCTCTTAAGTCGTTTTGCAGAGGGAGTCAGTTTCCTGTTTAGCACAGTGTTTTTGTAAGCTAATGAGGGCAAAGCGTGAGCCATAGGCAATGATGCTGTGATATTAGCTGTGACAGGGAGCTTGATCATAATTATCTTAACGAGGATAGGGTTAATTACAGTGGAAACTTAAAGTTTTTTCTGTTTGAATGAGGCGGCGCTGAATACGTTGTGATGTTTTGTCGGTTTGATGTGACTTTGGAAATTGCAATGGAAATCTCTTGGCAGCACTTGCTCTCCTCTGGGAGCGGAGTGTGAGCCCTGCGATGAGGTAACTGAGATGGTACCTGTGGGTGAGATAATGGGCAGCTTTCCTGTCATCAGAGCAGGGAAAAGCGACCTGCAATACACCTTTGTGATGTTTATCAGCCTTTTGAAACCAGGGAAAACAACTACTGCCGCTGCCCCTTCAAGGGCTGGTTGTATTTCGGTGGTAAAATTGTGAGTTTGTTTTAATATACTAATACGGGGAGACATTTTTTCTGCTGCGAACTATGAGAAAACAGCACAGCTTTAATTGTAGACTGGTTCTCTTTCTTGGGGGATTTCCCTCTTTTTATACTCATCTCTTAGGGTGTTTGCGTGTTATGCTATGCACTCCGCTCCGCTTTTGTAATGGGATCATGAGGAAATACTTGGAGTACATTAATATAACTAATTAATTAAGAATTACGAATTAAGAATTACTAATTAAGAATAAACATGCCAGTATTTACTTCTGATTTCTACCTCAGCTCCTCAAAAATACTTTCTACATACCAATTCACAATTGCAATCCTTTCATTTCCCCCATCTGCACGTGGGAAATTGAGGCACATAAAAGTTATGTGACTTGCTGAAATTTGTACCAGAAAACCTATTGTGTGGATTGTACTTAACATTTTTAAATTGTGGAGTGTAACTGCTGGGCAATGTTTCCTTATATATTATGATGGTGGAGATTGTTGCCTTGAATTTAGCAGCAAGAATCACTGAATGATAGCAATCACGTTTTTCCCTTTTTCGTTTCTTTACCAGTTGTCTTACCATTTTTGTTTTGGTGCAGGTTTTTTTTTCTTCTGTTTAAGATGAAAAAATAAGAATTCTGCGAATAGCAAAATAACATATGGATGTAAATTTATGTTAATGGCTACACCCTCTCTGTGCTGTGGCAGCTCCTCCCATCTCCCCGGACTCTGAATTTAGGTGATTAAATCACCAAGTGCACACTGCTCTGATGACATGAAAACAACAATTAATAAGCAACCCCCTGTGTAACACGGCTCCTTTTTAACTGAGCAGCTAATAACATTACATGGCAAAAATTATCAAAACCAGACAGGTGTAAGGAGATTTGCGCACAATTTTCTCTGCCTATCTATGAAACTAGTACCCCGTGTTCAGCCCAGGCTTGTGAAAGAAAGGCTGTTTCAATAGGCAACTCCCTCTAGTGTTTCAAGGCCTTTTGTCCCACTTCATGGCTTGTCATTTTGTTTTATGCCTCCCCTGCAGCAGTTTTGGATGTGCGCTTTCTTCTCCTTGCCAGTTGCCAACCATTTGCTGATTCTTATGATAAGAGTATTATATTTGCATAACATAACTCAGGAACAATGTGTATTTTGATGCTGACACTGACCAGAGCCCAAACAATGTTTTTTCACAAAGGACCTATTAACATCCCATAAGGCTCTGTGGTGTTGACAAGGAGGTGGCCTTCTCTGAACTCCTTTGGCAAGTCAAAGTCTTACACTGAAATGTGAGGTTTGGAAATAATCCACTATTTATATAATAAAGAGTATTTAAGGGGAATTTGCTAAACTAGGTTTGTCAAATAAACTGAAACGAAAACTCATAACAGCTTGATAAACTCACTGCTACTTCCTCTGGGTTATTTTGCCTTTTAAAGGTACTTCGGGGGAAAGCACTGTCTGAAATGTTTGCTGATCTCTCTTCTGATCTTGACTGTGGCAAACCCAAGTCTGTTGCGACCCTTTGCTGCAGGAGCCAGCTGAATGCAGCGTGCTAGCACCGCTCTTAACCCTCTGCAGTTTGGGTAGGCTGAATTGAGTTTTTCCCCAAACAGCTTGTTAAAGGCAAGTGCAAAAAGTGCGACTGTTTACTGTGGTGGTTGTTTCAGAATGATGTCTATAACAGAGGCTTTTGTTCTTTCAGCTTCAGAAATTGTAGTCTCAGTGCATTGTACCGATATGGATATGCCACAGGGTGCAGGCATGGCAAATTGTCTTTAGGTCTGGCTGCCCAGCATCAAAATGGCATTAGGAATAGTCGTACCTCCCTTTCAGAATGCCAAGTCAAGAGACTGTGAACCCTTTGGAGTCCTTGGACTGAAATACACTGTTTCGATGTTGTGCAAATGTTACTTGAATATTCATAGTTTGGTGTACAGTACCCAGTGTAAAGGTCATGGACTTGATTTCTTTTGGTTGTTTGAACCCTCTAAATGTGATTTATCAGTGGTCAGTAAGTTGTACCTACAAAAGTGGTATCTTGTTGTTGTTGGAGAGATGAATGTTAAATTGTCTAATTTGAAATCCACATACTTTCTAATAATATTTGCATTTTCCTCCAGCAGTAGTGCCTGTGGAACTCTCTAACAGGGGCCTTGGCTGTATTTTGATCTTTGCCAAAAAACTGGGGGGAGGGTGAGGAAATCCCCTCAGTATAAATGTCATTGGAAACTGAATAAATAGTATAGACTGCATCTCCCTTATTCATCACATTTTATAAAACAGACAGGAGATACAGTGATGATCTTCCCACTGGTAGGCATAGTAGATCAGCTGTCAAGTCATGCAATCTCAGCATATCTTTAGGTGTCTGGTAGGTGAATGAGCTGTGAATGTGTGTCTGTGCGTATGCTCCGTATACCATGTGTCTTAGTTGATTAATGTGTGGGTTTCTTTTTCCTGGTGGAATGTGCAAGCATTAAGAATCAAGTTTAGAATAGATGCCTTAACAAGGTACCAAAGTGTTCTTTTTAGGTTTTTTTTCCCTGTAGTTTGTTGTCAGAGGAATGAATACCTCCAGAATCTTGCTTATTTATAAGCCATCGTGTGCACGTCCATGTTGTGAAATGCTCCTTTTTAAGGCTGCTCTCTGCAGTCTGACCTGTGGCTTGACAGTGGGACAGTAAGTTCCAAAAAGAAAGAAAATGCCTTTTCTGTCTGGACTAATTTTGCATTTTACTTTGTAGAGAACATTTTATTTTGTTTGCAGGGACTCAAGAAGCAAATTAAGTGGTTAATAAAAAGTAAAAAAAAAAAAAAAATCCCTTCTCCATTTCCTATTATTGCATGTAAGGTAACTGCTAAGAAATGATACTTGAAGTTGTATTTATTATTGTTAGCGGGGTATGATATTTCTTGGCAGAAATGATGGATGACAACTTAAATTTGTGTCCAGGGAATGAAGGTGAACTGTGACAGAGTTATTTATCTTGGGAATGGAGGTTAGGGTCAGGCGAGGCTGGGTGCCTGAAGGCACAAGACATTGACAAATTCATCCTGCAGGCCCCATATCTGAAGCCTTTTGTTTTGGATCCTGGCTACTCACTAAGTGACCCCCATCCTTCATCCTGCCAGCATGTGAAGGATGTGTTGCAGTGCCAGCACTCCCCTTGCCACTAATGCTTGTCATTCACTCTTCTGACAGGCCCAAACCAAAACTATTCCCACTCCTGAAAGGGAAGGTTAAAATATTTATTTCAGCTCATAATGACCTCCCTGATTTAGTGGAGTATCATTTTTCCTTTTGCCTTTGTCGTTTGCAGGTCACTAGAAGGACTGAAAACATTCAGTTACTTGGAAGAGCTGATCTTGGACAACAATCTACTCGGAAATGACCTTCTGTTACCCAGGTTGCCCCACCTCCATACCTTAACGCTCAACAAGAACCAAATATCCTTTCAAAGAAATACCTGCAAAATGTCAAATGAGTTTTATGTGTCAGCCAAATTAAAGTATGTGAAATATAGTTCATGTGCAGACAAAGCATTCTCTCGTTTGGCACCTGGAATACTTCATAGTAATTTATTATAGGTCATTCATAAATGAAATGCACCATTATATCTTCCTGTTGCTCCATTTTAGTGAGAGATCTAAGTTATGGCTCTGAAGAAATCTTTCTAATAGATAAAATAGAGAAAGAAAATAATGTCAGTGCTACCAGCGTGCAGCAGTTCCTGTGTTTGCTTGGGGTTCTGTTGCAGGCTGACCTCTAGTGGAATAGAGAGTGCAGTGAAATGCTATTAAGTTTTTATACTTTAAATAGCTTTTAAAACATTAGAGTAAAATAAAATAAAATAAACAAACAAGAAATGTAATACCTTTTTCTATTGTAATGAAGATGTTAATATCGCAATATGGTAGTTGCTGTGGAACTGCAGCTGTAAAAGCAAGTCACTCTATTCTTGGTATTCCAACTCTTTATAAATTCATGTAAAATGCTGTCCAAATCAAGCTCTTAATAGCTTAAAGTATTCAAATGGATAGTTAAGTCCATTCATGACCAATCATTCAATTCTCTACATCCCTGAAGTTAGAGCCTGCTTAAGTTTATTCAGAATAAATATTTCAGCATTTGCCTAAGTACTCTGCTGAATCAGAGTCCCCTAGTCTGTAGGCTTATAGATAATGGTCTGTAAAAACTAATTATCCCCAAGATCTGGGCATTGACTAGATTATTAAATAATCTTCCCATACTTTGACCCTTTCTGGAGTTTTGAAGATGTGTAATATACGGTTTTACAAAAGTTAAGGGTGATCAAAATGTGGCCAAAAGGCCAACTAAAGCCTGCAGAGTCTTAGAACACGGACCGTGAAAGCCCTCTCCTTGTAATTGCAGTGTGAGGATAAGGCTGCTCAACTGCAGGCTTTTATTACAGACAATGTAAACAGAGAGCAATTTACCTCCTACTAAAGCAAAATCCTCCTACTGAGGAGAATAAAAATAACTGCAGATTCTACGATTTCTGCACTTATTTTTGACTCTATAAATAAATAAAAATCAGCAGAGGAACTTTTGTTCTTGGGGCTCTGGAAATTTGCCAAAAGTGTCTCCTGAGCAGTAACAGTCATTACTGTTCTACGTATTTCGCTAGATTTCTGGTTAATGCCAGGATTCTGGGGGTTGTATTTGAGTAGCTGGTTTTATTCTTTACTGCCCTGGTAAAAATCTGAACTGGGCATGCGTTGATGAAGACTGGACAAGAACATTTTTGTTGACGTTGTGACTGGTGGTGGTATGTCTCATGCAGCATATCTCCTTCTACAAAGCGTGAAATGTAAATTTGGCCATAAGACCCAAAAGTGTGTGAGTACATTTGTCCTTTGGGGCAATGTCAAGGAGGAGCTTTGCACTTACGAAAAGGGAGGGCAGATGTATTGAATAAGAATTCAGTGAACAAAATCCAAGGAAAAAAAATTATCCTGTCAGTGGTATTCTTTGAAGAGTTTCTGCTGGTCTTACAGACATACTTAAAATACTATTGTCAAGCAAGTAAGCTCTCAAAGTCAATGATAACATGATAAGAAGGATTTGCTCTATCCTGGGATTTTTTAAATTCAATCTTAAAACTATGAAGTTAGAGCTTTGAGAGTATTGAACTACGCAGGTTATAGAAATAATGTATTCGTTTTGTAGTGTGCTGCCAATAGTTGAAGAGAGGAGTTGCAGAAATGCTTGTAAAACACCTAATATATACAAACTGCCCAGAGAAGAAAAAATGCTGCTCTCCATCATTAACATTTTGAGCCCTTGGGAGTAGTAATCTCTTGTAGGGAAGACACAGCAGTCTTCAGAAGCACGGAGACCTTCCAGATTCCTCTCTTCAATGTGGATACCATATTTGAAAAAGGTCTCTTATGAACTTGAATCACTTCTTTTAATGAATGTTTTCTCTATAGAATTCTTTTAAGAATGTTCAAATAAAAGTGTGCATTTAATAGAATAATGAAATACATCACGGGAAAGATTGTTTAGTATATGACAGTAGCACTACAGAGGGGACACAAGTGAGAAAAGAATACTGATAGAAATAAAACTTCAATTGGTGGAATATTACCAAGTATATATTTGGAGAGAGAGAGATATGAAAACAAACAGAAATCCAAACTGGCCTCTGTGAAAACTGGAATAACATGTAAATTTTAAAACTCACGAGAGCTTTCCTGTGTATCTCTTAATATTACTGTACTCTTTGCTATTTCTCTCCTTTTATTTTGACTTCATTTTGATCCAGATCCTGTTTTGATAGTTCTGATAAGAACTTTCTACTCCTTTTACTTGGTTCATCTATTGTGTGGCATTGTATGTGTAAGTAACACTTAGCCCCTCCTAATATAATGTCTGGATACACTGTACAAATGCAAAACCTTATCTCTAAATCAGGTAAGTGCTTAGAAGAATTATCTGGTATTTTTTTCTTCAAATAGTACTCGTGTATTTCAGTTACAGCTAGGCCACTACCAGTTTTTCAACTAGAAGTGGAAGAAGCAAATTTAAATATTACTATTTTAAAAACAGTTTCCCACTATTATGCCTCAGGCTTTCTGTAATGTGTAATCTGTTACAAATATTTTAAAATGCGGTCTATATAGTGGAAATACATAAAGGATAGTTATCAACATTGTGCATTATCGGTCTCTAACAAGCTTTTTTCTTGTGTATAGTATATTTGTTTTTACAGAAGTATGATTTACTTTGGGAGACATCATCTTAGTTTCCCTATCAGACACAAAGGATGGGAGAAAGCAGAAGACTAAGATGGATGGGTGGTAGGTGGGAAGTTGGTTTTGAAGGGAGGACTCATGACTGCAGTCACCTGTGCTTGTAATGGGAGCCTCATTTCTCCTTTTAACGGTGTTCACTAGATACTAAGAATCAGTTAAGAGACCTCTGTGTGTATAACAGTGTGAGGTTTCATCGCTTTTCACTGTGCTGATCACGGCTGGTGTTGCAGTGGGAGTATATAGTATAGACTTTTCAATTTCCTTTACATTTCAATATTTTTAGTAATTTTTAAAACTATTCAAAAGGGCAGCGGTGATAGTTTGTCAAATATATATACCTGTATGCTAAAAATTAGATGGTGTTCACTGGCTCACTTCAAAATAGACAAGTCTGATAATGAACCAGATCTGGGATTCTCTGAAGTAAAAGCTCTATTTCTTTACTGAGTCCAGTGAGCTGGTCATCCATTTAACATACATTCTATATACCTCTGAACAACTGATACCAAAATTTATTTCAAATAAAGGTGTAAATGTAGAATGCAGACATCGAATCTAGGCCTAGATTTTGAATGGTTTAGAGGGAAAACAAAATATTTCACACCATAGAGTGGGAAGTCTGCAGCTGGGCAGAATGCACATAGTGGTGTATGCATTACGTACGGCAAGAGGAGTTATCAGTTTGGTTCAGACCTAAGGATTATATATTCTTGAGTCTGAAAACAGCATGGATGCAGTACCTCAACTGAAGAATGTACCAGTAAGTTCTTCTGCTATAACCTGTATTCACAGGGCTCTCATCATAATGCCTAACAGTTATGGATTTCTTTAACCCCCAAACCGTAGATTGTAATTTATTTTGCCTTTGTGCTTGTTCCTACATTGTCCTGAAGCGCTTGAAGACCTAGAAGTCCCAGTCTGACCAAAATCTCATTATGTTAAGTGCTGAGGACTTGATGTTTAGATTGGGTGAATACCTTAAAGACATAAAGTGTCCCCTATTATGCAGAGATTCCTATCTCCACTAAACAAAGATCTAAACTGAAATGGTACAGTGATCTTTCTGCAAGTACTTCTGAGCTCTCCATGCCACAATTGCAGTTTTGTCTAAATCTGAGTGTGGCTTGTTAGAGAACCACAGTACCTGATGAGTCAAAAACCTTTCTTCTAAAATAAAGCATAACTGAAGTAGAATTTAAGTAATGTGAATTTCTTATGTCAAACGTCCATGGAAGAAGGAGGTAGTCTTCAGTGCAGGTGATTCCTTACCCTGTTCAACAGAAGTGCTTGGACCAGTTCAACTCCCAGATGTCAGAACTTAAAAAAAAAGGAAAGGCAAGCTGCTCCTTTATTCTTGATTGTCTTTGTGTTGCCTTGGGAACCTTGAGCAACAATTGGGCTGAATAGTCTTTAAAAAAAAAAACAAAAAAACCCCCAGACTTTAATAGAAGGGACATAGGGTTTCAAAACAATTGGGCTGAATAGTCTTTAAAAAAAATCCAAAAAAACCCCAGACTTTAATAGAAAGGACATAGGGTTTCAGGATGGACCTCTCTAGACAACCAGAAACATAATGTCATTGCAGGAGAAGAAACATTTCTCCTTTCTTTCACGTTTGTATGCCTAGCAATATTGAAACCTGGTCTCCAAATCTGCACCCTTGGAACCAGGGCCTTTCTCAAATCCCTTTAAAAGCACTTGCAACTCCAGCTACACAGAGAAAAGTAATGCTCCGCCAGCAGGCAGAATGAGACTTTTTGCCCAAGTATTCAGTATGCAGGAAGCTCTCCATGAGATGCATGGACTTCGTTAATTACCACCTCTGCTCACCTTTCCTTTCTTGACCAAAATTTTTTCAGTCAGCGAATAAGGCCTTATCTAAGATGGACCTCTCTAGACAACCAGAAACATAATGTCATTGCAGGAGAAGAAACATTTCTCCTTTCTTTCACGTTTGTATGCCTAGCAATATTGAAACCTGGTCTCCAAATCTGCACCCTTGGAACCAGGGCCTTTCTCAAATCCCTTTAAAAGCACTTGCAACTCCAGCTACACAGAGAAAAGTAATGCTCCGCCAGCAGGCAGAATGAGACTTTTTGCCCAAGTATTCAGTATGCAGGAAGCTCTCCATGAGATGCATGGACTTCGTTAATTACCACCTCTGCTCACCTTTCCTTTCTTGACCAAAATTTTTTCAGTCAGCGAATAAGGCCTTATCTCAAGGCCCTATCTCCCTACGAGATAGGGTTCAGGCCAGAACGTGGCATACAAATGACTGTGCATGACATCCTTTTACACATCGAGAAGGGAAAGACGTATACTTGCATATTGCAAGCTATTTCTGTGGTTATCCAACCTTGAAGACCTAGCACATTCTAATGGAAAAGCGTTCAGGTGGCAAAGATCTTTTCACACTGCATTCAGAGGAGAATTGGTAACTTCTGCTTCAAGGCTATTTGCCTGTGGAATGGCTTGTGATTGCTGCATTGTGTTTGTGATAAAATTAATTGAAGCAAATATTTCAAATGGGAATAAATATAGGTACCTTGCTTATTTATGACTCTTGTGGAAGTGCTATCCAGCTGTTTTAATGTTAGGTTGATTGTGGCACCTGCATGACAGATGTTTAGTTGGCAGAAGACTTCTGAATGACAGGTTGGGGTCTTTCTATGTGGCAGTCTGGAATTCTGTCTGATATTTCTGATATTCTCTACGTGAGTATTTAAAAAATATCTTGAATGTACAGCTGATTGCTCTTTACTTTGTTCCTTTGCTTCCAAGGTCTTCCAAAAACTCTAATCAAAGTCATTAACATGAAAAGTTCTCCTGCCACTCTTTTGGGGAAGTTGCTAAAAATTTCAAAAGACTAGTAAGAACTTTTTGAAAGAATATGGTGGAGCAGCTTGGAAAGCACTGAGACAGAGAACAGGCAGAGAAAAAGGTAACAAACAAATCCCAGGTTCTCTTGCATACTTCAGACTATATGCAAAAAATAACTGAGTGGTGAGACAGAAAATATGTATAGGTTAGATTTTTTTGGACAGTTATATGTTAAGATAGCATTTGTATAGAGTTAATTAGAATAATTTTTTCATTTAGAAATTGTTAGCTGTTTCATAGGTTTGACCAGCAGTTGTCCCTGAACAACCACCTAAAATATACTAAGGATACCAGTGAAAAAGGAAACAGTATAGAGTCTGAGGAGCACCCAGTGGCATTCCTCAGTACTTATTACTGTCTATAAAGGAGTCATGCAGTGTCTGTGTCCTGGAATTATGCTGGAAGCACTAGTGAAAGCACACAGCTAAAGGGACTTGAGAATACAAAGGTCTGGAGTAGTGGAACACATAAGACTTCATCCAGTGGTTTCTGTGTGAATCCACACAACCTCTCAGAAGTGTAACAGAATGGTCTTTTCACTATGCTGGCTGTCAGAAGACACAGCTTAGCGTCAAAGAGGCTGTCCCTGCTTGTAAGGTTCTCCTTAAATTGACTAAGAGAAATGGCATTATACTGTCCACTCAGAGGTTACAACTTTGACCTTGTTCAAATACAGTATTCCCTGGAGACAATTTAACCTTGAATCACACCAGTCCTTCCTTTGTCGTACCCTTGAATACTGTGGAACTAATCTTTGAAGGATATGGAAGGGACCATAGTCCCCACTAGCACTAGAATTTTAATCCAGGCTACAGGATTTTCTACAAAACAAGCAAACAAAAGTGTTATGGGCTTGCATAGACAGTCAATTGTTAGCCAGAAAAGGGAGATGCATCATTTGCTTAGGACTTTTGCTTGGTTTTTTGCCTTCTGGAGAGCCTCACAAACTATGATGTCAGGTACCAGGTAATGTGTGAAAATAGACAAGTCAGAACATAGAATCTCAGTGTCGCTGGTGGCATTTGTTTTTCTGAACACAAGATATGGTGATGTCTTTGTGTATGCTTGTGCGTATGTATGCTGTGAACATGAAATATGCATTTGTGTATACATACATGTACCATAATGAAGAGGCTTAAAAAGGTTAATCTGAGGGTGAGAGATACCCAGTTCTTGTAAACATTCTATTTAAAAATAGAAGTAGTGCAAGAAGTCACCGATACATATTCACCTGGTGAACAGTGACACTGACTTCAGAAAGATCAGTTCAGGGCTGTTGTCACAGTGCTTTTAATAAATAAATAAATCTTCACTAGCACTGTCCATGGATCTAACTGTGGCTTTCCTTTTTGGAGAGAACGGAGCTGAAATTGGCACAGCAGAAGTGACACAGCAGGATTTTGCAGCTCTTTGGCTCTGATTGCACCAATATGGCACTCCTTAGGCTGCAACAATAAACCATGAAAAGGCAACTGGCAATAGACTTGCTTTTGATTTTCTCCTTCTGTATTTTCCTGGCTTTATTTTAGAAAGACTTTACAGTTTTGGTGGCATCCTATAGCTCCAGTATTGTGATTAAAATAAGTATATGACATGGTAATTAACTAAGCAGTACACTAGAAGTGCACCATGACTTATGACTCATCTCTGAGAAACACTTAATCATGAGAATTTGAACAGGATATCATTTATTTTTTCCTACTTGCTTTGTAAAGAATAACTGTCATGGCAAGTGGATGGGGCTTCTTGGAAAAATAATCTGTACCTTGCATTTTTGGTGTGTTTCTAAGGAGGCTGAGAAAACAGTTAAAGTCTTAAAGAACAGAATTTTTTATTATTTTATTTATGATACAACTGCTAATTCTGGCACATAAAAGTTGGCTATCATAAGCCACAGGTTAGTTTGTTCCCAGGTGTTGCTGGTGTCCTGCTATTTTTGGGTTGTCTAAGCCTGCAAAGCTTCAACTTTTCTGTGAATTAGTGACCTTCTACTTTCGAGGTGATTGTGTCCAATTCTTGGGGTTTGCGCTGTGGATGTTTCTGTTTCTGTTGCAGCTGAAACTGAAATAATGTTAGGATGCTAAATACCTTCTTTGTTAGAGGGAGGTGAGTAAATGATAACAAAGAAAACATCTGGGGAGTATCACACAGAACTGCAAGGTAAGAGCTCTGTGTGTGATTCCTGGCCATCCTTGCCTGAGATAATTTTTAGGGGAGTATTTCTGCATCTAAAATCAATGCTAAGGATTTAGATATGAGATATTAGAATCTAGACACTAATTTCTGATTTTGGAGAGACTTAGATTTTTGAGATGCAGATTATCAACTACTGTTATTTACCCGACTTTGATGCATAGTCTTACACTTTTGGCAGACCTAAGCTGACACTGCTCTTTATCACCACGTCTAAATAAGTTTTGATGAGAGTTAGACTATGTCTCATACTCCAGCAAATTGTTGGGGAGAAAAGCTTCTACCCCTGATTTGGCAAGCAAAAATTCTGCACATTTATTCCGTAGAAGAAGCCAAAAGTTTGGGGGTTGGCTTCCCCCACTCCCCCTTTTTGATAGGAAAAGGCCAGATATAATCTAAGGCTTGCAATAGCTAACCCCCTGTGTGTGATTGCTGTTATGGAAATAACTGTCTTCTGTAATAATAAACTATTTCTCTCAGGGAGCTTTTTGCAATGTAAGCAATCCTGCAAGAAATTAAGTGTTTCTCCTGGCTGAGGGAGGGTGCCAGATTCAAGCACTTCTCTAACAGCCTTAGGAAATTTTTAAAAAGCTTTTGACTTGAGCATGTGTGGAAAAACAGTTTGTGACTTTCCCATCACAGTCACATACTTCCTGAAAGAGCCATGAAAAAGTTTATGCATGAGCTTGAGGTCCAGGTATGAGAAGACAAGAATCAGAACCAAATTTTGATTGAGAATTCATCCTGGCTAACAAAGAAGATTTTTTTTCTTGAGGTCTTGTTGGTTATTTACTGGCATATGGAATTCCATAATGTGGCTTTACCAAATTAAATATTAGTATGTTTACCTTTTTAATTAATTAATACAACTAATCTCAAACCCTCATTTTTCTCACTCAAGCAAAATGTTTGAGTATGATTCCTCAGACCTTACAGGGCATTAACTTATAAGCCTACATACATTGATTTTAATCTGTTAAAATTAGTAATTGTCAGCATGATCTTCATGTGTGTTTGGAAATAAAATAGAATTTCAGACTTACACATGGAAGCCTACATTTTTAACAATGAAGCTGCTCTTTCCCTTCTGTATTGCTTCTGTTGCCCTTAAGATATTGAGGTGAAGAAATAAAATAAATTCCATCAGCTAAAAATAACAAAGATAACAGAAACACATAAATATAAATAATAGCAACACAAGTGAATTGAGGATTTAAAACAATAGTTGTGGTCTCTAACAGCAGGAGTGGATAAAAACAGAGCAATGAAATGTCCTTTAATGGATTTGAATAATTATTACTGTTGTCTAAGTCAGTCAATTTTTAACATTAAAAACTTTTTACATGCATATGCATGGCATCTTTTTTAAGAATCATGCCTTTTTCTTTGCATGTAAATCAAAGTAACTAAGAATGTGTAGTTCGAGTCTTAGAGATTGTAACACTAAACTTTGACAAAGTAATTTGCTTTATTTCATCAATCAACAAGGTGAAAATGGTTGAATATTGTTGTTATGCTTAAACCTAAGCTGTGATTTCCAATATTGCAGTGGTTAAAAGATTAACCTTTTTTGCTTGTTTATTTTAATATAGTTTACAATATAGAAGGTGTATCATCATTGTTTATGTTATGAGGAACATAGCTAAGTTAAAGTGCCTCATGAACACCAAAATATAAGGCAAGTTTAATGATAAAAATTATGCTTTACAAGACTTTAAAGCTTCAAATATAAACTACTTGTAACACTGAAGTCTTTAAGTTGCACTTAGTGAAGCATTAATTCACATATACTAATTGAGTAATTACAAATGTGTTGCTGTGGCACTCAAAGCATTTATATGCTGGGAGTGAAAGTGGGTTGTTGTGGTTTGACTTTTTTTTTTTTTTTTTTTTTTAAAACCTCTTCGCCACCCATTGCTGGTTTGCGAGAGTAATGTAGCCACTTAATGAGAAGAAAGTAGCAAGATGATACACAAGGTGTTGAAATGCCAAAGGGCCAATATATATTCTGAAAGCTTCCTACTTAAAATGTGGGGGTTGTTTTGTTTTTTTTTTTTTTTTTTTTTTTTTTTTAAAACCTCATTTTCCAGTGGACTGAATATATTAGTGATGAATGTGCTGTGAAACTAACTGTTTGTTTCCATGCTGGAAAAGTTTCACGGCTCCAGCAATTGCTAGCCATTTTACCACACAGCATCCATCATTTTGTCAAAGTTTTAATGTTTTGTAGTGAACCACCTAGGAAAGAAAGGAGGAGAAAAGAATGACAAAACAGCCAAATTCTTTTATTCCGTGCCAAAAAACTGACTGAAGTTTATCCCTGTTTGCCCTTGGAACAATTAATGTGACATTTTCCCGAATGCCATACTAAATTTGATTGTCAGTTATTGAAATGTATGTTTAAATCAGCAATGATGCAATTCTAAATGCTTTTTTCATTAATGTCATTGAATCCTTAACCCACAACCTTTGACACATAACAGAATTAGAAAGCCTTTTGGACCATTTGGCTGAAGTTGTGCCCTCACTACAGTATCTCAGTTTGCTTGGAAACATGGCCTGCCCAAATGAACTGGTCTGCAAAGAAAAGGATGAAGATGACTACCAGAGATACAGGTTAGTGTTTTTGCTCTATTGATATAGTTTGATAAGGTATGTCAATTTTATTTTATTACCAGGAAAATATTGAACTAAAACCAACTCAGGGGCTCAAACAAACTTCTCCTCCATTCTGAAAGCATTGTGGCACATTCTGCCATGAAACACCTGGGAATTTGAGCAACTGCATTTCAGCAAGATCACTGTTGGGAATCCTACATCAAGAACTATTTCAGTGCTGTACAGCACGTGTTTGGTTTGAGCAGGTGTGCACAGGATTTTCTGAATGTGAGTGATCATACGTGCCTACTTATGGCATTTCCTTCTCTAAGGCCAACGTAAGGCAACATTCACATACACCAAGGGTGACAGTTAAGAAAAAAATAAATCCCTACATTCAGATAGCCAGCTGCATTGTCTTCTGCTAACATTTGATTATGGTGATGAGTTTCTTGTACTATAGTTATAAAGGCACTACTAAAGAACACAGAAGGACTCCTATATTGTGCTGTTTTGCTGAGAGCAGTTAGTGTTTGGATGCAAAAAACCCACCCTGAACTATGTCTCTAATGTAATTTCAATGAGCTAGATTATACAAAAGGCCATCTGGAAATTAATATGGAGACCTGATAAAATCCTGTATATACAACCGAAATGTTGCTAAAAATTACAAGGGTTATTTTTTAAAAAATAAAAATACTCATGACTGATGATGACTGTGAGTATGGATCCAAAACTTATGGAATGTCTGGTGAAGTAACATCAGTTTCATAGGTTTCTTCTTCCTTGCTCACACCTGATACAAGATTTCAGTCTTTGAGTGCTGGCGTTTTTCACGTTGGCTGGAAATGGTTGTCTGAGGCAAATTTGGGCCAAGCGGCGCTGGGTCACCAATGCTGCCGGCCCTGTAGAACCTGAGCTTTTTCTCAGCAGATGACCTGTGGTATTCAGAGTTTTATTATATAACTCTGATTTTATCTTCATGTAATCTGTGCTGTAGGAGTTAGTATAAAACAATACAAAGTGGCAGAGATGAAAAGCAGATTTATTGAGAAGTGGCGTGAATTTGATGCACCAATTCGTTGCTTATAAATGCTGTAGGTTGAAGCTGTCCTGGGTACACATATACTCTTTTCTTTGTTTCGAATTTTTAAGAAGGATTTTTAGGTTATCATTAACCTAAAGATTTTTACCTTCTAATGATTCAGCTTTTAAATCCAACCGAGCGGTAGCACTTTGGTTTTCACCAAGTAGAGCAGCCTAGGTTTAATAAAATATTTTCCTATTGCTTTCACAATAGGAAGGTATGCCTACTATCCAGCTTATGAGAGTCTAATAGTTCTGTCTCTATGTAAATTTATGTGACATTTGCACTAGAGAATTGCTTAAAAAATGAATGATATTTCTACAGTTTACTGTTTTTCACTTTAAGTATGTTTTCTGACAATATGTCTCCTATTAATCATTTAAGCAAAAGTAGTATGTTAAAGGAGCCATTCAGAAGCAAGAACCCATGGTTCATTTAGTGCTGTCTGAAGAAATTCTTTATTGATTGACATCCTCTGTGGTTATGTGATGTAATATTTATAATATGTCACACAACCATACATCAAAACAAGCATGTCTGTTGTTTCATTTCAATGCAAAAATGTTGATTTCAGAGAGGTCAAGGTAGTTTTAGGTCACATTGTGGCAAACCACTGTGTCAAAGTGTGAAGTGATTGTATTTATGCATCTGCTGTAAACTGCAACATTGCTTCCCCTCAATTTTTCAAAAACCTCAGTATATTTTTTCCTTATAAACTAGGTTAATTAAAGCTCATTTAAGAAGGAAGAATGCACTTCTAATTAGTTGAATGATTTATGGTTCTGCTGCCATAAAGAAAGCTTCCTGATCCTTTTCCATAATTATTTGTTACATTATATGAAATGTATTTGCCAGACAACATTAGACTCAAAAACCAAAAGCATACATCTATCTGTCTGTCTGTCTATCTATGGGGAATATATTCACCTACATGGTGGAAATGATTAAAAGTACTCTGCTAATTTTACTCTGAATAGCTAATTTGGAGTTTTGAATACATGTTCTCGAGCATCTTGGACACAACTTTTTTCTTCCTTCCTCCAAAATGTACAGGTTTACCTCACAGATTCAACCCAAGCAAGCTTTCCTGAGTGAGAAAGTATTTGTATTTTATCAAATGTATTGCTTCATATCTCAAAAGCAAACATTTGAAATGGCCAATTTCAAAATTTTTAATGGTTTTAAGTAACTTTTTTTAATAAGACTTTTATGTTGTTGAGAAAATTTGCATACAAATACACCAAAATATTGAAATTCAGTGAACCTGAATTATGTAAATATTTTGCTTTACCATAAACTTTAAATGGTTTGGTTTGGTTTTGTTCTGAATAGAAACTTCTTTTTGTAAATTTTTGCAGTGGCCATTGGAGCCATGGCTTCATTTTTCATTGAGCTTTAATTTCATTCCCACTGAGTTCAATTAGAGTTCAGGCTATTTAATTCCTCAACCAGAAAGAGAAAGGTCCTAGAAATCAAAGCTTTACTTAATCTTCTCATTCCAACAAACTGAAAAGATCTGTAAAAACCCCAAAATCTGAACCTTAACAAAATGCAGACAATCAAATTTTAGGAAACTCAAGGTCCAGTAATTTACTGTGATATTGGTAACAGAGATAAGAAGTAATATTAAATCTTTTAAAAATGATTGGTTTTTATGATAAATACTTGGAAAATGTATAAAACTGTGCATTTTGTCAAGAAGTTACGTTCTGATTCCTCAGATAATCCATTGGTATACACCAATTCTATCAATTTCAACACTAACACTTTTCCCAAGTTTTTAATTTAACATAGCTTTTAAAGAAAAACATTGTTATGGCTTTCTCAAATAAGTTATTTTGTTACTAAGAAACAGTAAAATTTGAGTGGTTTGGTTTTTTTTAAATGAAAAAAGAAAAATTTTTTTTTTCAATCTCCTTACCTTTCAAAGGTGTGGGAAAACAAATTGATAAAAATATTTCTATGTTTGTTATTGGAATTTTTGCTTAGGAAAAGTAAATAGAAAATTCCCTTCTGTGGTATTTTTAGAAGCAAACCTGTTTAGTTCATTTTAAAAACTCGTAGTTTGTTTTCCCCATGATTGTAAAATGGCCTTACTTTCTGTAAAAAAAAAAAACAAAAAACAAACCTATAAAACATCACACTAAAAAAAAAGCCAAACAACAACATTTTTACTTTTTTTTTTTTTTTATTTGGGAAGTGTTATTTTGTAAAGGGGTATCTTGACAGTGAGGGCAAGGGAAAGCAGCGTATCTAAAATAGAATGGTGATAGGAAAGTTTTAGAGGCTTTTGGTTCAAACAGGAGAACAGAAATGTAGGAAAATAGCTTGCAAAACAGTGTGTCCTCTAAAATAACCTATTCTACAATCTCTACTTTGAAGATTGCGTGAAAGCAAAGGTCATGACCCGGAGATCAAAGTAACAGAAGTCAACACAGTAATTGCTGGTTGCTTCTCTTGTACCCACACTTGGTCAGTCCTGTGGGTGTATTGTTTGCAGGGAAAACTTCAAACATGGTGTTACTGAACTGTGAAAAATCATCTGGGTCAGAATGTATTACAAAGCATTTGCGAATGCGGCAGGTGACCTCACCTATTTTCATTAAAGCGATATGATTGTGAAGGATGTGTGCCGTGTGTGAAGTTTTCAGTGCTTGCTCATTCTTCTTTGCTCCTTATTGACATTTCCTGGAATGATACGTTCATTAAGTGCTGTTGACATGGAAACAAGGGCAAGTGGAAACAAATGCCTGAGTTTATTTTAAATTAGCTTAAAAGTACATATACTAGATATGCTATCTTTGGCAGGGGGAGCAAATGGTGATAACCTTATGAAGTCCTCTTAAGATATAACAGCAAGAAAGGAAGTACATGTATTTTGTATGGATTAACTTTTCAAGCTAAATCAGCTATTCCCATCCCAGAGGTTCGATTCTGTGAAATGCTGCATCTTCTTAGAGCATTTTCAGTTTCCCTGCAGTTTTGTTTTGTTTTATTGTGGTTTTGTTTTGTTTAAGTGTGTTGGGTTTTTTTAAATTGAGACAGAAAGTACTTATCTTCAAAAAAAGATCTTTTTGTTCCTGTATTTGGTAGCATAAATACACAAATACATATTCAAGAAGCAATAGAAGACTAGAAAACCCTCAGTAAGTAATGAAAATAATGTTAATATACTTGGTCAATATTAGTGAACTTACTGTTGAGGCTCTTACATATTCAAGAAGCAATAGAAGACTAGAAGCCCTCAGTAAGTAATGAAAATAATGCTAATATGCTTGGTCAATATTGGTGAACTTACTGTTGAGGCTCATTTGTAGCAGGATGGACTGAAATCTGTGGTACTTCTGTATGTGTTTTTTATGTACTTAATGAGATTATTAGGGTATTCTCTTACATCTGTATAATCTATGAATCTGTGCTACTTCACTGTTCACATGAGGCCTTGTCATTTTACAGTACCTGGAAGAAAAAAACCCTGTATTTGATAGACATGAAATGATCTAATGAATTTGAATGACATGAAAACCCATACAACTTCCATCTGAGATTAGCCAGTGTAAGGATTTATGAGCAAAGGCTATTAGAATGTTTTGGTTCAGCCAAATAGGTTGAAGTTCATAATATCCCAATTTGTCCATACTAACACAGAAAGTCAAGATAATTGGTACATGTATTGAGAGATATTTTTCTAATTCATAGGGTTTTTTGCTACATTGAAGTACAGCGGAGGATGTGAGATATTAGGAGGTGGTCTGGATTTCTGAGTGGTTTGGGAGCCCCTCAGAATTCCATGGTCATCACCAAGCAGTGCCAAAGTTGCAGAGAGGCTCTGTGATCCTCTACCATACCTCCTGCCTAAATCATGCCCGCTGTTCTGGAAGATGTTGGTTTAAGTTTATGACCGGGCTTCCTTAACTCTGTATTGAGTAAATTTTGTTTCAGATGGAAATTCTGCAGCCTGTTATATGCTGTTTGGTGGGTTAATTGTGGGAGTAGGGGCTAAAATTTTTGATGGTGCAGAAGAAACAATTACAGAAGATAATTTAGTTCTGTGTCATAAACATGTTTGCTCAGTCCTTCTGATTTTTGTTTTCATCTCTCCCCATTTGAATGCTGATGTGACTTTGCCGACTTTGGGTTATTTATTTTTTCTAGTTTACAAAAACATAAGTGAGGACATAATCAGCCCTTTCAAAGTATGAAATAAGTATGTTATTTTTATGTTATACAATTGTCAAAGAAAAGAAATACAATAGCACAGAAAATAGAAGAATGAAAGTAAACACTTTCTGAAGTAAAGAACACATTGCAATTATGATATGGGTAGAGCTAGACATTTCTGCATTCTTCTGGGCAAATATTTCTCAATTTTTCAGTACCAGATGAATTCTGTGTTTAAATTATTGATTCATATAGTATGTTTTTATAAACCAGTTTTTGTAAATAAAAGTACAAAATAAAGGTCTACACAGATTCTAGTTCTTAACATTGTCTTTCTTCAAAGGTTTGGTGGAAGACTTTATTTCCTCTGAAACTCTAACGTATACAAATTTACTATATTTTTCTTGTAGTGGAAGGAGAAAAAAAAAAAAAAATCATTATTTTCCCAAGTAATTTATTGCCACTTTTAAGATTTTCTTATAGTGTGGCTTACGGGTGATACCATTATCTTTCACTATCAGGAGGCCAACCGTGTTCTACAACTTATCTGCTTTTCCAAGGGAAGTAATAAATGAATCGAGGCTCTTAGATGCTGTGATATGATGGGATTTTTTTGTTGTTTGTGTGCTCACAGCTCTAGAATAAAAATTTCCTGGAACTGTTTGACAATAGTAAGGAATAGTGTACTGAAACTCATTAAAAGTGACAGAATTTTTATGTCTGAACCTAATGACTACTGAAAAAATAGATCAGAATGAAGTTATAAAGTTACACAGTAGCTATTTAACAAAAATAAGGAATTGACATAAAAGTTATTCAGACTTTGGATCAGGACTGACAAACTTCATGCATATGTATAAAGTTACACAGTAGCTATTTAACAAAAAAAAGGAATTGACATAAAAGTTATTCAGACCTGTGTGTTTTGTATCAGGACTGACAAACTTCATGCATATGGTTGTTCCTTTCTTCCATTTGATGCTTTAAGGAACACTTACACATTGTCTTGGAACCTTTTTGCTTCACCTGTGAAACTCCCTCCTAAGATTGTGTGAACCATCACTGATTTTTCGGGGATGAGCGAATAACCCAAGGACTATGTTTTAAGTAATGACTGTTACACAGGAGAGAACTAGAAGCAGACACAGAATATACCTGTAAGGTAACTGGGAGATCTTAGTTTCCATGTTTGTAAAATAGAGTTAAGATGACAAGTCTGTGACTCGTCAGAGGCTGTAGAGTAAGTCAGTATCAGAGACAGTATTTCTTTGTATGAAAAATAGAGTCGAGTATTGTTTAATAAATAGCAATAGCTGATCTCAAAGCTGTCTTTGTTCTGTCCCTTTCTGAACTCCAACATGTTTCTTCAAAGGAAGGCTTTTCCCCATTGAGCTGTTGCCAATGTCAATAGCAGCTGAATCCCAAACTCACCACATTCCTTTGCAAATGCCCCCTCAAACCTGTCCCTCTTTTCCAATATCTTGACAGGTCTTTGTAAAACCTGTTAAAATAATACTAATCATGTGCAATGCTTATAAAATTGATAAATGAATTGTTAATCTTTATTGTCATTTTCACTTAACTAAGACTGAAATAACATGAAATGTGATATTCTCTGGTCTTTTTCCATCTCTGAGTGTTCCTGTTTGTGTGTGATGCATATCTGTTATTAGCTGACTTTCACGGGACTCTTGGCACTGGGAGTCAAGGGGGAAAGATGATTCTGAACAAAAGAAGATGCAACTTTGCTTACATAGTTCGTTTCCTTAATCCATCATGAATTAGAAGATCAGTTTACAGGCAGTGATAAATGGATCTCTAAGCACCTTCGTGGTGTCTCTGTTTTTTTTCTCTCTCTGGACCCGACCTTTAATCCTCATCACTGAAGATAATAACCTTTTTTCACACCACTGCAAAGATGTTAAAACCCAGTAACAGCACTCTCAGAGCACATGGAGCAGTGTTGTTTCAAAATGATTAAAATAAAAAAAAGGGGGGTGGGGGACGGGGTGCAAGGAGACCCTGGCCCTCAATTTCTAATCTAAAATAAACCTTTCTAAATTTACAATGTAAAATCTAGATGCATCTTTCTTCATTAAATAGCATTCTCTTAACTAGTGATTTTACAAGTCTAAAACAGGTGCAATGTGTCATGCAATTTATGGATCCTAGTACCTGCCATAAAGTATTTTATGATGGCTACATTCTGTGTTATTAGTAGCTGTCTTTTTCTGCAGCCATTGGTGTTTGATAATAGTCTTAAAACACCCAAAATTACTTACCTGCAAGCAACATTCCAGATAGTCCCTGTTGACAGTTTGAATAAGTTTAGTGCCCTTTTGTTGTACTTTACCTTCAAAACAAACTGATTGAACCATCAATAGCTCCTGAAAGCTGACAGAGGCATGTCATCTGGGCTAACCCTCTGATAGTAGGTTATCTGTGGGAGTTAACCTCCCTGCATTGTTAACTGAAATGTTTTATGTACTATGCAACTTTAGGATACTGCTGTGATAACCTTAGTAACTAAGTCATACATCACAGTAAAGAGATTTTGTGCAACAAATAACCCTGGATTAAATTTACAAGGGTTGAATTGATATTGTAAAGTGTTCATTCCAGGGCTTTGGTAATCCTTTCCTGTATTTTTTATGGCAAACTTGTGTTACATATAGATTGAAACTGCATCTTCATATTTCTAGCTAAAATATATCCAGGAAGACCAATGCTTTCCTTCAGCCATTTAATAAAATAGTATCGTATTATTTTCATATAATTTAGATTGTTTTTATTCCACATTTAGCAAAAGGAATATGAATAAATGGGATTGTGGTTTGAATCACCTTTTAAAAGAATTAATCACTGATATACCTTTGTTCTACTGGTGGAATAACCTTTAACTTTATATTTGCTCTTTTTAAGGAGTGCAAGTTAAAAAAACCCAGAAACCACCACCAACAAACAACCCCCAAAAAACAAAAAACCATGACAAAAAATCAACCCCAAACCTGTGATTTGTAGTGTAGTTTGCTGTTTAGTTTACGTGGGTAGGGCTTTTTGGTTTTGTTTTTGGAATTGGCAAGTACTGGTGCTCATTCTGTTTTTTGAAGTGCAGTCAGAATGACTTAAAAATACAAAAATACATTTGTATCAAGGAATGCTATTATAATTTTAAGCTCTTTTGAAATGATTGAGAGACTGACATTAGGGCTGTGATCCAAAGTCAGCATAGATGACAGTGCTGTCTTAGTCTGTTGTCATTTTTGTTGCAGCCTGCTTTTCAATGGCATATTTCATTCCATCATTAAACATTTGCTGATTTTCTAATACCGATGTTTTCTTCACCTGAATATTCATCTTTTCTCACCCTACACTTAGTGGGTGTCTTTACTCGTTTTTAGCTTCACTCTTCTTCACTCTTGACATATTGTTTCCTTCTGTACATGTCTTCATCTGAAAGAATCTGTTGTCATCGGAGCTTTTCTGCCAGTAATGCAAGATGGATAGCTTCTCCTCCACTGAAAGATAAGGGCCAGCAAAATGCCAGGGAGGACTGGAAGGGCAGCCAGGAAAGCTGGGAGGAGTCTAGGAGTGAGAATGTGTCAGTCTCGTAGATCTGTAGCTGTTGTTTAATAAATGGTCCTTGGACAAGTTCTGTTTTGTAAAGTGACTCTCCCTTTTTCGTCTTGTAATATCATTGAAAGTAATGGATTGAAGAATCACAATTAAATTGTCTGAGCTTTTCAGTACTGAGCATTTTCAGTTCACTTATTAACAATTTATGAAGCTGCTGCCTCAGAGGAAAGGTGTACCTGACGAAAAGGTTCATTTGCAGCATTAAATTTTTCTTGGTTGTAGAAGGGGAGTCTTACAGTCTTCTACACATTTTTATCTGGTCTTGAGAACAGTATGATAAGATAACTCCTACCTTTTAAAACACGTTTTTTGTGTGGTGTTCTTTTTCAAAATGTTATGTAGAGTTTTCTCCTACTTTGATTTCTTCCTCCCAGTGCCAGAAGGGACTGGTATGATTAGGAGGGTCTCTGACTGACTGGAGTTCTATGCAAAGCAGCCGGGCATGGGGAAACATTATCAATCACCTTCCTACCCCCTGCCAGGAAAAGTCTGGCAATTCCCTCGCTTTGCAATGTCTGCTTCACATTTGGTTGACTAAATGTAAATAACATGTACTTGAGGTGGTTGGATATTTTGATTTGCCATGGTTGTGTGCCTTACTTTGTTTCTGATCTGCCATGTTCTCTCCTTCTGCAAGCAAGGAGCCAATGGTATTTTTTGAGGCTAAAAAGCTGCTGTACTTTGAATAAAAAGGATAAACAGAATATAGTACGGATGGATCCTAACAAGAACTTTGAATTCTTAAAATATTTTTAATAAAAGCAGCCTGTCCCTGTGTGCTTCTGCATTTAATCCTGGGATCCATATGCCATAAGGACACCTTCTCTCTTTAGCAGGACCAAATTGGAATTCTCCTTCCAAATGATGTCTGTATCAAAATGTCACCCTGGAAGGCAGAGATCAGGAGTGACTCTCAGTGCTTTCTCTTGACAAATTCTTTTTTTTTTTTAACTTCAGAGTTTTGAACACTGACATACACTCCTTTCAAGACAAAGGATGGTGTTTTGGATGTATGGTAGAAGACAAATTGTACTCCTCCCTGATTTGCTGTTCATGTGTCTCTGGTGTTGCTGATCATTGTGGCTTTTGGAAAGTATAACAAAAATCTGAAGAGGTGTTGGCAAATGAATGTTTGCTGAGGATTCTTTCAGAGAAGATAGCTGGCACTTTCCCATGTCTCAGATTGGTTCTCCCCTGCAATGTGGGATGGAGTCTTTGGATTCACTCAAAAGTCCTTTTTCCAAACTGGCAATTCAAAATGATTCCAAATTAATTCTATTTCTGAGTATACCTTATACATCACTAATACATACATGCCCATGGTGACAATTTTAATATCTGTTTGATCCACACGGTATTAAATTGTTATGGGCAGCTTACAGTAAGCTTCATTAGAGAGAGTAAAATAAGTATAATAACTTTTTACATAAGCTATGTTGCACGAAAAAGATGAACAGAGAGAGGAAACAAAGGCTGTTGTTGTTTATTGCCGTTATTTTTTAGTCGTTTAGTCTGTGAGTATATCTTTGCTTATTACTGGATTTTAACTGTGTGTGTTTTGCTCTCTGTCAGATATTTTGTCCTGCACAAATTGACAAACCTGAAATTTCTGGATACTCGGAAGGTAACAAGGAGGGAGAGAGAGGAAGCCTTGGTAAGAGGTGCCTTCATGAAAGTGGTAAAGCCCAAGGATGCCAAGGTAGGAGAATAAATGGAAGAAGTAACAAAAATGTGATTCATTAACACTGTTTTAAAATAACTCCAAAAGATTTGCTGCTTCTTTTGCTACAGTAGCAGACAAAACCTTTCAAATGAAAGGACTGGTAAATGTGGTCAGGTGAGGGACAAAAGCCTTAGCAATTTTTCTGTGGTTTAATATCAAACTTTACTGTTACATTTAATGGACTGTGGTTATGTTATCAAATTTCTGGTTTCCAACCTCTGTTTCACATAACAAAGTAACTAATGTGTGTCATTGAGCTTAAAAGAATATTTTTACCCTGTCTAAAGATATGCAACAACTGTGTGATATGCTTTTGTGAAAGAATGCAATTTTTTCTGACAAGTTGTCCCCTGCCTTGCATGTTAAAACACAAATGTCTATGGCAGAGCTCACACCTATGGTGTTTATTGGCTTTTAGTGGACCAGCTGATTCTAATTTTGGATGATGTTACTTAATGTGGTGTCCTGCTTATAAACATCGACAATATCAGAGAGACAGTTTCAATAACCTGAGCTTCTGATACCACCTGCATCAACTCTGGGCACACCGCAGTATGCAAACTGAATGCAAATGTGAATTCTCCCCTTTCCCTTCTTTTCCCATTGTTGATCAATACACAGTAAGAGCAATCTGAGCTTCAGAGTGTTTCAGTGCTGCAGATCTTTCGTAAAACTCCACTCAAGTTTTCTGTTTTCTGTTTGCTGTTTTGTTTTCTAAAATATACCATCAATATTTTATTGCGGATTTCCAATAATGCTGAATAATAATGTAGCAGTTATGGAAATGCAGTGTTTGGTGGCATAACAGTGTTGCTAGATAAATGCATTATCATAAGTACAATTGCAGTGCATAACAAATTATTTCAGACTGATTAATTTATAACTACTAAAATGTTAACTGTTCTGATACAAGCATAGCTTTGATATATTGTTTACTACTGCCTTTGGTTATTTCAGCTTCATATATGTATTAAATGAAATAATTTATTTCTAAGCTGTTGTTGATATCTTATTCACAGCAAACGATCTCTGTTGAATCTGGCCAAATTCAACAGCTGAAATGTGTTAGATATAACACATTGTCTTATTTTATAATTCTTCTTATTTAATCAGATTTTGGATCTGGTGAAGCATTTTTAAAATTTTATTAGCAATTAGATTTTTTTATTTAGAAGTCTGCTTTTTGAATTTTAACCAACATAAGGAAAAAAGTGTCTGTTTTTTAAATTTGAATTTCCTTTTCTGGATGAAACCTCTTTTTAAGTCAATAGCTAAGGGTAAATTACTTCACAAGTATAGTGATAACATCTTTATCTTTTATACATGTAATTGAACCTTTTGTATAGTTTTGAATTATTTACCCACTGTCTTATGATAAAACAGACATTTATTTCAGCAAATTTGCAGAAGGCTCAAATTTACTGTTGTTATTGCCGTACTAAAGGGGTTTTTTTTTCTTCTTTATAAACGGTTTGATACAAATTGCTGATGGTAAAATCATTGTAAATGCTTTTCATGGCATGAATTAATGCTTCTTAAGGTGCTGCAAAATTACCCTCATCATACAATATTATATACATATTACAGAAGTGGCTAATTTAAAATATTAAATTGGATGCAGAACAGATATTATAAACCTCTTAAAATTGTTTTGAATTTGTGCTTGTTTCCTAGGATATTCACGCTTACAGTAGGCATGCATGCAAACTCTTTTTACATCTGAGAACACTCTCTGCATATATGTTTTCAGATGTAGATACGTGTGTATATAGCTATCTATAGCTGTAGTCCAAGACCATAACAAGCAGCATTCCTCTATATATCACAAAGATCATGGGCACAATAACTATACTTTTAAATTCTATCATATGTTATGTATTGAATAAGCATGGTTTTTTTAATTCTTCAGCCCTCAGGTTTCTTGAATCTTGTGCTGTCTGTTTGTTAGTTCCCCTCCCATATAGTTGTTGAGATTTTTGACCAGCTTCAGGCAAATTTAACCAACGGCTAGTGGTAATATAGCCTAAGCTTTCTGAAACTAGTTAGAGGAGGATACACCTTGAACCAAGCTAAGAGGAAGACTGAACCACACCCAGAAATGATCATCAGAAAAACTCCTTAAGATGTTGACCTAGTGATATAAGACCCTGATGACAGTGAACTTCCTAAGAATGTTTTTGTCCGTGCCCCTAAGGCAGTAGCCACTGTGTCAGCCTGTGCTCTCCTGGCTGACAGGAGTTGGAGTGATTAGTATTTATATTGGTGGGTGCCAAATGGAAATGTTGTACTGCCAGACGTAGTAACAACAGTGAGCCTATCAGACTTGTTTTTTCAGAAAAAAACCCACCAAACCCCCAAATCCTAAGTTAGGTGTGTTTTTTTCCCCATTATGATAAGCAGGAGATGGTATGGCTTATTCAGCATAAAAAGCAGACTGATGATCTAAAGAGGCTGTGATGTGGGGAGTTGTTTTCATTTTAGTCTTGACATGAAATACTTGGGAGAGCAAAATACCCCACCAAGAAAAAATACACAAAATGAGAATAAAAGCAAGAAATTTCCATCTGACTAGCTTGTGTTTACTCAAATGCAAAAGTATCTAGCAATCACCAGTCATCACTAAGTCATAAATATTTTATTTTGTATAAATTTTTTTACTTTCATTTTTCTCTATTTTTTCATTTTTTTAACAGAACACTGCACTTTCTTGTGCTTTGCTTCATTTCATCCTTTGTTTAAAATGCATCTGTTTGTGATGTGACTGTCTTATGGAAAGATGCAGTCATTTATTAGAAAACAGTTTAATGTTAGAATGCAGTGTTCCATCTCGCTATGTGTGAGATAAACTTCATTATTCTGTGATGTTTATGTTTTCTTTTGTCAAAATATTGAACATTGTATCATGCCTGATTTTAATAAAGATTGGGTAAGCCTGGCTGGATAAGAGGCATTGAGCCAGATGAGGAAGCCTCATTTAATGACCAGAGCATGACCTCATTTCACTGGCATAAGTGTAGATCAAAGTGGAAGATGCCTGTCCAGTGTGAAGTGTGTTTCTGGGCATGACAGCACTTCACATCAGAAAGACAGCTCAAGAATACGACAGTCAAAATTGCTTAATTATGTCCCAGCTTTGTAATTATTCATCCCTGCTTCTACAAAGAGTACAGTTGTCATTTCTTGACATAATTATTTAAAACTGTACCCTTCTTTGGTTTATAGGTGTATGAATTGTGCTTCCAACTGTTTCATCTTTAAAACTTAGAGATGAAAACCAGAATGTGATTTGAGAATACATTTTAAGACTCCATATTTTTATTTTGCTTGTGATATAAACAAAAAGAAATTATGATGTATCAAAGCATATCATAATTTCATATTTTAAAGGCCTATATTCATGATCATTTAATCTAGATGATAAAATGTGGATATATCCATCATATCTAAAGTGTGTTGCTATGAATACACACTGTAGTAGGTCTCTTTAAATATAAATTTTATTGTTTAATACTGGGTCAATGCACTTGCTTTTATAAAATACATATATTTCCCAGTATTTTACAATCCCTCTGACAAAAACTGTATTTTAACATACTGCATTTTTAAGGTTAACATTTTTATCAGTTTTATTTATACTGGAAAATGCAAGGAGTGTGCATTTAGTCACATGTAGCAGTATTGCAGCTTATGGGACCAAATCATCAGCAGGTACACATGGGTTGATTTCCAAGTCACTGACTTAATATTATGTGGAGCTATTCTGCTTTCTTGCAAGTTTAGCAAGCATCTTGTCCAGTGGGTATAAAGGAAACTGTACAACAAAAGATGGCAGTATAGGTGTTTTGGAATACGTTGTTATAATTATAAAACCTGACATAGCATTTGTTCTCTGAGGAACTAAGATGGAGTCACTTAAGCCGAAAGGCAAGTCTAACATCTGTGTTTCATGTAATGGGTGTATGTGATTATTGCTCACACTCTTACTTGGAGGGTAGAGTACGATTATGTTATGATGATAGGAAAAGGAAATATTTAGGGAGTACAGCTTAAGAAACAAGGTGAGCTAAAATTTACAGTGTTACTTTCAGAACCATTGTGTCAATGAACTGCTAACTGGCAAGATACCTTTTTGAAACAGCTTCTACATAATAAAGTTTCCTATCGTCTAGATGTCAAGATTTCATGTACTAAACCAGAACAATGTCACAAATTTAAGACTCCTACCTAGACTGTGATGCAGCAAATAACATTGACTTCAAAGACATTCTAACAGTCATGATACTACTTGCCCCAATGAAGGATCCATTTTACTATTTGGACAGTTTAAGTATTTTAAACAAGAGTTCATAACATAATTGGCTCATAAAGCCCTAATGACTCATCAAAATTAGGAATTAAAAATAATTGAAAAAAAGCACCAGATTTTATATTTCTATGTATGAACACTTAGGTGGTTAAAAGTGTTCATTGCTGAGTAGGATCTGCCGGATACAAGAGGGGTACTTGCTAGAACTAAGCTGACAGAGCTAAGTTCAGTCATTTAAAATTTTTCATTTTTAAAGTCCCATTGTATCAAAGAAATGCCATGATCCAAAAGAAATGTAAGCTAACATACCTATATAAAAATTTTATGAAATAACTGTGTGTGAATAACACTTGCATATCTTTTTCTAAAACTGGTGCATGACGTCTTGACCTAAGCCTTTCTTTGGCCCACTGTCTTTGCGTATGATCAATAACAGAGCAGTGTTGCACTTGCTACATAGCATTTTATTCTAGTGAGAAACCTAACAATAAAATTAATCTGGCTGTGAATCTGTGCATCGTGTGAGGAAGCTCTTGCTCCTGGAAAAGGTGGGATTAAGAACAGGGTCTAGAGCAATCTGCTAAAGCCAGTAGGTAAGAGTTGCCTTCGAAGTGCCTGCAAGGGCATTTGCCTTAAAGCAAACTGAGAGGCAGCTTTAGGAAAAAGCAGCAACAGAGGGAAGAAAAGGGTCAGTATCCAAAGAGGAAGCAAAGACAGTTGAGATAGTAAAGCTGAAGATGGGAGTCTGAGTTACGAAGAGCTTGGGAAGTAAGAAGCTTGTATGCAGTACTTTAACCTGCCACCTAAGACATTTAAAGGGAGTGGATTGAGGTTTTTTTCTGTGTTCTGTGTCTTCACGTATGAGAAGTCACATGATTAGAGAGGAAGAACCTCAGTCAGCAAATCTGAGGAAAACAATGAATTTGAACAGCGGGGACAGAGCTGCAAGCACGCAGCTGCTGAAATAGAAAAGGAATGTATTCCCTGTGCTTAGCCTGCTGTAATTCCAGCTGTCGAGAAGGAAGAATAGACACGTGTGGGTCATATGTGTGTCAGAGTAGGGGGAAAGACTCTTCTTCATTGTTTGTTCTTGTGGTGATAATTCCTGAGAAAAGAATATATATTTAGTTCTTTGGGAAGGTACTATGTGAACTACATTTCAGTATCTAATTGCTATTGAGGATACAGAAGGTGATGTCCCTTTCCTAAAATTATTCCTTTAAAAAAAGTATATGGTTGTCATGAAGCCAGTGTCCTTTTAGCCATTAGTGATCCCAGTGCACTTTTCACATAGGAAGGGGTGCTACTCCTGAAGCCCTGGCCTCATTCCAATTCAGGTAATTACATTCTGCCTCCATGGATTTCTCTGCAGTCTCAATTTACTAAGGCATTCTTCTCCACCTTCTGCCCTAAACTGTTATGGAGTGTTGCAGTGTGCTAGTTAACCAGCTGCTACTTTGCACCTGAAAGGTGTCTGTCTTTCAGTAGTAGTGAGCAAATTGATCCCTTTGTAAGACTTATTTAATATTTGTAAAGCACTTGGACGTTCTCTGATGAATGGCAATAAGCACTGTATATCATTAACACATCCGTTTAATTGAAGAAGCTAGCATGACAACTTGTTTATTACCGCTGTTGGGATTTTTTATTATTTTTATTTTTTTTTTTTTTTTGTATTTGTGGGTTCAGAACTATGGAAACTTCAATTATTAGATGCTGCAAGCATATGGTCTGGCTTTTGTCTTGTGATCAACCTATTCAGTCTACTTAACAAAATGCCATACAGCAGAATGCAATGCTGTGATAACAGACAGTAGGGCAAGAATCATGATTGGTTTAAATTCCCAATGGATCAATATGGCTAGAATTGTATCCTGTAAGTTTTGTTTCTCTTTCTTTTGGAAATGGAAACGCTGCTGTATACAGTCAGAGCTCACTGCACTCTTCTGTAGTTCTTCTTTTCAGAAAAGCTGATGCAATCGATCTCATTATCAGGTAACACCACTGTTAGGAATAGGAATTGTTCATATGTTGCATTTTGTAAAAAAAAAAAAAGGATACTGTATTTAATATGGCATTGACAAAACTCTGAGCCAGCTTATATCTATCCATTTGTTCCTGTGAGTGATTCTTTTTTTTTCTGTTGTTCCTGGACTTTGAAGCACTGTACATCTCATGTATTCTCAAACATATTGATGAACCATTCCCATTGAAACAGTAGTAGTCTTAAGTGTGATGTTTAGAATATTTTAATTCCTAGCCATGAAACAAAGGTCCAGTTATAAAATATTATTTTTTTTCTGAAAGCTGTTTGCCACAGCAAGATTTCTGAGAGAGAAAATCAGTGGCAAACTACCACTACCAAAGGGTCTACTTGTAATTTTGTAAACGTGAAGCAGCTGGTTCAAAAGTTGGAAAGAACTGTCATGGCTGAGTGTATATTTTTGCTTATTTTGACTATGATTGCACGTCGTATAGTTTTCACAGCAAGCTTTGCAGTATATGTATGTGCATGCTCTGGTAAGACCTGGCTTCACTGTTTCACTGACCCATCAAAAGGTCACCAGATGCTGAAGATAGACGTGGTCACAAGGACCACTGCAAATGAAGACAAAAATGATTTGTTGTGTGATCTTCTCAGTAGCGTATCTTGCAGTAAGGGACAATGTGCTATCAGGAAGATCACTATGTAAACAGAGTTGTATTTTACGTTAACTTAACCAAGACCATTGGCATCCTCTCTGTCGGATGTTATACTGAATGGTTTTTAGAAAGATGATTCTCACATACAAAGCAATTGTGTGAACTTTTCACAAATTGTGAAAATTCACACAAATTGTGTGAACTTTTAAATAATTTTTTAATGTCATGCTCTCACAACTATGACTTGTTCTTTCACACCAACCTATGTAGCACATAGTTTTTCTTTGTTGGTGTTTTGAAGAAGGAAAAAAGAGCCAAGGGTTTATAGAGTTTAGATTTATTTAATTGGTCATCCATCTTCAATTTAACATCTATGAAATGAATAATTGCAAGTCACTTTATACGGATTATAATAGTTGTCATTACATCACTGTGTACTCTTCTGTTTTTCAGTAGTCTCTTCTGTTGTTGGTAAATCCTAGGATCTAAATTACTGAACGCTTCCCCCAGGGTTTTCAGGGTATTTTTTCTGTATTTCATGGTACTTTTCTACGTCCCTGCTGTAAATTTCCTCCTTATTTCTTCCATTCTTCCCCTCTCCTGGATTCTTAGGGATCATGGAAGCTGAACGGAAACTATTTGGAGCGTTTTACCGGATCTTTGTGATTCAAATGACTGTGTTTTTTTTATTTCTTTTCTGTCTTGAAGTACTACTTCCCTTCATTAATGTAAATTTTTCAAGAAACTTTCTCTTATGATGTAGTTGACAACTTTGTTGTAGTGAAGTTTCTGTATCTAGACCAAAGAAGTAGATAAACAAATAAGAACTAGGGTGCCTTCAACATGTCATACTCTGCAAATTGTTATTCCCCTAGTATTCTTTGGTCTTGCTTGCCACTAGCAAAATGTTTTTGGTTGAACAATGATATTTTAAATTATGTCTGTGATAATTATGTTGTCCCCAAGTCTAGAGAAGTGGATTGTATCTTCCATGCGTTTCCTTTTGACATCAGTGGGATTGTGGTCAAAAAGAACAGTCTATGGCAATCTGCGGGTCCCAAATTCCGGGGTGAAGACTAAATTATATCGGGGGATGAAAGGCCATGCCTTCGTCATATAAAATGTGGTGCAAGCACATCATTTAGCATCTAATTGTGAAATGAATGCTAGATGCTTTTAGTGCTGCCATAGTCAAATTAGATGGATGGAAGGAGAGGACAGCGACAAAAGGGGAGGTAAAATGAATGCACCCGGTGTTGGCTAATATTTCTAATCACTTCAGAAACAATGAAAGTATCTAAAAATAGCAGTCTATTTCAGATACCCTAAAGTATACAGCAGGTCCTTGTAGGGATGGCAGAGAAGTATCTATGGAAGATTCAAGCTTTTCTGGAGCCACGATGGGAGGCTGGGCCTAGATACTGTAGGGTAACTAAAATGGCAGTAGAAGCTTGTGTTTAAGCAGCTGAATCCTGACTTTCCTGTTACACTAAAAGAGACACCGTGTGCTGCAAAATACTGACAGGTCAAGAACACCAGAACATTATAATAATAATCCTTCCCCTGCACTAACGCCAGTCAGTTTGGTCCAAAAAGGCACATAGGGCTGGTAGTGATGAGGTCACCTCCTAAAAGCTCAAGCGTATCAGTCATTCTCTCTTCATTAATGACTAAGAGCATGACCAATTTGTAGCTGGTTTATGAATTATTTCAGGAAAAAGAATTAATAATTTCTTTTCAGAGAAGGAGTAATATTTTTCCCCTTGTCTCCACCCTTACCAGAAATGTGTAGGCCTAAGGGATATTTTGTAAAAAATCCTGAAATTTTTTGCCTAATGAGCTTCTAAAACTGCTCTCTTTGTCAAAGAAAAAAGATGCAGCACAGTTTCGTCTGCTTCCTTAAAAACATACTGAATTTGAGGATTCTGGTTCCAGCTCATGAATGTTAGTTGAAGCTGATGGTAACCTCATTGTGTTAAAATACAGGGAGAATAATTTTACTGAATTTTACTGTGTCTGGCTGCAGAACACAGTGCTAATTATAGCATGTCCTAATCAGGCTGGCCATTGAAAATCTCATGCAGTTTTGAAAGAAGCAACAGATTTTCAATTGACTTTAGGGGCAGTGGAATAGTCTTTATACAGGCAGTTTCCACACCTGGAAACTTTATTGATCTAGGTGAAAGGCATACAGAAATTTATCATGGTCCAAGTGCCCTTTAAAACTCTTAAGAAATCTTCCACCAAAATCACCTGTTGTGATTTGTCTGAACTTTGAATTTTCATGTTATCTTTTTTTTTAATTTTATTTTAAGTTTGTCTTGTCCAATTTACAGACTAGTGTTTTAACTTTCTTGAAAACCTTGACTGAAGAACATTTTGCCCATTTTGCAGACAATGGATCTGGCATGAAAAATTTAAGATTTGATGGCTGGTTGAACATCCATGTTTCAGGGGAAAATGAGGGCTTTATTGTATGGATAAAAAGCTCAAAACCAGTTGTGACTGAGGACTGGTGTTCTGTTTGAAGGAATTAGTGAGAGTATAAAGCTTTTGCAGTCAATTGTTGTCCTAATCTATATTTGTTATTCACAGTATCCAGGGACAAAATATTAATAGGAAAACATAAAAATCATTATTAACTCCGCCATTAGGAACTTCTCTGATAAATAAAGAGAAATTCAATCATGTTTCAAAAATGGCTTTGCTTTGAATCCTGTACTTTGACTGATGTCTTTGGAGCTAGGGTTTCTTGTGACTTTAGCTGGCAGGGAATCTGTCCTTAAGTTACGTGTGTTTAATTTGTAGGTGTATTTAAGGTATGCTTCAGTTCTAACATATCAAATGTCATTATATCAAGGCGCACAGTGAATGCATGTGCATTGTCCTAAAGATGATTCATTTCTCTTTCAACCTCGGTGGGGCTTGAAAACGTTATGCATTCTTTCTTGTAAGAGAACTTGTGGGATATTTGCTTAATGATTAAATTACAATTGCCTTTGTGTTTTAAATATTTGAGCTTGAAACAGAAGGAGATGAAGTTTTCTGTTACATCAATGCAGCAAACTATCCTACATATCTTACTCTGGCAAGTTTCATTAGGAAAAGCATCATTTGGGTTAAAATAAGAAGTAAATTCAGGATTGAGAAATTAAGACTTTTTTTTTTCCCACATTGTAAGACTAAATATACAACTTTGTTCACATAACGGTTACAAACAGTTCACTGTGTAGGCCAAATGCTCTCTAATGCAGTAAAATTAAGAAATAATATGCTTTGAAAGTGATTTATGAGTGTGGTTAAACTGCCAGATTTACAAAGAAATAGTTCAGATCTTGGGAAGCCTCAGGAGTCACGTCAAAAATGAATTTGACCATGATTTAAACTGCTACTTTTCTTACATGACATTTAATATGTGTACTTTGGAGGCCCATATGTCTTTAATAAAATAGCATTAAGTTTTAAATATGATATGAATGCAGTCAGTTTCTAAATTCATAACCTTTTCCACAACTCCAAAATGCTAACCAATAAGGGAGTCATACATGCAATAAAACATAAACCTTAGAAAACAGTTTTTTATTAGAACAGTTAGACAGTTGGCAGCTGTGTCGTAATGCAATAAATACATGCAGCCCATGTGGGTTTATCAGTCTTTGTTTACACTGTAAGCAACTGGGACCAGACAACTAATTATAACTGAGGACCAAAGGTCATGAAAAGTATATTTTGTCCAGTGAATGTGTACTTGCTAGGTGAACCTCCTAATGGTAAGAAAAGTAATTTGTTAAATAAGAAACACTGAATTTGAATGTGTCTGAGAATATAATGTTTATTAGAGTCATATACTTTCAAGACTGTTCTGAAGTACTCAGTATTTCAAAAATTATGAAAAGACATACAAAGTTTACAAAGGATTTCAGTGTTTAGTAAATGGTGGCCAAAAGAGTTCTGTGTTTTGTGAAAACAGAATTGCGGAAGTCTGGTCTATGCTGAAGTTTATATGCAATAACAAAAGAATGTTAATATATTTTGAGGTGTATTTCTTTGCAATGTGAAGTATCTTATTAATTTTGTCAAAAGAATTCATTTTAAAATTAATTTCTAAAACAGAAGGTAGCCCACAGCAAAACTAGCTTTCTAGATAAAACAACAGATTCTGGTTTGTTTGTCGAGTTACCCATTTATTCCACATGCATAGAACAGTACTGCAGCCTGATCACATATTCTAGGTAGTCTGACACTCTAATGAAAGCTACTGAAATGGTGTGGGAGTTGGGAAAAGACAGATTTTATGTGTACTCTTAAGAGTGTGTGGGGGTGGGGAATAAAAACTTGATTGTGGTATACTTTTTTTCTCTAAAATGCTTTCAATGATTAGATTTCTGGTTAGTGTGGTTCTAGAAAAATGGAAAAAGCAAATTAAAAAAGTCTGCTTTGAGATGTATTACAAAGCATATATTCAAATGCTAATCTGTAGTCCTCCAGAATTATGGGTCCCCTAGAGCATCCAGAAAATTATTAACAGCATGTAATCCAGCTCAGTGTGAATGCATCTTTACCCCGTTAGCCAAATCTTTACATAATACAAATCATTCTACCTATAAAAGCACAAATATGTTATTGTTCTCAACAGGCAATTTAATGCAGCTATAGGGAGGAGAATAAGAGAAAAGAAGATTACAAGCTAGCTGATCGTGCTTTTATTTCTCTTAAATCTCTCAGCATTTCTTTGTGGTTGTACTTGTTTAAAGATTGTACACAACTGTGCTGTCTGTATGATTTGGAAAGGAAATCAGCCTAAATAGGAAGTTTCAATGGGTGCAGTTTTTAGGGGATTTGATACATTTATCAAAAATATACATTTTACCCCAGAAGCAGTGCTGAACCTGTAATCTTTTTTTTTCTTATAATTCTTTTGACGACTTAAGTTTTACTGGAGAAAGCTCATTTATATTTGCCACCCAGTTGTGCAGCTTTAGCTACAGAAGAGCTATTAAAGTTAATTATTTTCTGGAGGGTTTTATCAAAAGGACTATTAGTGTGAATGCATACAGAAAGTATGTGAATGAGGAAGAAAAATATTTTATTGAAATAATACATAACTATCTCCAGTCACGCTGTGGAGTCAGGATCCTGCTCCCATGGTATTATGTGAATGTGACTGAGTTTCTTTGGTAATTCTTGTCAGCAAGGAGGTGGATCCACTGTAGCTCAAGTGTGTGGATTGGGGTCGTCTTTTATTATTGCATTCTGTTATTTTTGTTCCCTTCTATTATTTTGCCGCCAGACTGCAGCTTGTGACTCTCACTATAAAGTTTTGCATCTGTATGAAAATAATAGTTTTGTTCTTTGTATTGCTTTTGTTATTTTCCACTAAGCATGTGTCATTATGGTGAATGGGCACTACCTAATCACGGATGACTGGAAATTTCTGTAAAATGTTTAGATATGAGTAAGCAGTCAGCCTATTATTATTCTTAGTTGCCAACAGAAAATGTGAACTAAATGTTTGTTATAAAGTGAAAGGTGGAGTTACTAACACCAGAGAAGTCTCTCCAGGAGAAAGAACAGAGTGGTAGAGGCAATGAGTGTTCCTGTTCTACCTGTTCTCGGCAAACCCATCAAGCACAAACTAGAAGAAACTGTACATAGTTCTCTGAAAAAAGATCGGTCCTGAGTTTGAAACAGGACATCACTTGCATCTTTTGCAGTTTAGCTACAGGTCAAGTCCAATGGATTGTTGAACATAAAGCAAAAATATCTGTGCTGCTGGGTCTTAGAGAACTGGTTCTTGGAGAACTCGCTCACTTTGCGTGTGTTTTGGCAGGAGTTTTGTGCTTTGTTTCATATTGCATATTGTTCCAGAGATGTCTAACAGGCCACAATATTAATGCATTGCCCCAGGTCTGCTCAAATTTATAACTCTGTTGCTTTTGTATAATGTCACCCAGCTTTTCCCCTTCCTCTTATGTGATGATTTTTCATATCTTTATGGTCTGAATAAGACTCTACAGTACTATTTGCTTCTAAATAACAAGTCAAGATGTTGTGCGCAATTTTGAAAGATGGAATGCTTATAACGGGACCAGGCAAAAACACTGTATGTGTGGCGCAAAATTCTGCTTTTCTACGAAGAAAACCTTTGAATCCACTTTTACTCCTGTTGAGTAGACCCTGAAGGAGTAGTCTGCTGTGCTGAGCAAGAGAAGCAAACACAGATCTGTGCCATGTCAAATGGCCTTTCTAAAGCAGAACTCATTAAAATGTCTGCACATGTGATTCTAGTTTCAAAACAACCAAAAAATAATTCTCTAAATATAAAGAAATACTGCATTGGCAAGATTTTCAGCAGCAGGTATACAGGCAATTTGCTGACAGGAGTACTTTGGATTTTATTGTTTATCTCTGACAGTAGAGAATTCTTACAAGGTGAGAAAATAATTCAGATTGTGAATAGAAAAATATCTTTAAATTGAGCTCATGTACCAGGCCAGAATGGAAAATGGTTTCACAGTAAAGGATGCACCTCTCTTTCTGCGAAGCGTTGCTGTAAAACCATTGACAGCTGCAAAGTAAGGAAAGAAAAAGAATAGAATTTATTTTATTTTTTAAATTTATTTTTGAACATTAAACTAGAGATGGTATTTTTCATAGCAACTTCTAGTTTTCTAGGCAACAGCAATGTAGCTTTTGGGTCTTTTTCTCCCCCATATGTTTACCGGTTTCTCTGGAGAGATCTTCTGAAGAACTGTTATTTATGTCTAGTGCTCTTTTTCTCCACCCTCTCCTCCACCTCCCCCCAAGCAGAAATGAATAGATGTGTTGTTGGTAGAGAACTTACTTGGTTTGTCCTCTTGAGGTCATATTTTGGCAAGTGGGAAGTCTATTTTTCGATTTGATAAACCCCTAGTGGAATATGGTTTGGCTCGTAAAAACTGCTGTATACAAAGCCAATGGTTGTCTTGTCCTTTACAGCCTGGTCTTCTACCTTCTGCCCAGAACGTAGGGGAAACCAACGATCACTGGTTGAAACAGTGTCATAGTAGGACTACTGAAAATTTATGGAGCTCTAATTAAATCTAAAATGCTCTAATTTAAGCCCTGTACATCTTGTGTAATACTGGTCGGTGAAGTTAATGTGAGAGCTGGTGTCGTCTGGGAGAACAAGGCACATGTCTAATATTCTTTGCCACTTTACAGCTGGGAAGCTATTATTATGTTGCAATCTAGACTCTCCAGTGATCCCAGAGAAAGTTCATGGAAGTTAATTTCAAGTGTATTTTCAGCCAGGCGATGTCAAAGTGTTGTATGTAGATAGACCAGCTGTTGCAAATTTGAAAAATCAGATAATTTTTTTTTTTATTATATTTGGAGAAAAGATTCAACTGAAGATTTTGCCTATACTATAGTTACCTGAAGATGAGAGTAGTCTCTTCCAATCCTTGAATTGATAATAGTGATGAAAACACTGTATCATTAGGGGCAGTGTTTAGCTAGATACATGTTATATCTGTTCTGTGTGGCAGAAAATATTCTTTCCTATGCTGTCTTAAAGAAATAGATTAAGCAAATACTGATATGCCATGTTAATTGAAAATGGTAGTTACTCGATCTCAAGGTGGAGAAGAGCTTAAATTGCTGGTGTATCATTTTCTCATCTATAATATTGGTGTGGGGGAATAGTTTTAGTTAGTAGAAGCTTGCTGTAGTGGGAATAAAATAAATAATTTACTTATCCTGTGGTTGAACTTCTGGGTCCAGGCTGAAGGGCCACCCCTTTGTATCTGGAGTAAAATTTTGCCTGCAGTGCAGCGGCTAGAAACAATTTGCATTATCAGTGGAGACAAGATTTCATGCTTTCTCTTCTGCACTATTCAAAGAAAAACTTTTCTGACGTAATTTCAGTTGGAGAAGACTTTTTATTTTTTTAAGGGAGAATGGGCTGTATTTTGGCTTTCACAGAGACTTTCAGTGCTAGTTCTTCTCCACTCAGAAACAAGTCAGAAAAATAGCATAATCACTTTTTCCTTTGTTAGGGGCATGGAAAAATCTATCTATAAAGAAAAGCAGATGGGCCAGGTAAGAAGAAAATCTTATACTCAAGACAGCCTTCAAGTATAAGATATCGCTATTGGAAGGCTGATACCGTGGCCCTGATGTAAATCTTGTGTGTAGATTTAGAAATATGTTTGTGTGCGATTACCAGCCCTCCAGGATTTAAGAGGAGTTTTTTTGAGGGCTAAGAGCTATATTGTCTTTACAAAATCTCTTCTTTCTCCAGGTTCTGTATATGTTGAGAAGTCTTTTAAAGCCCTGTGCCGGATCTGCTCTTTGTGTGAAGTCTTTATAAATATTTATACAGCCCTACTGAGGAAGAGTCAATCCATTAGAATGCTTTAGGCTAAGATTAGCACTTGTGAAGCCTATTTAGCCAGATACGAGTTTACTTTATTTAATAACATTAAAGAGATAGTAAAAGAAAGCTGCTTTATCAGATAGCGGTAAGATCCATGAAGCAGGTTTATTAATGTCTAACTATCAAATTATACTTGCCTCAAAATTCATGGAAATAGCAGAGTAATTGCTTATTTGATTTGAGGGAGATTAGCATGTTTGTTAATGTTGAAGCTGCTTCCTATCTGTGCAGGCCCTTGATGAGGTCATCAATAGCCAGCCCTGCTTTCTTGACTCCCGTACCTAATGGAGCAACACTGGGCTGAGACTGCATGGCAGCTAATGCTGATTTTTTTCTTTTTCCCTCTGAACTATGTACAATTCCTGATTTTATGGCATTCATGCAGAAATATCTTGTGATTTGTAGTTGGCTCATGCAGATATCTGTAGTGAACCAGCACCAAGGTAGTGATATTGGGAGCAATTGGTCTGTTACTGGTCCAGCCCTGCCAGCAGGCTGAAGATTCCTTTTATTACTGTTAGCTTTTAGGATAAAGAAAAAACAAAGTGTGTTTTTGCATAGTACAGACACCTGGCAACATTGGAGGCAAATCTTCCAGGCAGAAGCATAACTTTATGGTTTTTCTTGTAGGCTTATATAAAGAGTAAGTATATACTTTGGGTACAGGCACATATGCCACATAAGGGACACTAGCCATTGCATGTGTGGATGTCTATTTATAGTAACCATCCAACCACAGACCTCTGAAACAACCATTTCCTTTAATGCTATATATATTTATTATCCCCAAATCTCTGGTATGTTTTCAGAATGTTACAGTATTCTCTTGGCAGTAATATAAATGAGAGGGTAGTAGCTCCTGAAACCATCATATTGTCATATTTTAAGTATACCCTTGAGTTGAAGATTATACAATCCAGAAAACAGTTCTTGCTGTCCCTTTGTTTTCTTATTTGCCCACTGTATCTAGAACATGTTGGTGCCAAATTCCTTCTGTTTCACTCAGAGAAAGAGGCTTTGAGAGACAATTGTTGCAATGAGAATCTTAATTCCTTCTAATTACTGTCTCTGAAATAGGAATTGATGAATACAGTTCCTCAGTTTAGGACCACTCCCACCACACACATTGGTTTTTTTTTTTCTTTTCTTTGGAACAAAAACATTCAGATCTCTCTATCTCTCTCTACCTGTTCTTGCTTCCCAAAGTAGCACAGATTGATTCTCATGTAAATGGTAGGGTTTGGTACAATCTTAAAGATGATGTCAGAAGGGCATGATCAAAGCACTTTTTTAGAGCAAGAAAATGCAATAATACTGAAACTTTTCTTTGCAGTCACAACATTTTGGGTTAGTTTGCCTTCTGCTGTGCCTCCCTTTTGCCATGCTCCCAAGAAGAAATGTATTAGAAAAGCTTATATTTTCAAGAATAACTTTTTTCCTGTTTAGTGCTTGTTGCACCCCTAAGAATATAAATGCAACAGACAGTTTCAATAGAAATGTATTAGAAAAGCTTATATTTTCAAGAATAACTTTTTTCCTGTTTAGTGCTTGTTGCAGCCCTAAGAATATAAATGCAATAGACAGTTTCAATTTCATACATTTTACTTTTTTTTTTTTTTTTTTTTTTTTTTAAGGAACCTCTGGAACCACTACCTATGAGTTTTATAATTGACTCCTCTCTTAGTTCCTTCAGAGTTTTCTTCTGTAAGCCAGGCATTTTTCTCTTTTTAAGTTTTATAATTGACTCCTCTCTTAGTTCCTTTGGAGTTTTCTTCTGCTAGCCAGGCATTTTTCTCTTTGTATTTGATTCTCTAACTAAGCTCATTACAGGAAGTAAGTCTCAAAGTAGTAAGTCTCAAAGTGTAGGATTTTAATTTTTAATTTAAAGTTAGTTTGGTACAATCATACCTCCAGGTTCTCCCAGATGAAAAAGTTATTTTTATTTCTCTAATTCTCTCTAAATTACTGTATTTTAGAGTCAGTTAAAAAAGTTTGTAAAGAGGAGATCTGCTGTTGTTTGTCACCTTAGATCTGCACTTTGGTAGGTAATAAGTAGACTAGACTAGAACTGCAGCAGCTGCTCTCGAGAAGTAAGAAAAGGCTGTAGCTGTGGAGATGAGTTGACTGGGAAAATCTGCACAGTAAACCCACTATCCCTTTTTGTTTAAATAACGTGCTTTTAAGTTTCTTTGAGCAGCAATGATAGAAAAAAGTTGTAAAAACACAAGGAAAACATAGAAAAGACAAGACTGAGTGTTAACTAGATGGGAGGAAGTTAGAAGTGTAAAGAAGTTTATAATTATGTATTTTGTGGAATCAGAAAAGTACGTCATCTTGAGTGAAGTTAAGAAAATTTTAGATGTTTCCATTACAGAGAAGTTGCCCAGAAGGAAAACTCTCTCTGAAACCTTCTTAGCACAATTCATTTAAAGAAGCGTTATGTTTCCTGACCACTTCACTTGAAATACACCAAGTTAACACACGTTTATGAAAGTCGGGGACTTTTGTTAATTGTAATTCAATAGATACCAATTTAGTTAACAAATTCTATCTCTTGAAGAACTACATCCCCAGGTCTAGGTAGCTGGTGATAATAACTTTTTATGCCTGTTTTGAAGAACTTCTGGGTGAAATTAATCCTATCTAGTATTGAAACCTCTTTAACTTCCATTTAAAATACAGCATTTCTGTGTAAGCCTCATTCATCAAAACTGAACATATTTTTAATAGAAACTCTGTGAATATTGTGTTTTATCACTGCGTTTGTCTGACTAATATTAAGAAAGATTGCCAAAACCCTGTAAGTTTTACATATCATCTCAAAGATAACAAGAGGTCAGGCAGCAAGCCCCACATCCACAGATTAGTTGCATTTGAAGAGCTGAGTCATGTTTTTCATATAAATCATATGGAATGGCTCATTATGAACACCTTGTAAAACTCAAAAGGCCTTATGATTTTTAATAGCTTCTGCAATACTGATTTACTGGCTAATTTGAGACAAAATATGTTGTAGTGTGGGCTAAGAGAATGTGTTATACTATCTGCATAAATAATAGTATGTTACTGGTTGTGCACTTTGGAAGCAAGTGGAATGTATATTACCTTATATCTTCCAACTAGATTTGACATTTCAACTTTTACTTATGACTTAAATCAACCTGGTTAGTGACAAACTGTAAAATTGAATCATGCATTAATTTTTTTCCCTGCGTGTTATCCATCACTGTACTAACCTGTGAACTAAATGTAAGTTGTAACAGTGGTAATCACTCTGTAACTGCAATTTATTCAATTGAAGACCATCTTATTAGTGTGAAAATAGTTTGAAGCGACATTTTTATAATGACTGTGATAAAACTTTGATGTATCCTAAATGTGTGCAATGTAAGACGTTTATAATGGCCCCAAGTGTAATATTAACACAGCCCTTTAATGCATGTAAAAAGATCGGTTAGTTTAGATTCTATTACCCAATATAGGTTAGATTCTTTTTTGGAGTTAAAGCATTGCTTGCTGGTTCTAAATGTCAAAGTTAGTGGAATTTCAAGATAGTTAAGCGAATTCATATCTTTTGAGATGTACTGGACAGGTAGCATTGAAAAGAGGAGTTAGATATTCAATTCATACACATGACGGCCAACGTCACTTTGTCCCTGCTCTGTACACGTGGGCTCTGCTTGGGGTACTGTGTCCTATATTGACAAAAACCTCAAGGTTTGTAACTGCTATGTCAGCTCAATTCTCAGCTTCTCCATTGGAAATGTTAAAAGTATAACAGATATGAATACTGTCAATAACACGGATGCTGGTCTCTGAATAGCGTAGTAATAGGGTCTTACTCCTACAGATCTCGTGAAAGATTCCAAGTGATAGATCAAAAGGTAAAAGGATGACTGTCCCATCATCCTGTGTAGATTCTTGAATATGAGATTTTCTGCCTTTTTAAAAAAAAAAATAAAAAAATTGTTTACAGTATGCACTTGTAAATACAAGCAATAATTGAAATTTTCAGAAAGGCTGAAGTAAGCAGTAATGACTGACTTTTGTAGTAAAGTTCTCCAAAAGATATGAAGTAATGGGAAAGAATATTATCAAATATTTCCAGTTCAGAGATTGTCTCAAAATCTGCTGAAGATTTTGTAAAACTCCACAGAGTGTGTTCTTAAGATTAAAAGTTTCTTTATAATCTTCAGGTTTCAAAAATAAAATCCCCTTCTGCTTCCATTAACAGCAAAGAGATGCCTTAGTGTACACTTACATAACTAACACATGGTTTTTCACTTCGAATGACATTATTACATTCATGTTTCTTTTTAATCCTTCAAGTCTGTCACTTACCTGAACCATTGTTTCAGTGACATTCTTATCTCCCACAAATTCACCTGTTGTCAGAGAATTTCCCTTATTTTTCTTTTTTCTACCTATGATTAAATTTCTTTAAAGTAACCAAGCCCAAAATTCCTTGTATTCCCAGGATATCCATCTGTATTTTATAAGCTGGTAATTGCAGGTTATTTTTACACCTGTGTAAGGTGATGAAATTATTAATCATATTAGCTATTTAAAGGATTGTTGTTAGATTTTATCTGCATCCTTTAGATAAATGAACTTGCCTGATTATGTAACAATTTCACTGTATAAGAATTACTTTGTGGTGGTCTGTAAGGTTGTTTTGCTGGTGCAAGGGATGACAAAAAAAAACGGGCAAAAAAATTATACTGAAAATAGTGGTTATTAAAATGTATAGTGTCTCAAGACATCCCTGAAAATGTGTTTGTTGTAAATATTGAAGATTTCAAGAAATCACCTAATTGTCAGATGGCTTTGTTGTAAGAGTATATTTCTCAGTATTTTTTGTGTCATAGTAACAGTAATAACAGAATAGCTGCCGCAGTTGTTCGAACAATTGTATGGCTAATTCCTTTCAGAGTTGATAGTGCTTATGGATGAGGTTTGCAAAATGTTGAAAGAAACTAGCTTTTTGGCATTATACATTTTTATTTGTATTGACATTTTAGGTATACAATTCTTCAGTTCATTTACATTTCCTAAGAGATATTTTAAACTTTAATTTCATTTAACAATATTAAAAATATTAACACTATGTCACAGGCTGTTGAAGAATAGTTTAAGTACCTATGCTTTGTTTGCTGTACAAACCTCAAAGTCTCTTTGAGAAGTAGGTAAGATATCTGGAGATAATACTCCTGAGTTGCATAGCTATTCTTCATCAAAAGACTCATTCTAGGATGATTATAGTAGAAAATCATTTCCCATAAACCTTGCTGTAAATTACTTGAGTAAAACCCACTATACTTATTGTAGGCAGTCTGTCTTACTACTCTGTGATGGGTCGCTGCGATGGGTCACTGGCAGCATGTGGAGGTTCAATGGGAGTCAACTTCCAGAGTTAATATTCTGCTTTCATATTCCCGGATATGTGAATAGTCTGAATTCCATCTCAGGGGAGAAATAATTAAATTTACTTTCCCAATTAAGATCAGACTGCAGAGTAGCAATTGGCTTCAGAAAAAGCCTGCTATTATTCAAGCTAGAAATTAGTCTCAGCGGCCAGGTCTTGGCAGATAGTTGGACATCACTATTTTTGGAGGGCTGTGCTGCCCCCACCTAGTACGGAATGGAAAGTTTCATACCTAATTTAATAAACTAGTAGTTAGGCTTCTCAGGACTTCAGTTAAGTCCCTAGTTCAAAAGCTTTATATGTACCAATAAGAAATAATTTTGAGCTGAAACATCTTCTCCGCTCCACATGCCGAATCTCTGCCCAAGACATTACTGGAAAACAAATGCAAAACCTGAATGATTTATTTGTACAGAGACAATTGCAGAGAAAACTCCTGTGATTTTAAGATTTCTGAAAGAATTAGCTGTTTTAAACCACAAAAAATGTCTACATACGGTGAAGAAAGTAGCTAAAAAGTAATGTAAAATCTGATATAAATAAAATTACATTTACAGATACATATTACTTAAAAATGTAAACTAAGGAATATAATAAAAAAGATGCTCATGTTGAGACAGAAAATCATTAACATTATACTGTTTCTCAAAGTTTATGTAAAAATACAAAGTAAAAGATATTTTTTACCAAGAAAGATACAGAAGTTCTGTTTAAATATTTTTTTATCAGAAGATCTGTATGAGCCTCCCACCTCATCAAAGTAAAAAAAAATAATCATTCCATAGGTAAGAAATAACCACTGCATTCCTCCCCAGACTTTCATCAGCTAAATAAGGCAGCTGCCTAACAGTTAAGGATAGAGGAACAGGAGCATGAAACAAGATAAATTATAAGTTTTTGAATATGAAAAGTGAAATTGTTAAGTGCGTCTTTTTAACCACAAATAGAATGCTAATGTATGTTTCATATTAACTTTATGCTAAGCAAAATTGCAATGTGTAAGCAGCAGATAACATCTAGAAGCTGATTAGGATATTTTCTCCCTTTGTCAGGCAAAGGAGGACATGTCCACCTTTTGAATGCAGTAAACAAAACCAGAAACTCATAATTTCAGCAAAGAAGCACAGTTTGATATATGCTACAGAAAAAAACAATAATTTAAGAATAATTTAACTCCCATTACTTTTTTTTCTTCTTTTATCTCAGGTATCTCTGTCCACATAGCATTCATAGGAAGCTGAACTGCATTTCCAGCTTACTTTCTTGGTAGATCAGCTTCCAAAGCATTATTTTTTGTGGATGTTTCTTTGTGTCATTTTTAAATTTTTATTCAGACAAGGTAGATTGTAACTTGTTATGTAGTAGCAAGGTCTGCATTTAACATACAATTAAACAATCTTATTCGAATTAGTTCAACAAACGTGATTGCTGTCAATGCCACTAAATTGTATGGTTTTCCAAGTAGCAAGAGTTTTGAGTTCCAAATGCAAGTGTTTCTTTGGGTCTGCACTTCACAAAGTGCAAATACCTTTGAGTGTGGCTGCCTTACAGCTTGAAATGTGGACCACAAACAGTAATGAATATTTCTGTCCTGAAACAGCAGTCACATTCCTGTGACAAAACACAGTATTCTTGTAAGCTTTTTCCTCCCATTTTCGTGAGTCAGAGCGTTGTGTTATTGTTGAAATGCTTACAGTCTTCTTTAGAGATTCCCAAGTCAGAACAGCCTAAAACTTTCTCAGGACACGGCTGACAAGCCCTATGATTTATGAAGTGAGCACCATGGGAAGGAAAGAAATTCTTAACAGCAAATTCTCCCTTTAACCATTTACCTTAACAGATACAATTTTTATGGTAGTTTCTTTATTTCTTAAATCTCTGAAGCTAGTTAGAGATTTAAAACTTCTAGGAGAAAAAAATAATATATATAATATATATATATTTATATTACCAGTTGAAAAAATAACCTCCTCTGGCTAAAAGGGCAAAACAAGAGTAGTACCAAGTAGCTGATTTTCAAGTGAAAGCCTCAACTTCTGTGGGAAATCTGCTCAATTTTTCTGTACATTTTGGACTATGTTGTTACTTCTCAAAAAGCTTAATAATGTTTATATTATGCACAGATGCAGGAGCTGTTAAGAGTTCATTTTATGTTGCTACTGTTCAACTCTTATGCATCAATATTGCTGGGAAATGTGGAATGGTTTTTGAGAATGTCTACATTTGTGAATACATGACAAGACACCGGGAATCTACATAGCTCTTCAGATCTGTTAGTTCTGTTCTGAAGATCAATGCCACCTTTATGGTGCTCAAGAGTCAGCTTTCACTTTGTAAGGTAAAATCGTAAAGCCTCTAGTTGCTAGGGACAATTTTGACTGTGCCTACATTTGTAGTTTTGACTTGGGGTTAATTTGGGCTTTGATTTTTCAGCTTTGACCATGTGAGTTTAGTCTCCGCGTTGTTCCTGGGAGGGAGGAACTGGGCCAACTGGGACGCCACCATAAACACTGCCTCAGCAGCACCTGTTTACGTGCCCCTGTTGCTCCTTGCTGTTCTGGTTTAGCTTATCTGGCTGCTGGCATGAGTTTTCATAGAATGGCAGGAGATTCATCTGATGCTGGCACTTGGATGTCTTATGTTTAAATGCCATTGGAGGACAGTGTGAAGATGTGTGTGCAAGTCATATCTGAAAAGCAGTTGTTTCTGGTGCCCGGCAGACAATGGTTCCTCTCTGCACCCCTGACTTCTCTGCTGTGCTTTGTTCTGAACTAAACTGATTTAAAGACAGTGGTAGAGCAGAACAGTCATTGCACTAACTTTATTTGGGAAGCAGGAATAACAGCACTATTTCCTACTTGAGTTCAGAGCCCATTTGCATAAGCACAGTGACCTTCCTGGGACGGGGTGCATGTTGACCTTGATTCCAAGTTGGTCCTTTCTGTTCCAGCTTCCCATAGATGTAGCAAAGAATGAGTATGTATGCAGTCAAGCTCTGATTTTCTCTCTGAAGAAGCAGCTAGAGCTTTCTAAACCTCTACAGTTATGACTTGCCATTTCACACATCAAAACTCAGTATAGTTGAGTATAGTACCATAGCCCACAGATTCACATAGCTTAAAAAAGGCTGAAGCAGGGGAATGCATCCAAGAGTTTGACAATATAGAAGCATCTAATCTGTGGCACAATCTGTGTTCAGAGTGGGGGCAATTATACAATTCAGAAAAATAGCTTGCGAGTTTCCCCAGGAAAAAAATTGCACGTTATTTCTCCTGCTCCTTTTAACCTAAACCAACTCACTGAGACAGAAAGAGTATAGCCACTTTCTAGGTAAAGATAGTACAAGACGATTCTTAGAAAGGTATAGCACTCTAAAGGAACTGTCTTTAAACTGAAGACCTCAAAGAGATATAATCAAAATTAACTCGGAGTAAGGATAGGTAGACACTTGCCTCTGACTTGGTCACAACTTGACATAAAAAATATTTAGGGCTTGTGAAGTGGATCTAATAAAGAGACCAAAACTTTAAAATTGAAGCAGCAAAAGTGGTTCCTCTTGCAATTTTTTTTCTCTTCCTTATTCCACACTCTTGATACAGATTTAGGTATTATCTAAAAAGCAACTAGATTACTTGACTTAATGAATTAATCTTTGGGTTTTTTTTATGGGAGCTTTATGCCACATTTGAGTGCGTTCCATTCATTTTTTAGGAAGGTGTGTTTAGTATAATCTGTATTTATTTTGCATGTTTCCTCAATTGGACTTCAGCCATATAAAATAAATGCTATGTTTATTATCCCCTTTGACTGCAATATTTCAAGGACTTTTGCTCTTGGCCCTTCTCTTGGAGGCTCCTTTCCAAGGGTTCTTTGTGTCCAGGCCTGTTCAGCTTTACAAACTGGGATGAAAAGATGTGTGTTTGACTTGCCTCCCTTGAATGCACGTTCACTTGTTTCTGAACTAATAATGTGGAATTTGGAACTGTTTTGATAAAAATTAAAAAATTCTTAGATGGTTTGGTGCAACATGGGCAGTGGAGTACAGCTTTTTGGAAAGCAAATTTGCCACAAAAAATATACACATGTATTGTTGAAATCATTATGCATTATCAGATACTTGTACGACTGACAAGTTCTGAAGTTAAACTGGTTTTAATGTACACTTTAAAACAGTTATTTTATAACCATATCATCAGGAAGTTGTAATTTTTTTGTTGTATGTTCATGTGCTTTACAAAGCTGGTGGAATTTTTAATGGACACCTTATCCAGAGGACCTTGAGGCTTTCTTTATGCTGGAATGGCAACTCAGCTGGTACTAAGAACCAAAGAAGCTATAGCCACACAAAAATTAACTTCTGAGGAGAGGTGTGAGCTGAGTTAGAGTTTCTTATGTTGGTGTAACCCCAAAGATAATATGCTGGTACAGTGTTCACTTAGCCTAAATTTGGGATTCACATTTTGGGAATCTTAGATTATGTTTATTATTTTGGCTGCCTGTAAACTGGACTTTCAGGATCCTCAAACAACATTCATAGCTTCACTAGAGAAGGGGATGTGACTGTTTCTTGGAATAAGATTACTTTTCCTACATGATGTTTTAAGGGGCTAATATTCAGTATTTGCTTTATGAGTAACTGCTCTTTCTTATCCTCAGGCTTTGTGGTTTTACTCTAAATTTTACTAAAATAACAATAAGCCACTAAAATAACAAATAGCCACTTTTCTGCAATTTGATGTTCTGTCTGTGAATGTGAATCAACTATCTCTAAATTTACTTTTCACTGAAGGACAGTGATGTGGAATGGAACTATGAAATCAGGTACGAATAAGGGAAAAAGGTCATTTTTATTAAATAGAAAGTAAGAGTAAAAATTGTCACAAAGCTGAATTAGCTTTAGGAGAAATCTGGAGGAATTAAAAAAAAGGAAAGAAATGCAGAAGTTCCCCTTGAAATTCCTAATTCCTTCTGTTCTCCCTCAAAAGCTAGGTAGGTCTCAAAACCACATTTGACTTTAAGAGTCATATCCTGTATCGGCACATCAGGGCAGTTGATATGCTGTTGGAAGCATACATGAGTTTAGACTTTTAAATCAATCTGGAACATACTTTCTCTCAGCTCACACTGTGTACTGGAGAAAGAAGTACAAAGCTGAGCAACACTGAAATGCTGGTCTTGCCTCTAACGCAGCAGGGATTGCCTTTCATTACAATGGGGAGACCTGGATTTGCAGGAGTGTTGAGGTGGATATTAAGAGATATCTTGATGGGCTTAGAAATCCAGCCCTGGTTTCTCAATACCCATTCCAGGTCAGTGGGAATTGTGTTTCTATCTGCCCAAGGAGTTACTAGAAATCTTGGCTGGCATGTCTCTCAACATCTGTAAAGTGATGTACATCTTAGTAAATCAGAACATTCTCCTACCAGTGGAGGGGTAATTGGGATTAATGTTATCCTCTACCAAGGTTGCAAGTGGCGCAAATGGTTTGAGAAAACCCATGTGAAAGTGGAAATGGACTAATTTTAGTAGGAGTGACTTCATGGCAGTGGTTAAAGAAATGATGGATAGTTCTTAAAGAAAAAATTGTTATTCTGTCTTATATTGTTTTTCCAGATACTTCAAAGGTTCGTTTCTTTCCACATTTATCCCCAAAAGCATGGACGGGTCCTTTGAGAACCCAAGATTTTAGGAACAATGTTAAATTTTACTTGGTATCTTGTGTTTAAAGGAAGAAGCACAAGGTATTGTTGGTTCCCAGCAAAATCAGTGAAACTTGGGAATGCTTGGCAGGTAATGTCTTGAGACCCCATAAAATTATGGCATAGATTGGCTTCATATTTACTAGACAAACGTGGTCTTTTAGAGTTAAAAAAACCCGAACGGAACCCGGTGTGTTTGATAATACAGATACAATTGCAGTGTGCCATAATAAGTATATCAACTTATAGGAGACAGTATGGATTTATTAAGGGTTATTTTACAATCAATCTCTGATGCTTTAGGATGATGAAATCCTAATTTAAATTCCATTTATCAAACCTACTAAAATAAACTTAGCAGGGGAATAGCAGCATTAAGGAATTGCTTTCCCTAATCTTAATTTGGAGATTGCTATTTTCTTGACAAAGTGCTGCACCTGGCAAGAAAGTCAAATCAGTATTTGATAGATGTAGCCTGTTTGAAGGTATTAGCGAACAATTTGAAATTACAGTCATTATTTACTTTATTGGAAACCTCTTAGAGAATATGATTTATGCCAGTGACAAGGTTTTTGGTGCAGTATAAGAATCTAGAACTGCAGGCTAGAAACCAGAGAGCTTAGACTACAGAAAGTTCATTTAAAAGTCATGTTTCCAATATAAATTATATGCAGTTGTGCAAACATGTCAAAGTTTGGTAAATTGGATTTGTTTAATGTAAACAATCTTTGACCAAAATAATAACATAGCTTCAGAAAAAGACATTATGCTCCCACTTTCAAAAAGTTTGTATAATTCAACACAAGAAAGAGCTCAACTGTAATTCTATGGAGAATTATGATTTATTAGATCCAAACTCCATAAAGCAAGCTCATAAACATTTTAATTTCTTTTATTGGTCTACATTCTAGAGACAGTATTAAGACACAGGAACAGAGATGCATTCATTTTCATTGGTTGAAATTGCTTGGCTATCAGGGTTATAATGCTGTTAGAAGTGCTATTAGAACTAACTGCTTAAACAAAGAATTAATTTGTGCACGTGTTGACTAAAAGAGTGGAAAGAAATTTAATAATAGCCATCCAGATGCAGCAAAAAGCATTGTATGTAATTTTACTTTTAAAAAGGCATATCTTCATTGTGAAAAGGCACCTACAGTTGTAGAATCAATATTATTTTTGGATCAATCAATATTATTGCTACTCTCCAGATTTCTGTGTGTGTTAGGAGCTGCATAAACATGGAACAGAAGTGGCAATTCCTTTCAAAATAAATTTAACTTTTAATATGTTGACCATGGGAGAATCTGAAATTTGCATGTAGGCCTAGAACTAATCTAATTTGTATTTTTTTTTTAAATTTGTATAAATTTGTGAGCAAGATTGCTGACAATTACAGGCTTTTGGCTGAATCCCATGAAGCATTGAGTATTATGGCCCTAATCCAGGACATTACCATGGCATATTGTAAATAGTTTTGTTGATGTTTTCAAAAGTTAACCTTATCCTAAATTCCTAGTTCTCTGAGCGAAGGCTTTTCAAAATAGAAACTGAGGTGAATCAGTGAAATTTTATGCTTATTGTGGAATTGAGGAAGAAATCTTCATATCAAAAAAGTAGCATCCAAAAACATGGGACAACGAACAGTGGGTTCTTTCCAAAGAAGCCTGTGCAGTGTCACAGTTTGCCAAGAGGCTGCCAAGGGGATTAAAGGTCAGTACATACCAAAGTAATGAGTCTAATCTAGTCCCTGGAAGAAATCGACTTTCCAGCTAGAACTGGAAAGTTTAATTACATTTTGAATTATGCAGATTCAGGAGATATATTTTCCCATTAACTAGGGAGGTTGGGAAGGGGCTGCAAAGTGAAAATCAGATGAAGTTTGTTGTTACTGGTTTGATGAGGGAAGGAGAGCTCCACCAGTCAGGAGATGTCTGCGGCATCTGTGCTGTTTTATACTAATATGGTCTGAAATGTCTGCACTGAATCTATCAGGATTTTTCAAAGCAGAAAAAGAAACATAAATTCACGTTGACCTTACCCTCCCCCAAAGCAAAGTTAAAACTCACCATCACAGTCCCATTATTAGTTAATGAGTCATTCATCTGCAAACCTGTCCTTAACTGTGACATGGGGCCTACCTTTTACTTTCTCTTTAAAAGGGGAGAAAATGTATATGGCTGTTTCAGTTTATCAGCAGTTAAATGGCTAACTAGTATGTATTGAAGCATGCAAAACTGTATGGGCTCAAAGTCAGTGTTCGTGTCCTCATTTATAGGTCAAATCACATGCAACTTTACTTGTTTTGCAGTTCTAACTACCGTTTGTGTGTAGATTCTCTGGAGAGAGCTTTGGTTTAAAAGCAAGAGAAAATGCTGCTCTGTTGTTGACACTGGGGTAGCTGTCAGGGACAGTCTGCCTTTCACGGAGGTCAGAAGTTGTCACTGAATCCCATTGTTGGCAAGGAAGGGTCTGGTTTTCATGGCATTGCTATTTGTTTTGATTTGGTCTCCTCCTGGGTGCACAGATTATAGGCCAGTAAACCTCTCTTTCACTGACTAGTGTGGGAAGTTCCAGTCTCTCATAAACCTTAAATAAGTCTTAACTCCAGAATGCTGCCTTTTGGAGATTAAATTTCTCAATGTTTTGCTGTGTTTTTAGCCCAAGGGTGCTGTTGACAGAAAGCAGTGTTGTTATTCTCTGATTGCTGTCTCTTTTTATAATGTGTTTTTTTTTCCGTGTGTTGCATTTTTCTGCATTAGTGGAGGTATCTGTGTTTGAAAAAGGATTACATTAGGCAAAACTTAAGACAGATGATTTGCCCCCTTTCCTTACTGACTGACAGGAACCTAAGCCGCAAATAATCTTTTGCAAAATGCAGCCCTTTTGCAGCATATCAGAAATTTCAGAACCAGAAGATTTAACCTCTTAATACATCTAATTGAAAAGCTGTTGATTTTTGACAGTGCCAGCCAATAGTAGTGTAAGCTGCCTGAGATTTGCTGACTTTTTTTTTTTTTTTAACTAAACATAATTTTCCCCTATATTTCCCTTATTTAGGACAATTTATGGTCTTCACTGCAGTGAAGGCAAAAATGAGCCTTCCTTAAAGAGTTGCCTTGAAGGCCAAAGAGAAATCATTGCTTTAAACCTGAATTTTGAACACTGTAATTTTGGAGAAGCGAACTTCAGCACATCACCATGTTCTGTTGAGAATTTCCTGTAACATAGACATATCAAAGGCATAGCATGTCTGTTTGGCTTTCAAATACTCAAAGAGAATCTTTCAAATATTTTTCAAATACTCTGAAGGAAAAGTTATCAAATCTGAGCATATTTCAGTCAGATGTAAAAGAGTTTTGAGTACAAAGTACTAAAGGTGCCTCTCAGTGCAGACGCTTGTGCCACATTTTATTTTAATTCAGGAGCAGCTTCCAGAATTTTCACAATCCTGTCTTGTGTTCCTCCCTCCCAACATGAATCTACTGCAAAACTGGTACAGACTTTCTGGAGGGCTATTTCCTAAGACCTTCATGGATAAAGCATGGACGTAGGGTGCATTCTGCACGCTGATCTGAAGAGTTTTTGTCTTGCAGTAGTTCACAAGTTCACAGGTAAAGTTAAAAGTTACTTGCTGCTTCTCTCGCAAAGCAAGCTGTCTGTTTGCCTGCCGTGGAAACCTTTCCTGAGATTTCCTAGCTGTCAAGGATGGGTTCAGAGTTCATAGAGCTTTTTATTGTGCCCTTTTTGAGGGATAGAGGCTGATTTGCAGCACTATTTAAAGCAAAGATGCCAAATGAAAGTTCCTCGTTTTAAGTTTGTGCTTACACAAAGCTTCTTTGTGGTTTTTTAGGCCTGTCAGACTTGTCAGGCGTGGTAAGAAAAAGTATATTGTTTCCAGCACTTGGATTCCTTTCCTTCTGACATCTGCCACTCTGTAAAGATGATAAATTCCTGCCTCATTAGCCAGGGGTGTGGGATTACAGGCTGACAACACATTAATCACCAGCTTCTGTGGCAGGCTGACTAGCAATAGGCATTGTTAACAAAACTTTTCTAATATGTCACTCTTCTCTATGACAGCCTGTAATCAATCATCTTGATTGACAGTGCTGATAGATTACACTATTTATACTTTGTGTAATGAAAGATAGCGTTTCCACCTACTGTCATTTCTAGGCTAGCAATGGAGGATCACTGAATAGAAACAAACACAACAAAAAAAACCCCAGGCCTCAGCTCAGCTGTAGGTCTTTTGTGGTAGCTTTCAGATGAGGTGTATTGTTGGGGAACCTGGTAAGCACATGCCTTTAAGTAACTCTTGAACTGAGTGTTTCTTTGCTGACTTTGTTGCAATAAGCTGTCAGGTCAAGTTCAGGCAGGTAGGAGAGCGTGTTAATCATACGGTGGCTATAGCTTCCTTTTTCCACCCTACCTGTCTTCTCCCGCTGACCCCCCCCACCTCCAACCTCAGCCAAGAGGAGAGATGATTTAGATGTTGATGAAGTATGTGTGTTTCATGATTTAGAAGGCAAAATTATACGTGTTTCCCGTAATTGTACGGTGCAGGGAAAGTAAACACAGGGAGGAAGTGCAAAGCCAACTTGCCAAGACACAGCAGAATCTATGTTGGAGCTTGTTTGCCTTTTGAAACTTAGAAAATTATGAACGAGATCAGGATTAAAGTCCATAAGCAAATTAATTTGGTGATTTGGTTTTCATATAGCTGTTTCTTGTTCTAGAATCACTTGATTATTACCTTTAATAATATTTTACCTCTTGACGTTATTTCATTTGCTGTAGTGGAAGATTTAACATCAGCTGTAATAGAAGAACAAATGTTTCTTGTAGTAAATGTCTATTAGAATGGATTTTTTTTTTTTCATTTTGCTCCTTTAATTTCGTGTTGATTAAGTACACATAAATGCTGCCTTAATGTTGCTATAGTGGCTCAGTTCCCTTTGGATATCTTCATGTGTATATGCATTGAGAATTTTTGTAATATACTTATCAGTGAATTTATTTATCTGTCTGTCCCTATAAATATACGTGTATTTTTTTCTCACTGGAAAGGTTCATGTGCTTAATCACAGTAAGAAACTTAAAATCAACCTTTGGAGTTTAGGAAATAGGAGTTGGATCATAAATGCTAGTACTTGAGAGTTGAGCTAAATTTAGGCAGTTGGACAGGAACAGGGGTGGAGAAGATCGTCTAAACTTTAATCTCCCTGAGAAGAGTTTCATTGTGAGGCCACAATGATTAATGAGAAACCTGACCATCTGATTAAGCCCCTCTGTGTCACAGGACATGATTAGTAGGTGACAGAGACTGTAACAGTATCCAGCCAAGCCTTGTTTCTTTCACAGCTCAGACTGTTATATGATTAATGTCCCCAAGGGCTATCTCCAGGTCAGGCAGGGAGAACCTGTCAGAACAGGTGGAAGTGACAAATTCTGCAGAAACTCCTTTTGCAAGAGAGGCAGCACGCAAGAATGGATGAATGGGGAGGATTCCAGATGGGCTGGTTGACCTTTCTGTACTCTGAACAGACACCGAGAGCATCATGGGAATGAAACATAGTAAGTATCAAAAAACTGCAGATGTTCCATAGTTATTGAAGAATTATAGCATTGCCAAGTTGGGTTGGTAAAATGCACAACACATCATATTATTGCCACTGGTTTACGCTTTCTGGGACGCTACGGGAGACTGTAGATCTAGTGTGTGTGTGTATAGACTAGATAAAATACCACACACTGTGTTTTATGGCAAGAGGGGAAGATTCTTTGCTTCAGTACAGATAAGGCTTGATAGAGTTCATGCTTTAGTGTAGCATTTTCCTGTGCTGGTATATATAATCTATCTCATTCTCATCAATACTGCTCCATTTAGGCCAAGACAATCTTGGAATTTAAAATAGTTTATAAAAATGCTCATTCCTTTTTATTAGGTGGTGGTGATCTAGGAAGGTATTTTATATCTTCCCGAGTATTTTCACCTCATAGGTCATAGGTTCAAATCCCCAGTTTAAGTATCCTGACATGCTCTAGCTTGCAATATCATACAACACAGAATTAGCAAGGGAATAGCTAAAGTATCGTCTTTCAGATAAATAGACATTTTCATTTTACCATAGGAATGGTATAAAATATCTTTGTAGTACTATAGAGGCAGAGAAGGGACTGCTAGCACTGGGTTCCTTATGGAATTCCCTCTGCGGATAATATTCAAAACAAAACCAAAAGTGAAACCAGAGAATAAGACTCCCCCCTCCCCAAATGAGTAAGTTTCTTCCGTGCAAATTTTATTGCGTTATACCATTGTTATTAGTGTTTGGTACTATTTTTAGCCATTTATAATCTTGCTTCCTTCAGCTTCTGTTTGAGCATATACAGAGTATCTTCCTCAGTTTAACTGTAATAGGTCAATTTTCTTTTACGGAATGAATGTTTTTCCTCAGCCTTATGTACCTTGAAAGAGAATGACTTCTTTCTATTTTACAGATGAAAATGTGGAGTACAGAAGTCTGGCAAAGTATGGTCAAGCTAGCACAAGTCTGTGTTTTCACCACTTTAAGGGGAGCCATTCAGAATGTCTCTCATTTCTGTGGTTCTAAGACTACTTTTTGTTCTTTGCCACTGTTTAAGCTGTCAGAGTCAGCTTTGGGTATGGTGAATGCCATGCGCCCTTGAGCAAATCGGCTGCCATATGCTATAATTTACACTTTCTGAATCTTTATTGGCTAGGCAAAAGGTCATTTTTCAGAGTAGTTTTCCCAATATAGAATTAATAGAGGAAGCAGACACACTTCAGTGGACCAGTGACTGGAGACTGCAAAGCTCCTCTATGTGCATAGTCACAGAGTGGCAAATAGAGAGAATATAGGTAAGAATAAGCTCTAAAAGCTACAGAGGGAATGAACCAAAATCCCTCACTTGAACACTCCAGACTTTGAAGTCCAAGTCTGTTTGATTTTTATTTTCTGTTTTTCTTAAAAAAGCCACAAATGCACAATTCTCTGGTAGCATAAAGATTTTAATAGCAATTTCAAGTACTCTCTCTTACTGTGTTCCCACAAAAATGATAGACTTTGATAAATTGTGACAACTTATCTTGTAAATAGTTTGCCTAGCTATTGTTTGTTTCAAACTTTGCTATCAGTTTTTCAAACTCTTGTCACTGTATATCCTTTCCCGTAGGTTGATCAGTAAATCAGAAAGTAAGCCTGGATATGAATTGCTTGTCAGATACAAAAGGAGACAAGGCTGACTTTTTAACCCTCTGTGCAACTCTGGGGAGAAATGAAAGCTATATGATCATGCAAAATGCATAGAATTTTACTATCCAAGAGAGGTTAAAGAAGGGCATGTTAATTTTAGGGGTAATCTGCTAATCCAGATGTAGAAAATCAGTATTATGGTGGAATATTCCAAAGTTACAGAAGTCCTTCAATATGCTTTGAAAATCCTTGCTTTTTTGAATGTGATTGCATAAGCAATTTATGTCATTTGTCTCACGCAGTTTGGTGCCTGAGGCACGCCGCTGAATTAAGACTTATGCTAATGATTCCTAGGAGTTGGGAGGTGCAGGTGTGCATCTCTTATATTTCATAATACACTCAGGTGTGTTTCTGTTGTTATCAGGAACACTAATGAAAGCTTAATGTCAATTACCAAAGAGAGTTGCAAGGACGTCTCTGTTTTCTTAACTTGTAGGATGTGTGCTTATAGTGCGAAAGGATCTTGTGAAATAGTTGTAATTAAGATGTATGATTCAAAGACTGATTAAACATTCCTGTGGAAGAGCACCTGCAATAGAATGGACATCATCATCGAGAGAAAATGCAAGACACAGCTGTAATAGAGTTAAAACACAAACCTATGTCTCTACAAAAAAAAACCAACCAGTGCATTAAATTTTTTAGATCTAGTGAATATAGTATGGGGTGTAAAAGGCTGTCCACATTGCACATGCAACTTGTACAGTTGGCATTTCCATCATATTGCAGCTTGCAGGGACAGCACGGTGCTCCATCAGCAGGGCTGAAAAGCCTGGGTTCCCTGTAACCACGGATCTGAGCTCTAGCTGAGCTGCTGCTGTGGAAGATGACTTCAGATTTCATGCAGTTTAAGCTCAAGTAGATACTTCTAATGCCTCTCCTCTCACCTGTCATCTTTACAATATATAATAATGATGAGGACAGTTTCTCTTGTAATGAAGACGAGTTTGTTCCTGTATTCTTGGCCAAATTATGGGAAGAAAAAATGGCCATTTTAAATTTTGTACTCTGGTGATTAATGTAGTAGGTAGAGGGGATCTCGATTATCAGCAGCTTTGTGTTACAGGGAAATCCAAAATGTGGCTTTGGGTATTCCTGAATGCCCAAGTATTGTAACAGGTCAGGATTTTCTTTATATCAGCAGTTCTTTTTAACATATACATTTATAGTGTGAATGTTGCTATGCTTCATTTCTACCTGAAACAGTACTGTGCTAATAACTATGTATAATTTTTCTTGGCACAATCCATTGTGAAATTCAGATCAGGACTGTGCAAAAGAGATTCTCTCTAATACTGTGCCAGCTACCATACCACTTTTTCGGAGTTTTTCAAAGAACACAGGGCAATATGCCAATAATGAGCTTAGAAAGTATGTATGAAGTTCCTGATAATGTGACATGATTTTTTTTTCTTATTTTTGCTCTTCATTTCATCTTAATTAGTCCCAGTAGGAAAGATTGATTTTTTTTTTTTCCCTTTTAAAGCCTTGTAGCTAACATCTGTTGGTATTCCTGGGGTCATTCTTGCACTGTCCTATGTTTGACATTTCTTGTAAAAGAAGAGCCATTTGTTCATATTGACATTAGCTTCCCCAGTATCTCTCAGTGGTGCAGATGGCCTGTGAATAAAGACATCAAGCTAATAGGCAAGATGACAAGCCTCGATAGCGCTGGTGCTCCTCATGCTTAAGTGGCAGGGCAGCATAGATTGCTTTTGCTGGGGAGGTGCTAGGTCTCCTGACACTAAAGCATATGGAATTAGTTAAAAATGCAGTGGGATCCTGGGAAAAGAATAGTACCATGAAAATCCCTGGCTGGCTGTAACAGTTTCTTTTTTTCAATGTAGTATTTTATATTTCTTTGAGTGGCAACACTTCAAAAAAAAGTATAAGCATATGGAAGATAGATCCCTAATTTACTCTAAGTATTTAGTGATTGTGATTGTTTAATGCATCAGAATAAGACATTGCTGAAAGATTTTTTCGTTACATTGTGTGCTTATGTGGTGGTGTTAGAAGAAAACAAGTGTGTGCAAGAAAACTAAAGCAAAATATGTGACTCTAAATGAAGATGTGCAAGATGCATTGTAAGTGCATATTAAAATATTATTGTGGGAGTGTTTTGTAAAATGTCATAGCATCCCAAATATGGAAAATCTGTTTCTTCCACAGTGGACATTTATATTATCCTCTGGAGAAGGCACACTGGAGAACTTGGCATTTCAAAGTCAGTTGATTATTTCTTGGGGTAGGATAGAAAGAAAAGCCGGAAATTCAAAGTCTAACAAACAAAGCATGAAAGAGAAAGATAATTAAGCTCTCAAGAAGCAGAAAAGTAATAAGTTGCTGTAATTTTGACAAAGCAGTTGGCAGAGCCAGTGGCTTGGGGATCCTATGTCTATACGGTGTGTAGGTTCTTTTCCTAGGGCTCATTTGGGATAAAATACAGCTTAGGAAAGTTCTGAGAATTCAAAGGGATTTTGCCTATCAGTGTAGGCTCCAAATGCAGGCTTTTTAAAGGAAACATTTACAAATACTGACTTTAAATATTATTATTGTGGTGTTAAAACTGGGAAAAGGAAGAAAGAGAGCTTTTCCCTCCCCCTACTTCTAATATGAATAACTTTATTCTAAATAGAAAGACAACATTCTCTCTTCTCCAACAAGGTTTGACACACACACACTGTGAAGTTAGTAAGCTCCTCTATAATAAAGGAAAAGCAATATTGGTTGAAATATTTCCGTGTCATGAAAAGCAGAAAGCTAACAAATATGTAAATAAAAGCCAGGTTTTATTTAAAAATTTAGTTCCCATAATTTTTATGGTTTGAAGAACCCACAATTTATTGCCATTTAGGCAATTATTCTAGCATCTGATGATTCCTCCCCATCCAGGAAGGGGAATTGGGAAAAACAAAGAAACCCAAGGGCTGAAATATTAACAGATTTAATAGAATAAGACTAAATAATTAACAATAATACTACAGAACCAACATTCATCCTGATACCAACAGAAAACATACAGGGGTTATACTCAGCCAATTCTATCAGCAGAAAGCTGGGCAGTCCCCACAGTCGGACACTCTGAGCGCTATGGCTTCGGGAGGAAGGGAGGGGCTCAGGGATCCGGCACGGGGGCAAGAAGTTTCCAGGATGGCAGCTGTCATAGGAAAGGAGAAACTCCTCAGAAAACTTCCAAATTTATTGAATGTGATGTTCATGGTATGAAAAAGTCCTGCTGACCAGCTTGGGTCAAGTGCCCAGGTCTCACTCCTCCTAATCCCCACACCTGGCTCGAATACACTGAGACCTTGAAAGCCGCATACCATAGCTGGCTATAAAGTAAATATTTTCACAAACCCATATTTTAGAGTCTTCTAGAGATGCAGTTTTCCTGAGCATTAGAAGACACCTTACTGAAAAGTAAAATTACAGAAGGAGAAATTAATCCTGTGTTGCTTGAAACAGGACAGTAATCCAGGGTATATAATCATAAATGAGTGAAATTGATGTTAAAAAAGCAAAGCAGAAAAGGATAGTATTTTGGGATATCCTTCAATCACCTAAAAAAGCCAATTTTCTTCAAGTTGTACCTCTTGAAAAATCATGTTCGAATTTACCAAAAGCTCAGTGGGCCATGCAATCAAGAATGATCATGTATATTGTTGCGGTATGTTTGAGTCTTCTGTAGCTAGAAACTGCAGATTGTCTTCTCATTTTTCAGGAGCTTAGAATAATCTGTTCTCACCTGCTTTGGACAATGTTTTTGAACTTCTCAACATGAAAAGTTATTTCAACTACTTTAATAAGGGATTTTAACAGTTTTATTTGCTTTTTAATAGGCTTCTGAAGGCAAAAATCTGCACCAAAAATGTTTACATTGGTGAGGATTTAGGAGTGTTTGTATTTGTAGTGCCTAATGATATAAACGTTGCTGACATTAAGCAATATTTTATTTCTTCTCTGCCTTCTCTCCTCATCTCAACTTTAAGAATTTATCATGGGGCAGCCACATAATAACTTTTTTATGAAGATCCCAGAACTTTTCAAACAGCTTCTTTGTGTACTTCTTTGAAGGAGAGGAGAAAATTGCAAACTACACTTGCATAGTTTGTTGAGATTGCCTGGCATACATTAGATATAGTGTGGGATGTGACATGGGAGCAAAAGGTTCAAGCCTGGCAAACTTGCCAAAGGTTTAGTTTGAAGTCACAGAACTGCTTATTCCAAAAGGTGGGCATTCAAAGAGCTACCTGGTTAAAAAAAATAGACTTGTTAAAGCAGAAAGTTGTACAAGTGGGTTGGAAGTTGGCACAGCTTCTGGGAGAGGCATGTGAGGCTTTACATACAAAGATATTAATGTACAAAGTTGTTTCAGGATCATGCAAGTCCAGGGATGTTGGCAGAAACGGTGTCTTATTTTTTGTCTGTCAAATGTTAAGGTATCTATCACACTTGAAAGTCAGCCATGACTAAGGCTTTCTAGTGTTCAGCTTATTGGATTCAAGGAGAGTTTTTGGATAAATGGTCTTGAGCATCCAGACCTGTTAGCAGCTCAATTACTTCACTTTATCTACAGCTGAAGACTTGCTCTTTAGTTGCTTCTTTACCAGACCTGTTGTCCTTTGCAAACATGCAGAGATAATTTTTTCTTCTTTTCATCTTCTGGTGTCTTTTCTAAGCTCTTCATATGGTGCACAACATCGTTCCCTAGTCATGGGTATCACTGGAGAGATCTGTTTTACTCTTTCAGAAAATGAAGGACTTTTTCCACAGATTTCACTCTTTGCATTCCTTCCTTGGTTATTTCTAACATTAGTAGTGAAAGTAGATCTAATAGACCTACTAGGACATCATCTGCTGTTCTTTAGCTGGTGACTGTTTGTGGATGGCTGAATTAGTTATTGGCAATTCATTCATATGTATCTTATCGTGACATATGGTCAAGCCACATGACTTTAATAGCAGAATTGTGTTGTTCATTACTGTATCTTGAAAGTGGTGCTAATTACAGTCATAAAAATATTGACAGCAGCAATGATGATGCTTGAAGACCTGGTGGCAAATTAATCCTGAAAGTGAGTGAAGTCTTCAGTTTAATAGCCGCATAGTAGGCTGTCTTTCACTATAAATATGATCTGTTTTACATGAAGGAATCTTTAAATCCTTTTGTTACAGATGATTCCATAGTTCTTCAATGGCCCTCAAGGAATCCACTTTTCAGTCTTTCCAGTGCTCAAAATACATTTATAGTGTGTTAGAAGACATCCTGAAAAGAGACTGATTTTTGTACAAATAAGACAAAATTTATATCTTCAAGTTTCACTATGGGTAGGCTCAATATTTCTGGAGAACAGAGAACTAATATTCATTTTATGCTGAAGAGCCTGGACCACTGCATCTCAAGGTGACTGAGTGTACTCCAGTACAAACTGGCAGTAGTTAGGTCCTCTTGTTTTTTTATTCTCCATGGCTGGTGCATTCAGTGAACATATGAGACGGTCCAGGGCTGGAACTGGGACTAATTGGAACATATGTTGTCAATCATGTACAAAGAACTGATGAATACTCTTTCTCAATAAGGGTAAAAAGAGCAACAAATTAGAGATCTAAATAGAATTCTGTGAAAAATGATGTTTTGGATTATGTAGAAGCTTGTGCAACCTTTTTCTGGGATGTCCCATTTGCAGAGTTTTCCATCACCTCAAATTTGCATTTCATTTTCAGCTTGCACAAAAGTTTGGCCAAGCCTCAGAATTCAAACTGGGCTGAAGTTGTCAAAAGCTCAGGTCAAAACCATGTAGAGAAACAATCTGATGTTGCAATATTTGCTACACGGGACAGCATTTGGGATAGGAAACTATTACGGTGGATTAAGTATAAATGAACCTGAACAGCTGTGGCCCTGTTTAGACAAAACAAAAGGAATCAATCTAGATTTGATACCTTTAAGATGAATATATTTTATATCAGAAATCTGTGTGTAAGTTTGCGTAGTTTCTGCCTGTGTCAAGACAGTTGTCAATAATGTTAAGTGATAAGACATTTTGGTCCTTGTTTTGCTTTTTTATTATAAAGAAAGAGGGAGCAGTTTGGGTTAAGAGGAGGTTCATCTGGTACAAATCTTTGCATGATATTTGTTTATTGATTATGTTCTACTTGCAAGTAATCCCAGTGTCAGGTCCTCTCAGCCGAAGCCACTTGAAATGTATATTGGGTGTTTGTAAGACTTTTTAATCCAGTTGAAAGAACTGGGAGACAGTGTGAAAAGCCTCAAGCAATAACTGCTTCCAGTAACCAATCTGCTTGTGTTGCTGAATACGGGTGCAGCCTGTGTGTCACATTCTGGAAGGTTTTGGTCTGTTAACACTTCTAGCTTTTTCTAGTTACTGAAAATTGTCTCATCTGTTTCAGACAGTTGTCTCATAACTGTAACTATTCTTTTTAAGTAAAGATTAGCTTTCTTGTTAGCAGAGTCCTTTGAAAGAATTAAAGCTAAGACTTTGATCTATGTTGTATGTGTTGAAACTGTTTATATGTAAACCAGCCTATAGCGTCTTCAAAGAAATCTGGTAAGTTGGTAAAGTGGGTTTAAAACTTTTAAAGTTCTGTGAGCAAAGCAGACAAGTTCTAACATATTCTCAACCCTTAGAATTGAACCTGGAAATGTTTGTCAAGGCTTAGTCCCTCTACTCAACCAGGAAAAGGCTTAGTTCTTACATTGAAAGTTTTACAAGTTTCACTTCAAGGTGTACATCATATATTTTCTTCATTTTATGGAAGCAGCGGAAGCATGCTGCAGCAAAGCTGTTGCAACAACTTTTTGCTCAGATGTGTATTTGAAGATTCATACCTCTAGTTTTGGTCCCAAGGTGCTTTTCTTTCTTAGCTATAGCAATTTTGCACTCTTTTTGAGAGAGGACAATGTTTTAAAACTAAATATAGCACAGGTCTGAAATTTCCACATCAAATAAGGATCAGAAACGTCCTTATTTGTTCCACTTCTGTTAATCAACAGAACAGAACATTACCTCTTATTAATTATACTTTTTAGCTAAGAGTTTTGCAATTGATATGGTGAATAGAATTCTGAAAGTTTGTGTCTATATTACATATTTCTGTCATCAAAACACATTTGTTTACAGTTACCAGATTTTTTTTTTTGCCGTCTGATAGTCCTCACATGTGTATCTACCGCGTGTTGGATATTTTTATTTCAACTTTGGTGAGTTAGTTTTTGCTGCTTCTGCTGTTGCTAGCACTGGAGACAGGTGTCTCTGCATTTTTTACTAATTACTGGAGTAACAAAAGAATACGGGCCCATAAGACATTTATTTTACTGAGGCAGTTGTCAAGATTTAGTTGTCTTGAAAGGTAAATGTTGCTTGAGAGATGTAGCATTTTATGATAATGTTTTAGAGTGTCTAATCCGCTAGGATACTCTGTCCAGCGATAATGAATAACTCTTCCCTTTAAGAGTGCTTATTTAACTGAAAAAGTCTCTTAAAGACTTGAATTAGATTCTAATTTACTTAATGGTTGTTGTACTGACTACTCGTATTATTTCTAACAATGATTAATGTCAGCATGACATAGAAAAAAGTACTGTGTTGTGAACATAAGAACTGCTGCGTTTGGATAGACAGTAAAGGAAATACCATTTGATTCAGATCTCAGGTTAGTTATCTAGTTTACATGGTTACTAACAAATATATCAAAACCATAAGAGACTGTAAGTGAGATGGAGATGCTTTTTCGGGAGATCAAAGATATGAAATTTCATGAATCTTTGTAAAAGTCAATCCATTGCTCCTTACGTGTCCTGTTCATTAAGCCTATCTGTGGCTTGGGACAAAGCTTAGAACTAGCGGCCAAAGGACTAAAGCTGTGTTCATTACACATGATGCATATATAAGCAAACAATTTCATGTAGAGTTTTTAAACACATAGCTGTTACTGCTAGCAACCACAATGAGAACAGAATTTTACCCAAAGGAAGGAAACTGGATACTCCTGAGAGTGAAGGATGAGCAATCTTGAGTAACTACCACACAGTTAGGGTTTATGCTTCTCTAACCCCAAAACTACAGATTAGCTATCTGATTCCTTAGTTATGGCTACCTGCTTCTAGCACTGTCCAGTCTTCACAGGATGACCCTAATCCCCCAAATGCAACAGGGAATTAGTGTAGTGTTATGTATGGGGAAGATGTGTTCCTTGATATCTCCATCATGACATTTCATTGTACTTGTCTTAATGTTTATAACTGCTGAATGGTGTTATTGGTCAGAAAATCATCCAGTCTTGAATACCTGTCCCTTTTTGCTCTCATGTCCTGTAGCAGTGAAAATAAATGAAGAAAAAAGTGTGCAACTTGGGGATATATTCCAGCTTCAGTGATAAACATCTGTTTCCAAATGTGTTTTGCAAGCCAAAGTATGCTTTCACCCATAGGCCAACTCAAAGAACTTGTTAACATTTTTTCCATTCCAATAATGATTGTGTGAAAGCAAAGACCTTGCTCAGAAAGCACAGATTCTATGTCAGTGTAAAAAGCACCTTGATTAGCTGCTGCCTCATGAATCATAAACTGTACATTATATTTACTCTTATTACAGCATATTAATACAGGGAATAGTAAGGGCAACATCCAACATCCATCACTGTAACAAAACTTCATTTTGAATCTAGTTTGAGTAATTGCAGTTATCTTGGATCCTATACCCTTATACATGCCCCAGCCTGTAGGGTTGCTTGTTCCTAAGTACTTTTTTCTTTTTATTTTCTTTTTTTTTTTCCTTTGGCTTTTTGATTAATTTCTGCACAAGACAATGAGGCACCAATTACATTGTCTTCACCTCTTGTGACTCATTGAGCTCTACTGAGTTAAAAGCAGGCACTCGTGATTTCACCACGCGCACTGCTCAGCCCTCTCCTGTAACAGAGGTACAATTTGAACTGATTTTCCAAGAAGATTGCTTTTGATCCTTCAAACCTGATGGAGTGTTCAGTGGGATTTTTTTAGTCCTTTTTCACAGTGTGCTTCTGTCCTGGTTATTGCAGGAATAGGAGATGAATTTTAAAACTGTCTAGTTTTGAGCTGTAAGGGGAGTTTGGTATGTTAAGGTTGGTCTCTGGTCCTAGTGGGATGCTCAAAGAAGCCAAGTCCCCTGAAGTAAAAAATACAGGATCTCATTAGCCTCAAAATAGAAAACTGTAATGGTTTGGAAAGAGTTGGAAATAATTACATTCTTATGGAGTAATGTGGTGGAATTTGATGTGCTGGAATGTAAGGAAGGTGTGCTCAATTTTGAGCACTAGGCAAAAGTGAGCATTTCTTGAAGCAGGTGTCCTTTCCCCTTGCTTGGATAGTTGTTGGGTTGTGTGGTTTGTTTTCTGTTGTTCTTGATTTTTTTTTCTTTTCTGTTTTTCATAGTACTTGTTGAGACCTCATACTTTAAAATTAGGTATCTGCATTCTTCTTTGTCCTGTTGGTCACTTGGCTCAGAGTTTAGAAGATGACACTATGTTTCTTTGCACAAAGCAAAGCTTAATATAATTAGTTAGCTTATGTAGTTTGAGAATTGCCAACAAGGGTGATGATGCCCAAAAAAATGTCTAGAAAGCTTGCTAAGTACTCAAATGCTCAATAAAATTGGAAATTAATTAATGGTGTGTAATCCTAGTTTATGAACTATGGTGATTAATATCAGAGGAAAGTCTGATTCTTTAGCTCAGTAAATACAGGTGCTGCCTCGTGATAAGGTAGAAGATCTGACTAGCTAAGGAACCAGATTCTAGGTGAAACCTCCTCTGGGTGGGATGTTTTACCCTTTATCTCTTTGAAGCACCAGCAAAAGGTGGTTCATACCATTAGAAAAAAATTACTGCCTACACAATCTTGAGTACAGTAGTTGATGAGAAGGACCTTGTGCTGCCTAGAACCATGGAGTAATTTACATTGCTAAGGATCAGGAATAATTCTCCTGGAGTAATCAAATCTACTGAGTTGAACTTCAAGGCAGCAGGAGATCAGTCCCACGGAATTTGGAGTACTGGGATATGAAGGACAATCTCTCAGAAATTAATAATTAAATGCAGTGCAACGCAATTAAAATATTGAAGTAGATTGTGTAAGCATGATCTATTCCTGTTGGTCAGCCTATTGCAGAAAAGTTTTGTTAAGGGTCTGGAAGAGCAAGAATCTTGGTCAAAGGGTAGAAATCTATGCGTTCAGTGGTTTTATTTGATTCAACAGATGGATCCTGAGAGTTCTATGTGTATATCTCTTCTCATGCATATTTATAAAATGTTTGGCATTCAGTGTGAAATGCTTATATCATCCATTACCTGTGTATTTGAGATGGTGAACAAAATTTTAACAGCTTTCATTATTCATCATGATCATATTTATCAATATATGTGTGTATGTATATTTATTCCTGAGGCTATGCATATTTATGATGGTTTTAGCTATAGATCAAGGGTGCACTTAATTGTGAGGAATAGTTGGTCTGGGAATCAACAGACTGGATTAAAACAGTCAAATTCCTAGTAAAATCTTGTCTGTGATGTGGGCTCGACTTATCAGTCTAATACCAGTCAAGTTAGAAATGAAGAAAAGTAGAGTTGTATGTGGAACCTTTGACATTTGCCAACTTGAAGCCTCGCTGTCAGAAAAAGAGTTGCCAGTTGGAATAAACAAAAAGCCTTTTCCAGGGCTGATAAAATGTGTTGGAAGTGGCAGCTAGATTAAAGCCTCCACATCAAAATGAATGCAGAAAAAGCTCTTTTCAGGACTAAAGAGGAGATTCAAGTTGTCAGCAGCCAGTCTGAGTCTGGCAACCAACGTAAAGCACTTAGGGCTAGAGAACTTTAATTAGAGCTCTCTTCGGGCTAAACAAAAGTTCTTAGTCTTCATCCTTGATAACTCACTGATTGGCTTCTGTTGTACCGACAAATATTGATATTTACTTTGACAAGGGTTGGTGTATGTGTGCCATGCAATCAAGCCCTATATTGTTATCTGAGCAAAAAGTTCAGTCTCGTTCAGTGCAATGGATAATGTGGGTGATCTATTGCAGCGGCGGCTCAAAAACAAGATTGTTGAATTTCTGTTTCTTTGTATTGTGTGGGTGCTATGTTTTATATAAAAGAGCCTTTGAGTGATAAATTCCTTTATATTTTATCTTTCCCTCACAGCAAAATCATTGCGCATAATTTTTACTAAAGTTTATTACCATTATCAAGTGAACTGATCTTGGCAGGTTTTGTAGATAGATCAGGAGTATTATTATAATCTATTAGTTTCAGTGTCGAAAGAGTTTTAGAAAAGATAATTTGGTTCAAAAGCATGCTCTTGTGACTTGAAAAATTAATTAGAAATACATACTAACCAATGGTGTACTATAGAATGAGGTATATTATTTATGAAATGCATTAGAATTTGATCAAGAGTGTTTTAGAAACAATATTTTTGTACTTTGATCAAAGTCTGATTATTTTGACCTTGAATGAAATTATTCTTTTTTTTTTTTCTTGTAAGGAAAGATCCCTGTTTTCCTACTAATGACTCGGTTTATTTTCCAGAATATATCTCAACTTTTTCTCAGTGTATGTTATATCCACATGATGGTGAGGCTAAAATTCAATATTCGGTACTTTCCTCTTCTTTCCTCTTTAACACAGGAGGCACACCTTTTCTTTGCAAAATAAAGGGATACATGTTTTTCCTGAGTTGTTACCGTATCCGTTGAATAGTATTATATAGTTATTACTTTTGGTAGAAGCGATATACGCTGCACTTGAGTAATCAGTGAAAAGCAATGTTTCACTATAGCAAGTTCTGCAAATGTTTCATTGAATTCATAATAATAAATACCTACCTTATTTAAAGTAACTTTGTGTTTTAGAGAAACTAATGAATTTGTCAAATTTGTCAAAAATAAATTTGTCATAACCATGAAGCAAATTGAGGCCTCTTTTGGAGTTCTGTTTGCCAATGATTTTTGTGATCTTAGTCCTCTTATGGAAAGTGTGTAAGTTCCTCAAATACCGAGAAAGCTCTTAAAAGCTCTTACCATTTAAAAATGTAAATAGTACTCTGATAAGAATGTTTCTGCTTTAAAATCCTTATGTGTTTTATCTGCAGATTTTAATTCCTTTGTTAGGAAAAGTAAAATAAAATGAAGAACAAGACAGCTTCAAGACATAGATTTCTTTGATCTATTTAAGGCCTTTTAGATAGGCAACTAACAGCAGCAGCTTTAATTATATTTCTTGTGTTCTTTGAGTATTTATTTATGGTACTCCTTTAGACCAAGACACCTGAAAAATTTCATGTTTTACTGGAATTATTTTAAAGATTTGCAATTTCTTCTCCTTTAAAGTGTTGAACAATTCATATGCTTTTTTTTTTTGTCTCTAAACCACTTCCAAACACTCCTCTCCCCCTTTTTAAAAAATTGTTCTGTGTAAGGTAGTCCCTTTAGAAATCAGCAGGTGTAGTCTCTTTTCTTAATGAATTGATTTTCCTGTTTTATTCATCAGGGAGACAGCTAGTCTTTTCAGGATCTTTCCTCTACCCTTTTCTACTGTAGGATTTCTTAACTTTGGTCTGGTGTTTTTATGTTTGGCATCATACTTTCATAGATTGATTTTTTTATATTTTTTTTATGTTTTTTACTTTTTTCTTCTCCATGATCTAAGCTTCTTTTCTTGGAGTGTTTCAGAATGGAAGTGACAGTAACTCACAGATCTCTCTCTTCCACTTCCTTCTTGCTGCTTAGATTAGCCTCAAACTATGCCAGAGGTATTTTAAATTCTGGTTCCTTCTGAAAATCACTATGACCATTGGTTTTTAATAGCTAATTGGCTAATATATATTTTTTTATTATCTAATATATAATCAGTTGTCTCTGTGCCCCACTAAGATCAGTTTTGAAACTAATGAGGACCATTGGACTTTGCACTAGGCCTTTTGTCTTTCTGTTTTCATGCCAATTGAAGTGAAAGCTTTTCTCTGACTGCAGTCCATCTGTGTTGTGTTTGGGAGCATTGTGCCAGTAAGACAAGGATTTAGAAGGCCTTTGAGTTGGCAATATTGAGTAATTAATGGAGGAAGCTCTTCTGTGTCAATCTTGACAAACCTGTCAAGCACTGTTTACTTGGATTTGCACGATTTCCAGCCCAAACTGGGAAGATATGGAAAATCAGAAAGATATAGAATATTATAGACACAAAACTTTCCTTAATGCTTAACTTTCACCTCCAGGCACAGTGGAACAATGAGTGCTGTGCCATCCCTCAGCAGCACTGTGCCTCAATTCTAGTGTTAAGCATCTTGTCAGAGAAACTCCATCTCAGCTGTGGTGGAAAGCCTTAACTCTACTCTACGTAGAATGCTTAATTACATTAAGGATAGTGTCTAGTGGTGTCAGATTCCACATCATCAAGGGTTTAACAGGTTTATATCTTCCAGTGGATTTCCAGAGTAAACAGTAGCTAGCATAGACTACAAAGACCTGCTATAGTGTGCTTAACTGTGAGAGGAATAAACCAAACCAAGTGATGCAGTCACCACCTCATGTGGGTAGGCCAATGCCCAGCTAGTTCCTGAGCAAAAGATGGCTAACACACCTAAACCCACTTCCTCACTGTGCAATTGCTCAGCATGATGTTATATGGCATGGAGTATCTTTTTAGTTAGTTTGGGTCATCTACATGGTTGTTTCTCCTCCCAGCCCCTTGTGCACACCCACCCAATCTTTTCACTGCAGAGGCAGAGTGAGAAACAGGGAATGACTTGACACTGAGCAAACACTGTTCAGCAATAGCTAAAACATTTGTGTGCTGTCAGCACTGTTTTGGTCACAAATCTAAAACACAGCACTATGTAAGCTGCTATTAAGAAACTCTGTCCTAGCCAGACCCAGTATGATTTCCTACTTTCCCCTTGTCTGCCCCTGCCCTGACTTTTTAATTTTAAAATGCTCTGCTCAAAGCCAAGAAATATAAACAGGTTGAGAGATGTAGTTAATGGAATAAAGATAATAACCAAAGGAAAAAGGATAGGATATTTAGTATCCTAGATTGGTTAGAACCTAACTCACTTGACAGATAATTGCCTGAAAAGCAGTGTCTTTGATGTCAAGCTTCAGTGAAGTAGAAAGTAAGTTCCTCAGCTGCTCCCCACCAGTCTTTGGGTGGTCTGTTGCTCTCTGATGCTGGAACACCCTCTCATCCCGCAGAAGGGCTTTCTTTTTGTGTGACACACTGAGCACAGTTACACACCGCTTTCTCTATGAGGTCTTGGGGAGAGAGAGGAAGGAGAGAATGGGAGGGAGCTAGAGCAGCCAAATACAGTTTAAAATAAACAACTTCTAAATTAAAAAGAATGTTAAATACAGATCATCTGCTCAAACCATGACAGCAAATTTGATTCCTTCCTCCTTTTACCTGATGGAGATGCGCCTGCAGGACTCGCATCAATTACCTGTCGACATGTGGAAAATGATTGATGAGCTGCCTCAGGCACTGGAGTATACTTTGTCAACCACTCATAATTTATACATCTTATCTCTGCCAGAACAAAAGACAGGACAGCATGCACACTGAAAGGGGGGGAAAAAAAAAAAGAATAAGAAGAGAAGGAAAGAAAGAAAGAAAGAAAAAAGGCTGTTTGGGTTCCAATATGTAGCATGAGTTGATAACACTGATGGCTCTCTATTTACTGCCTCCTCAGATATCTACCGCCGCTTTCTACTGTGGCTGCTTGGTTTTGCCAGGCTATCTGGCCATTCCCTGCTGGAAAGATGCTGACATAGAAAGCATGGAGCAGTCTAGAGTTACATTTTAATTACACTACTATCTACAAGAGTCTCTGGAGCACTGGTGTTTGCTCTGACCTTTTGTTTTAATCAGCACTCTCAAAGCATGCTGTTAACCACCACTGACAGAGATTGATAATTTATACAGTGGGGTCATCTTATGAAGCTTTCATTTAGAAGCATTAGGGAAATCAGATACTTTTACTTTTGCATTCAGACATCATTTCAGAATGTGCTTCAGATAGGTGAGTCTTACAGTGACATAGAAACCAAATTTGAACTTTGTCCTCCAACTGTAAGTGAACCCAAAATAATATTTTAAATATTTTAGGAGGGGGATAAAATATTATTTGTATTTCTTTGAGGCTCTTGAAGCATAATCTTTATTCAGTACTCTCTAAGAACTTACAGATAAGTCTCATATTCTAGTCTACCTTTTCAGGAATAGCTATTAATTTAGGGGGAGGAAGGAGGCCTGTTTGAGTGCCAACCTGAGACAGTGTGAGCAAGACTGATATCCAAAACACCTGGTATTTAGTGTCGTTCAAGTGTCTCAAATTGAAAAGCAAAAATCTCTTACAAGTTCAGAAAATTTTATTTTCTAGTTTAATATATTGGTGAAATGTAATGTGATCATTTCTCCACTTGGATAAGATACTATATAACTCTTCAGTTTCTACTGTATTGGGAAAAAACGGAGCCTTTTAGGGGTATTACTCTGTGTTTAGTTGGAAAGTTGTACTGAAGTTTACAAGTCATATTCGTCCTATTATATAATTTTAAGCATCTGTGCCTTCTGAACCCACATGGTAATAGTGAAGGATTAAAAAAAAAGGGTTAATACAAAAGCAGTCTGAGTTGAAAGTCTCATGATACAGTGTTTTAGAATATTGCAAGTTTCAGTAAATGTCATGCCCTATGTAGTCCTGTGGTATGTCAAGTTCAGTGCTAGTACACAGGTAAGTTTAGTCTGTATAGTCATATTTTCAGGTGCTTCTTTTGTCCTCTGTTGTCATCTTACTATTTTTAGAGGCAATTGCCCAGACATGTCAGGACATTTTCCATATTTCTAAGAAATATTTGATTTTTGTATGTGTTTTTTCTCACACTGGTTCAGCATATCTGGATTGAATGGGGTTATGAGGCATCTTGAGACTATCTTACAATACAAATTGTTGGTCTGTAGCTCAACGTTTGAAGAATTAGATGGTGTGATGAAGGAAGTTTCTGGATACAGACAAAATTTTCTCAGTCATAGTCTTACTTTACACAGTGAAAGTGCGAACAAAGCTTTCAACCAAATAGATCTATTTCATCTGTGGGGTTTTTATGTTAAACTGCTCCAATACAATTTTCTTCCTTCTACCATGTTACTCATCCAACAGTGGATCAGATTAACAGGTCACAAAGAATTAAATTAATTACCACAAGCCCAAACCTGCAGTCATGCATGGACTTCACTAGCAATTAAGTATGCACAATAGCTGCTGGTTGTTTAATTCCCACGTGACTACTCCTATATTGTTCAAAATGCTATTTAGTTGTCTCAGCAGAACTGCTAGAGAAATGTGACTATTTGTACCCTAACTAAACACAAGACTTCTCTTTCCTGATAACAGTATATATGTGTTTGTGCTTCCCTTTTACTGAAATGGACCTAAAATTCAGAATTGGTAAATGCAGAAGCAAATAAGAACAAGGCTGTATTCTGAGACTGTCACTGTGACCTTGCATAGAGTGACAACCAAACAGGTTTAGCTACAGAATATGAGAAACAGGGAGCAAAGAAAGAAAATTAAGAGTTTTGATCAGGGAGATAATTTTTATGATCACAGGTGGAGTTGTAACCTTGCTGCAGCCCTTTTTAGTAAAAATAACATAGGAATTGCTTACTCAACTTGTTAAACCCATGAGAACTACTAAGTGGTGAGACAGAAACTTACTTTTGCCAAAGTTCTGAGCAGTTGTAAGCTTGCTTTGCTTGTGTTTCAAAGCTGAGAAAAAGCTAATAAATGTAGTCAGTGTGAGCCTCAGCCTGTGAAACCAACTTCTCAGCAGGATTTATTAGCTTCAGTATAGCACAAGAGTAGTACGGGTATATGACATTTTTTGGTTTGGCATGGACAGGGTATGTTCCTTTCTGTCTGTAATGCAGTGTGTAAGCACATTAGAGTCTTGTTGAGAGAGGGAAACTGCTGAAAATCATAGAACTAACATGCACTGATCAGTATGAAAAAGAATTTCATACAATATTGCGTTGAGAGACAAGAATATATATTACAAAGGCAGTTGAAACAGACAGCAATTTCCAGTCAGTGGGGGTAAGAGATTTCAGTGTGGGAGAAACACTTGTTTCTTCCTTTGCCATCAACCTGCTATATGACCTTGAACAAGATACTTATATCTGTGCATTATGCTATTTTTTGTCTGTCTTGTCAAGTTAGATCGTATGCTGTTCAGGGCCTGCATGCTATTCTGTGACTGTGAGGAGCCCAGCACTGCCTGGATCTGACCTTGGATAAAGCATGTAGGTGTTGCTCTAATATGAACAAATAACAATCACGGTGTCTTTGGGTAAGAGGAACTGCACTGTTCCTGTTGTGTGTGACAGATAGGTAGCAATCATTTAAAAAAAAAAAAGAAAAAGGTCAACCAGCTTTGTGAAAATCTTGTCTAATTGCTAGGTTTAGAGCTGCTAAGCTATGAAAATAGCACCTTTGTGTCTTTTCTGTGCTCTTTTATCGTTCTGTGCAGCACACCTTTATTTTGGGAGTAGTCTAACTTCTAAAGAAGCCAGGTAATGCCACGTTTATGACTTTTTATAATATAGTCTTATAATTAGTTTTATAATAGTGTGTGTTCTTATCCAGCTTCTGTGAATGGTGTTTTAGAGGTGCGTGGTTCACCTTCCCATAGCTACCTCTCTACTTTCCTGTACTCCTGCCCCTCGTCCCTGCTCCCAATCCTGCATCCCATTCTCTGCAGTAAACCAGTTCTCATAGATATCTGAATGGCCTTTAAAAAAAAAAGGAAAGGTGTCCTTACTTTGTTTTTAAGTATTTTATTTCCTCCCAGTGCTGAGCTGCTTTTTTTGCTTTTGTTGTTTTGTTTGACAGGCTGCTTGTAGATAGAACAGTTTTCCATAAGGAATTGAAATCATACATCAAATGTATTGTTTTATATGTAAGCCACTTGAGAACAATGAAAGCAGTTGCTGGAACCCAAATACTATTACAAATAGATTTATTGTACTATGTTTTCTCCCACCTTTTTCCAGAAGTTATTACTTTAATCTTAAGAATTTATGTAAGTAGGCTTGTAGCTTTTATATGCTTTATGCATTCACTTTTGAGACTTTTTAGCTATTTAGTGGCATGGTGTTTAAAACAAGTGTTATCAAGGAAATAATTTCAGCTTTACATCATTTTTTTTATATTTCCCTCTGAATGCTACATATAAAATAGCCAGATGGTAATATAAAAGAGTTATAGTAAATGTCACAGAAACTTATCTTCACAATGCCCTTTAGCTTGGTGTGTTCATCTCAACCTACAAACATCAAGAAGAGATAAAGATGTAATATCACTTTGTCACAAAATTATATAAAATTTCAATGTCTTCAAACTTTAAATGTATCTAAGAAAAAACTTACTAGAAATATGTGCAATTAAAGTCATTCCAGTATTTGTAAAAGAATAGAAATGCTTTTAAACTGCTCTCCCCTCCTCAGCAAGAACAAAGCTGTTTTGAAGTGAGAATAATTCCCAAACTATAATTATGACAAACTAGATCAGATGTTCCTGAGAGAATACCTCTTTATTTTTCTGTCATTTTAATATTGCACCTAAATCGGATCTCAAAGGGGGAGAAAGTTATTTACGTATTATTGACCCAGAACTTAATACATTCAATAAGCATCAAAATGGAACAACACATTACTTTTACAGCAATACCTTAAATGCTTTAGTCATCATACTGGATGAATTAGAGTCTTGATTTTTTTTTTTTTCTTCTGGTTTCAGAGGATACAAGATTGCCAATTACTCAGGAAATATATTTGAAGTTCACTGTGTTGATAGGTGAAAAAACTGCTGATTAGACAGTTGTTATAAAAGGTGGTGTGTTTCCCCAGCATTTCTCACACTTTCCCAGTCCCAATAGCCACATGTATTACGATGGTGTCAAATGGAGTTGTTACTGATCTTAATTTATTCTTGGTGCACTATTGGATGAGATGTAGTACTGATAAAGCTGATAATATGATAGAAATGCAGCATTCTTGTTGAGTATTCAACTGATGCCCAAAAATACTGGAGGTAATGTAAATGGCAGGTTGTGAAGCCATATTCATTTGTCACTGTTACAGACACAAGATCATTAAACCACTCTGAGTTGCCACCTAGAGGTTACATTCTCTCAAATGTTGTAGCTTTCTACAGATTGACATGAAGAAATTAGAGATATTAATATCTCAGTGGAAAAATAATAGTAATGATCAAATGAAGACAAAAACCGTGAAAACAAATTAAGGAGGCTAAAAAAGCCAAAATTGTAGCTGTGTTGAACTAGACTGGTAATCAAAATGTTGTGATTGAGCAGTGAGCAATTTCCTGCTGTCTAGGGCAGTCCTTACCTTCTCTGTGAGAGTGACACAGAATTAATTGTTGTATTTCAAAAATGCTTTTATTGGGGAAAAGAAAAAGGCTATTTCACTTTATGGATCTAGTTGTCATGTAGCATCATTAAAGTTTGCTGAAGTGATGTCAGCAGCATCTCAGTTTTGCTGTTAAGTATCCCTCTGCCTTGTGTGAGAAATCAACATTTGAGGTTCATTACGAACCTCCCTGAGCCCGAAATTGGGCCAGGACATAACACCTTGAGGTCTATGGTATATATTTTAGTTAAAATTTGGAAAAAAGTGAGGTACAGGTTTAATGCTAGTCTCACTCCTGCCTTACAGCCACTGGAATATATAAAAAACAAAACAAAACAACCAAAACTTTTGACACTTGCTGTTGTAGAATTTCTTAGATTGAGGCTGAAAGCAAATGACATTGGATGCCAGAAAGCAAGAGCAGATTTTCTGCTTGTTTGATGATGATGATGATGAGGAGTTGATGACAACTCCTTTGAACTTCGTTTCATAAAGAAATCAAAATGATACTGAACTGTACTTAAGTGATTCTATGGCCTTGTACTTTAGGTTGATAGATAGATCTATGATTTGAAAATTAGATTTTTTCACTTCATGGGGAATCTCATGAGTGCTACCTGCTACTGCAACACATTTGTCGATCTCTTTTATTAATTAAAAATGAATTGCTATTGAAGGGACAACAGCTGTCCTGTGGACACCACAGCGAACCAAATCCAAACCACTTCCATGGCTATTCACTAAGAAGTGTGGAGGGAAGGTGACCTGAAATAACTGTGTGAGTGTCACGGGGCCTTTTCTCTTCTAAACTTTTCTAATGACAAGTCCTTACTTTCGGCATGTTTTGCCAGTTTTTCTCCTAAACCTTTATCTTTAAACACTAAGCTTTCCATGGCCCTTCTAGCTTCCACATCTTCCTTAATATTGAGGATAAGAAGTTATTTCTTTCTGTCTGAGGAAAACTGCAGGTAATATCAGATTCTTTACGGTGTTCTTTGGAGGGAAGAAAAGATTAAAACACCCACTTTTGTTCCAGTGTCTTTGCTGGTCAGTAAAGCTGATGTGCGTAATGCTTTTTCACTCGTTTTGTGCATATTTTCTCTCAAGGGCATCAAAATGCAGAACGCAGGCACAATGAAACCAATAATAGATACTGAATGAAGGATGGGATTGGTGATGTCAGACGCTTGCATGGTTGTGGGTCAATGCATTCCTGTTTAGTTAGCCCTGATTTTTAAGCATTAACCATTTACAAGGAAGTTTTCATTCATACCTTTGGTCTTCTTGGGATTCCGTGGTTCCATGCTAAGTGTTATATCCAATCTTACAGAAATTTTGCTGATTGGTTCATTTTTATTTTTTTTTCATAAGAAATAACTGTAGGCTAATAAAATCACATCACATCATCTAGGCTGAGCTTGTTATGTAGAGAAAGAGAGGAATCATCTTCCTTCTTTCCCTTTTAATCCTGGAGCAAATGGTGGACACCACAGTTCAGGAATCATCTTCCTTCTTTCCCTTTTAATCCTGGAGCAAATGGTGGACGTACAGTTCTGAACCTGAGCTCCCATTTGTTCTCCAATATGTAACAGAATTCGAAATGTAGCTTTGAGTTCCAGGCCAAGAACCTCAATTACTGCCCTGTGGCCATAGAATATTCCTAAAAAATTGAAGTTACCAGGTTAGAATATATTTCTGGAAGTAGCCAGTAGCAAAAAAATCACAGGAGCAAAACACGTTAATTCCTAATAAAATGTGCTGCTGTGCTTGGCCACATTGTAACTAATAAAGAGACTTATATGTGTGTGTGTGTGTAATATAATATATAAAAACAATTCTCTTTCACCATATAACTTTAGAGGCAAACGGCTTGTCATTTTTGTGTGCCTATCAATAACAAAAAGTAAAAGGAAGTCTGAATGAATGATGCATGAGAAAAATTAGTATGTGAACAGCATTTTCTGTTTCAGATTCTGAAAATATGAGTAAAAATGTATTTGGGCTACTGTTTTTTGTTAACTACTCAAGAGAGTCATTTTTCTCTGTTCTTTCAAGAAAATTTGGATTGAACATAGGTGCTGTATTTAGCATGATCACTTTCATGGAAGTAACTCTGTATTTCTGTTGGTATAGTACTTCTTTAATTTGATTCTTATTTTCAATCTTTCTATTTTCTACTTTAGAGAATTGCAGAACCTAGCATCCTGAATCCTTTGTCTCTTTATTGTGATGCATGCAGGGAGAGCAGTTTTAACCTTCCAATCTAAAGTATAAAAAAATTGGATTGCACATTTGAAGTGAAATGAAAATGATGCATAGAGAAGTAGATCATGTTATAGGCTACTGTTCTATTTTATGGAATGATAAATAATAATGTAAAATATGTTTTCCTTTGCATGTTTAAATTGCTCAGTGTACATAACTGAATTTAAAATAAATTCAAAAATGAGTGCTCAGCCTTGCTGAAGGACTTGGACAAGTGCTTTATTCTTACTGTCTTTTCTAATAAATAAGCTGCTATGAATACAGCTTCTTGTTTAGATCTTAAATTTTAACTGGACTTTGACAGATTTGAATTTAATCTGGGCACTGTAAGAGTCTATACTGTCACTATTTGTCTGCTGAGTTTCAAGAGACTGATTTCTCCCTCCCATGTCCCAGCAGTTTTCTGTACCTTCCTTTCAAGAGCCAGCTATGCTATATAAACCGACTGATTTCTTTAAGTGTTGAAAACTTGTACTTGGCCTGGGTAGGATTGAGTCTGGCTTTTTTTGGATTTGTGAGGGAAGCAGAGTTGATAGCAAACCACTATTCTGGCTGTTGCTGAGCAGTGCTTGCTCAATCCAATGCTTTGTCTCTTTGCCAGACGAGCAGGCTGGGAGCGTGAGGAGTTCAAGATGACATAGGTGGAACTAGACTTTATAATGAAATCAGTACCGTCAATTAATCCAATTAATTAGATTTAAAAACTCTGAAGAGATATTACAACTCCACCAAAAACCCAATGTGAAATCTATAAATTCTTCTTTGCACATACACTTTTCTTAAGCATGTGGTATTAGATCAAATTAAATCTTTTCTAAAGAAAGTATTGCTTTGCAGGTGGTGCATCAGAAAAAGAGAAAGGAAAGTTCAGTGTTTTTATTTTGGTTTATGGAACTTTCCTTGTTTTGCCTTGTTACTTTGCCTTACTCTTTTGTCTTTGGAGCAACTCAAGTTTACATATATTGCTTACTGTGAGATTAGCAATCTCAAAATATGTTTTAGATGTTATAGAATGTTATAGATCAATAGAGAGTGTTAAGGGATTACTTAAACAAATTTTTTTTAACTTTTCCTGTTATTTTCAACTACATTCTCATATAGTATAAAACTATTTTAAATACTGAGGATTGATACTTGTATTCATTTTTTGATACTGGTGTTGCCTGGCTGTTTCAAGGGTGGCATTATTTGCTTTATACGTGTGTGTCCACACATATATATGATAGATATTGTTGCTGTGACAGAGTAAATTAGCAGCAACATCCTTTGGGCACTTTTCTTAAAAACAAGGCAACTCCCTTCAATGGACACAATGACTCTTCTCACAAGATCTTTTACTTTTATAACTTGCTATTAGTGAGCTACATGCGTGAGTTAACAAGAATAGATGTATATGGCTAAGAAAAGTTTTTGGTTGTTCCAGAGATTTGCATGCTCAACAGTGAGTAGATGTGGCATAAATGTCTTGATTTTCACTTTATTTTATTTGCTTTTAGAGTGTGTATAACACTCGGTTATAATTTTTAAAGCTTCAGCTGTGAGAGAATGATACTGGTGTGAGAGTGATGTCACAGCATGAAAAACCCAGAGAGGCTTTTCTGGTGATTATTCATTTAAGTACGTCCTGCCTATTGGCGGAGATATGGACTAGATGACCTAATATGTCTTCTCTTCCTCTACCTTCTGTGATTCTCTGAGTGATAGGGTAGTACAGATCACCAGTGAGTTTATTGGCAGTTGCAGAAAGACAAGGCACTAAAAATGCCTGCACTTCCTAGATGTGGATATACGATTGCATGTGGCAGTACCTGTAGAGATCACACTTGAACACTGGGAGATTACTTATTTCCCCCCCTTCTGCCAGTCCCCCAGGAAAAGATGGCTTTCACTATTGAAGCTGATACCTCTTAGTTACTCAGGTGATCAATTTTCACTGCATTCCTAAAGTGAAAACAGTATGTTGGTGTGTGTGAGAACTGATACAGAACACTTCCTTAAGTTGTCTCTCACCTCTTAGGACATCTGGAGGAGAACCATTACCTCCCCACCCCCTCCCCTCCTTCCCCCACATTTCATATTTTATAGCAAAGATTTGTAAAGAAATTGCAATGGCAAAAAGAAGAAACTATTTCTGAAAGGTATTGTACATTAAAATAGGATCTGCCCAGTTTTGATATTCAATCAGAACTGGACTAAGAACTCAAAATCCATCTAGAGGTTTCAAAGGAATCTAGAGCAGTAAGTTACTCAAGTTTAATTTGATATTTGACTTGGAACTGAAATTATTTCTAAAAATATAACATATTAAAGGAAATAATTATTCTGACTAACTGTCCAGAATGTCCAGAATGTAATTGCAGGCTTGTTTGTTTTTTTTTTTGATGTAGGAAATAACATTAAAAAAAGACTGTTGAAACTTGGGAAAATTTGGGCACAGTAAGGGAGAGTTCCCTTTAGTTTTCTTTGAATGCCCTCGCAAAATTCAAAAAGTTCTTGCAGTGTATAAGGTGGTGCATATAAAATCAGGATCTGATCTGGACTCACTAGTGCAGATTCAGTTCTTAGCTGATGTTTTTTGCAATAAACAAATATCTGAAGATTCCTCACAAAGTAAGAGCAACTTTTGTAAAGGAGTTTTCCCATGCCTTAGAAATGGGGAGGAGGAGGATGGTGTCATATGCTTCACTGCTTACTTCACGTACTAAACATCTTTCTCTAGGGCTTCTTATGAGTATTCAAAAAGCACTATCTTGAATGCATTGTGGAAGAGTGCAAAATGTATTGTGTTAGTTCTTGTATCACTTGATTTAACTTTACTAACACTTGGGAATAAAAATGAAACCTTCAAAATGGAAAATTTACATTGTTTTCTCTACAACTTACCTTGATAACTAGGGATTGCCTTGTTTCTTGAAAATACATCTAATAGAGACATTTTTCAAAACAGAGTTACAGTTCTCTGTGAACGGAGTTTGAAACAAAGTTTTGCTTTGTAAACTTAGGAGATATCATGCAGGTGATAGAGAAAATTTAAATATTGTAGAGATGGCATATATTTGATGGAAGTGAAAGCAGAAGCCTGAACACGTTTGTTCTCTCAGAAGATGATGAGGGTCTTTAGCAGAAAATGTGGCATGGTTTTTGTGCATGGGCTCACCTTAAGATTTGAACATGTTCAGTTTTCAGATCATCGAGCTATTAGAAGGGGCTTTCTTTGCCAGCCATAAAGGTATCAGTTTTGGATATGTTGCATTATGGTAGAGAGAAGAATTTAAGTAATATAGAATAGCTCTCTGCTCTAGCTTATTTTCGCAGACATTGCAGTGAGAAAATCAAGCAGTGAAGCATATAAAAAGAAGCTGTGCAGTAGGAGGATAAATGAGAGGGTGGTATTGTATGGTGGAAAAAGCATGGACAGGAAGCTTAAAGGAATATTAATGATGATTTTGAGAGAATAAGAGTATCTCTGCTAAAAATGTAGATTTCAGTAAAAAAAGCTCTGTAGATCAGTTATATTTATCTAATAAATAAGTTGTGTAACATACGTAAAGAGTAAAGAACATTTTTGACATTGCAGGGATATACAATATTGAATCCATAGCAACAAGAAGTTGTTTTTATTCTCATTTGTCACTAAAAACAAAATATTTACATACTGTGTTGTCTTGTTAGAAGATGTGGCTACTTAGGGCATTACTTATGCAATTATGCACTTATGGCATTATAAACTGGAGAGGAAGTGTTTTTTCTCCTATTATGGTACTTGTATATGTGTTGCAGCTTTTTTGGTGGGGTTTCTTTTTAACATTTTCTGTACTTTGCTGTATATCCCATTTTATTAGAGGTTTATTAGATTTGTCTCGTGCATTGGGCAGCGGAAGAAGAAAAGCAGACTTTGTGACAGTTACTACTTTTATTGAAAAAAATAAAAATAAAAAAAAACAAAACAAAATTAAAACCCTACCTAACAAAAGAAAAGTCAATATAACTCAAATTAAAGTATATATTTAATTTGTCTATGTTAAAGTCAAAGTTTGAAAGTGGTCTAAGCCATAAAGGTGCTAGACTATGTTGGTTATATTAACTTTGTCGCAGGGCTTTATATTGAGAAATCACAGACGTTTATCTAAGATATTAGGTATCTGTAGTAATCTGTAGAGAGTAGCTGGGAATGTTCATTAGCTCATTTAGAGGGGAAAAAGGGGAGTATAACTTGCTTTAAATTTAAAAGCTGTCACAATTTTTAAAACTGAAAGGCATCTGTCTAAAATGTAGCCATTTGAAGAGAAGGATAAGGCCTGTCAAGCTACTTCTCCTGGGCCGCTTGTGTTAGTGCTTCATCTGCTTTGTTTGACATCTCTAAACAACTCTTTAAAAATGTCGATTTTGGCATGCTCCACAAAGGAGAACTGAAGGGTGTTGTTTAAGTTATTTGGGCCTTCTCTGTTTTTCTTTCTGTGGCACAAAAATGTGCATTTTTTTCCTCCGCCTTTCCCCCCAACAAATGTGTGTTTTAGCCTCAAATGACCCTGGCATCTTAACATGTCAGAGTGTTAATAAAGCACTGAGGCTGTCATAATGTGGGGTTAAATAAAGTCTTCATGAGCTGTCTATTAAGCTGATTTTTTGTTTGTCACTTTCTGTAGTTTCTTTATGGATGCAGCTTGTCTTGGTTTGTGGGCAGCCAAGCAAACGGGCTTTGTCTTTGTTCACTGCTCTGTTTAATTCTCCCCCTCATTCATTAATCATCCCTTTGACTATTTATACCAGTGGCAAGTATAGCTAACACACTTAACGTTTTCTTTTGTCTCAGTGGCACTCTTTGTGCAGGCCAGAGGAGGGCTAATTATTAACTGTAAAGTGACATTAAAAACCCGTAGATAAGCATACAAATGCTGCATCCAGTGAAATGCAGGGGTTTTTTCGTTTTTTCTTTTTTTTTTTTTTTTTTTTTTAACCTTCAAGTGCTTGTGGCCAAATGAATTTTTCTTGCTCTGTGTAGTTGGGAGCTCACAGTCACAGTGCCAATGTTTAGATAATTAATGAAGAAGCTCCGTTAAACCCAGGGAGTCTGCCAGTGTCAGGTTTTTTAGTTTCATCTCTGGACAGCTTAGCTGGATAGTTTGTACCTTATCAGGCAGAAGCAGGGATTTAAATTGCTGCTATTTAGTTGGAGGCAGTTCCTCTTCTCTTTAAAGGTCCCATTCCTGTGTTTATTAGTATTCTGTATACATAAGTCTTGGAATGTGTTTTTTGTTTTGCTTTCTTATGATGTGAGAGTTTTTAGTGTTTTCTTTCCAGCTCCCTTCTGTTTATGAGGTTGTCCTGAAATTAGAAGTTTGATCTTTGGGGTTTTGTTTCTTTTTTTTTGAAACACTGGCACTGATCACACTTTTCTTGCTTATCCAAAGTCTTTCTGACCCTCTTCCTTCACACTTGTGATTTCATGATATCAGCACAACAATTATTCTGGATAGGCTTCTTTGAAAAGGTAATATTTAGAAAAGGTGTATTTTCTTCCTGGTTGAGGGAGCTCGAGTCGTTACAAGATCTTTGGTACAGTAACCATTTTTATTTGTATTTTGTATGTACTATAGAGTTCACTTAATCCCATCCCTTCCTATGGGTTTGAAACAAGATTTTCAATTTTTCTGTGCCTTGAAAGTAAAGTGCTGTTCTGGGAAGTGGGATCAGAGAGATTACTGTGGGATTTAAGGAATGTCGCAATTAGCTCTATTAACTGGGAAGTGTAAGTAACTTTTCTGTTGACTGATGCTGTGACTGGAGCTGTGTGTTCATGACTTATAACCATGATTATAAGACATACATGAGGCCTGAAGTTTAAGTTGCAGCTGATACTTTCAATGGGTGAAACAATAAGGCCCAGTACTGATCCACTGAACAAAGTTTGAGCGCTCCTGGCTTGTGTTGTAGCTGGTGTTTCTCTGGCTCCCAGCGTGAGCAAAGATCCTACTGAGTGAACATAAAGCATAATATCCACTGAGATCGGTCTGTGATAACAGAGCTAGGAAGAGGTTATGATCTCTTATTCAAGCCTCTATATAAATGTATAAACCTATTACTTCATTCTATTGTTATTGCCAAATTGAATGTCTTTTAGAAAATTTCCAGCAAGTGATAATGTTGTGGGGGTATGACAGGGCAGTCTGCTTCTGGCTAACTTAGGCAGATTACAGCTCCAGCTAAAGCAGTAGATCAATAGTTACAGATTGCTTTCTGCATCTCTCAGTTAGGAAATCAGTATATTGAATACAGAGAATCCTTACTTAGGATGGAATTGAGTGGTGAGAAAATTTTCTGTTTAAAAAGAAGTATGAAGTTTGTTTTCTGTGTTGTGTAACTGAATAAGTTTTAACATTTAACACTTTAGAATGCTGTAGGGTTTTTTTTTTTTTTTGGTGTTTGGTTGTTTTGTTTTGTTTTTTAAAGAATGAAGGTTTATTCTGTACCTTATGCTATTTTCTTGTTCTCACATGCACTAGGTACTCTCTTTTCCTCTGCATTTTAAGTCATCTTGAATGAGCTAAACAAAGTGAGTTTTGCTACAGTATTATGGAAGAATATTCACTTTTGCATAGTGAAGTTGCAGCACTTAGTTTCTTATTATTTTGCCAGCCTGAATGCTGATATATATCATATCAATTTTTAGTAGCAAGGTCCTGAAAATAAGAATTTTTATTTAAGGAAGTTTTCCTGGCATGATGAATCAAATTGGTCTTCAGGTAGGTAAGTCTCCTGCTGCAAGAAAGCAAAGCTTATTGACTTTTCATTAAGGTCTTGAGCGTGTAGTTTATACAAGACTGGGCCTGTCTTTCAGGTAGACTGTCAGCAGCCCAAGAACAAAAATGAGGTTAACGTCTTTGATATTTTAATACACTAAAAGTAAGAGATAAAATCTCTGCAGAAAGAGAGGTAAATACAGTTAATTCTCCTAACCTGCATATATAACTATGCAGTACCTCAGCCTATGGCATGCACAGGCAACCTTTTAGATGAGATCATACCAACTTTGTGATAGCTTGATTAATTAACAGGGAGCTGTTAGCTTTAGCAAGGTAACAATTTGAAATAATCTTACAATTTTATTTTTTTTCTGCATGTTAGTTACCAGAAGATGTTTGTTGATAACAATCTTATGGAAGTATACAATATTTTCACAGCTAGAAGGCTCTTGTGAAATGTTGCTGGACATTTGGCATCAAAAGATGCTGGGATTTGATTGTAAGGAACGTGGATATGGTCAAAAGCAGCCCTGATCTTCTCGGGTAGAGAAAACCTGTCAAAAGATGCTGGGATTTGATTGTAAGGAATGTGGATACGGTCAAAAGGAGACCTGATCTTCTCAGGTAGAGAAAAGCTGTTAACAATATAATAGATGAAAATGACCATAAGCATTGAGTTGAAGGAGCAGTATGTGATACTGAGTTTTTTTACACATTGTTCTGTTCTACTGATGTCGCTGCTGGGTTTGCTTTTGAGTCAAGGTAGATGAAGTCTGTATTCAAAGATTTATTATGTTTATTCATTTAAATGTGCTATGCATTTATGGATCCCTTCATTTCTTATAGACTGCATTTTCTTAGTTGTGTTCATTGCATCAACACCACTACACAATATTGGCATTTCTGTACACTGAGAAAGCTGTATTAAGAGAGAGATGAGTCCATAACTCAAGTTACATCACACTGAATACCCGGTGCTGTGGTGAATAAATTTTTTAAAAAATGCAATCATTCTAATATGTCACCTTTTTCCTGAAGTGTTTCTCTCATAGAGAACATTTTTCATGTTAAAATTATTTATGAAGTGTTTTTAAAAAATAAATAACAATGATTTACACAATGTCAGCAGATGCACACTGGGCATCCTCTGGCATAATCAAGAGTGTCGACTCCTGTGACCCAAGGGTGACAGTTTTGATCAGCTTTGCTTTACAGTTCTCTCATCCTATGGAAGTGTGAGGCAACACTCATGATTAGCCAAGAGGCAGCAGATTACAGCTACGTGCACACACATGTGCATGCAGAGTATTTAAAATAATTGCAAAGTGCCAGGATTAGGAGTTCCGTAGATTTTTGGCAATGAGGTTAATACCTTTTTCTTGATTGGAGAGCTTTTTTTATGCCAGGCCTAAAAACTCAGGATAGTCTGGTGTTCAAAAGCAAGGGGAATTGTTTCCAATTCACATTTCTGCCTTTGACCTGTTATGTAGCCTTGGGCAATTGATTTAATCACTGTCTACCTCTGTTTTCTTTCTCCTTTTTTTTTGGTCTTGTCTGCTTGGCTCTTAACTTTTAAAAGTCTAGAACTATTTTCTATTACACTTCAGTATTCTACTAAGGAGTGTAATTGTTAATATGACTAAACAATAATTTAATGTAAAATATTAAATCTTCCCAATAGCTGTTACAAATATAGCTGATGGTTGGTTTTTCTGTAATACTTGTGATATAAGTTGATAGTTTACAGAGATCGAAACCAGAAACTGTTAAATCTTTTTTGGTACTTTAATGTTATTAAAAGGTATAGTCAGAAGGTTTTGTGTGTTAAAGACACTGTCAAAAAAATGGAAGTTTATCTTCCAGTCTTGAGAATCTGTTGCAATAGAAACATGTGTGATATTTGGGGAAAAAAACTAAGGGAAATAGAGACACTTCTCAAATGTTTGGCTTTAAAAAGAGAGTATGTATTAGAAGGTTATTAGAGAAATATAGAAGGGAGAAATACTCTGTCCAAGTCTCATGTATTTCCATTTAAAGGAATAAACAATGACAGAAAAACTGTAAATTTCCTTTTCTTTGAGAAGTTTCTTCCTCTTCTGGTTCTTACTGAATCTAGTCCAACGTTATGAGGTAGGACTAAGCATTGGCCTTACTTGAGGGTTTCTTTTCCTTCCCCGTGGTTTTTTTTTGGTTGGTTGGTTGGTTCTTTTGTTTGGTTTTGGTTGGTTTGTTGTGTGTTTTTTTTTTAAGTTAAACTATTTTCAAAATTTGCAGAACTGCACAGAGTGAATTGTATCTACGCACAGGGGCTGTCAGCTGGGATTTAACATTTTTCCGTGCGAGTAAATCTTCACTTCTTTGTACTCCTTCACAATTCAGGAAGCCACACAGCCTGTTACTGTGACTTTGCCTTTATAGTACAGATATGTTTATTTTTATTTGCCCGGCTGTTTAGCCCAGTTATCTGTGACAACACAAGGAATATGACTGAGTATAAAACAAATTAACAGGTCACCACTTATGTCTACATTGGGGTGGGGAAGAAGTAAAGAAGTAAGAAATTTAACTACAAAGTAATTTCAGCCTTAAAATTTCTTATTGTTGAGCTGAGGACACAAACCATGACCATTTAGAAATTATAAAAGAGGGAGAGAGGACTAAATTTACTTTCTTCTTTCACTTGTCACACTTAATTATAATTAAGCGTTTCTGCTAGTTGTACATGGATGCTGTTGAGCTTAATTTAATATATTGAATCTTGAAAAGATTAAATCCAGGCAGGGAGTACATGACTGCCCTTGAGTTTCATCTTCTATATTCAGTCTTGCAAATATTCCTTGTTGTTAAATAATATCTTACTTTCAGATGTTTTAAGGTCATCATCTCGAAGAATTTAGTGCAAATAACTCATTGGAGTTCAAGGAGGGATAATGTAGGCATCAATATTCTCTAGTTTATGATAATTATTATTTCATTCAATCAGTTTGTGTTTAGGAGAAGTGCATAAATGAGATTGTTGGTAGAGGAGTAGAACTGACCCCGTGCTCAGTGGTGCCCTGATGGAAGTATCGAGGGCTCTGTTATTTGTACATACATGGCAGGGAGACCTATGTCTCCTTGTAGTGCTATGAGAGAGAGATAACTTTATTTTCAGTATGTGTTACTTGTGTTGGGCTGCTTGTTGATGGATGTTATAATGTTTAATTCCAGTATGTGATGTCAGAGAAGTGAGCAGTCTATCTGGCGTATAGACTATATCTGGCTATATCTGACATAAAGACAGTAACAATTCAAGTATCATTGCTGGTCAAATACCACTGACTGTTACCCTCCCTGGTTATATGTATAGGGTGCATACATAACAATAACATATCTAACATTATCATCTTCCAACCATTTTCCTTCCAGGTACCTTTCTTTTTTTCTCAATAAGCTGAATATGGATGTCACCACTACCCTGTTGGCAGTGTTAAAAAAATCCTTGGTTATAAAAATGAATAGAGTTTGTAATATAAAGTAGGAATAAATTACTTTGACATTTTATCATATCAGGCTTTCCAGTTTTGCTGCTTAATCACTTGTCCTCACACTGAAGTAGAGAAGGGGAAAACCAAGATCTTTATACCCCTTCACTGTATTTTAGCGTTGCAGGGGACGGCAGAGGCTAGGAATTGTAGGGAAAAGGACTGGCCACTGATAATTTGTTACCAAAACTATGGTGAGAAATATTATTCTGTAGCAGCCAACAGACTTCACCTGGTGTCTGTTTTCACGGGCCCCAAAAGACACAGCTTTAAGGGAGAATGCTGTTAGCCGGTCCAGATTGAACATCTTCATCAGCAGAGCGAATGGAGGCCTATCTGTAATTGAGACGCATGTGGCTCTGTCAGCAGGTGATGGCAGACAGACACACCTGAATGACAGTGTGACAGGGAGCAGAGACAGGGGGCCCCATCTAGCCACTCTTACTGCCGGAGTGATGAGCGCACGGGAACACAGTCTGTGAATTATCAGCAGGCCAGAATGAGATGAGGCTTAGGGAGGGCTGCCAGACAGTTTGCAATGTGCTACACATTTCTTTCAGCAGTTACTATTTTGCTATGCATAGCCCCTTGCTATTAAGCAGACAGAACAGCTCATATCCTGTGGACGGATGATAGATATGTCATATCACTGAAAAATTGTTTGTCTTCCACAGGTGTATGGGATGCCTTCTAAAGCAGACAGAGCACATGACACTTTTCAACACTCTTTTCGATACTGATTTGGCATTCAGGGTCTATCAAAGGAGAAATCTTTCACATGCAATTATGACAGAAAATAAAGGTGATGAAGTGTTGTATACAAAGAATGGAGGGAGATCAAAGGACTGTAATGAAAACTGATTACAATAAAAGAGCTGCTTCAACCCTGAGAACTCCACAGAACTGCTTGGGGCATGACAACACACACACTTGCATGCACAAAGGAGAAGCTGTAGATAAAATCACAGACACTAATTCATAGGAATGAATGAGGAAAACTGTATATAGCTGCCTGCTTGGTTATCACACAGCATATTGAGACACTAAAGTGATGTGAACCCACCATTCTAACTTGGGAGAGTCGATCGGATCATTTTGTAAAGCCTTCTTTACTGTAGTATGGGCATAATGTGAAAGTTTTGTAAATTTATAACTTCTGATAAGATTGTAGGATAGATGACTGTGTTCAATTCTTCTATTGTTTTCTTGATTAATCTCCTGGGGATCGCACACAGAATAAGTCACTCATTTAAGTTTAAATATTAGCAAGGAGACTGTTTAGTACTGTTAGTTGCATAGAAATGAAGAAATTAATCAAGTTTAGTCATCTATCCTTTTGACTCCTGTTCTGATTTAAAGCCTATTCAAATGAATTTTCATTGACTTCACTATGTCTTTCCCAAATTCCTGAGCTGAGTATTGTAACCATTCATTGGCCACTTTCAGTTAAGTGCCAAGCAACTTTGTTTCCTATTAAATTTAGGGAACTTTATTCTAAACACCTTTTACATGGCTCAAAAAGTCTTCTGAGATTGAGTACTAAACAGAATTCTTCTTTTTTTTTTGTACATGTATTCATTAATAACTTGCCAACGTCTTTGTAGTGCAAGACCTATCATTTTACACACGGTAAAGAATTTATACTCTTTGCAACTGTGTTGTTTCAAATTATGCTCTGCCAAGTTTTCTCATAAATAGTAAGCTTAGCTTCAAACCCAGAAGGAAGAAGCATTTTTGAAAACTCTGCAGAGCTTGCATTTTTTCCCACTTACATTCTGAATGAGCAATTTTATTTTTAGTCACAAAGCAGAGCGTGTTACCTGGAGCAGCATTGACTCAAAACACTTATTTTTGCTAAGAGTTTTATAAGTGATTTAGTTCCTTGACTTCTGTGAAACAAGAACATTTCATTGTTAGAAAACAGCTACAAAACTAGAAATGTTACCCACAGCACCGATGAAATTTAACAAAATCCAGAAAAGCAGTTTACTAGTCCTAATATCTTTCCAAGGTCTGGCTTCTATTCTCAAAATTCTATTCTGTCTCCATGAACATAAGGCTTACTACTACTTATAACAATATATTTTGCCCATCCATTAGTATTTTAAAAATACTGCCTCGCATAATAAGCAAAACTACTGCCTTTTCTTGCTTCTTATGTCATACAAAAGTAGGGAAGTGCTTTGTAAGGGCTATGGTGCATCCCAGAATGAACATCTTTCTATATTGGTTGATTGAAAAATTTTCCCTGGATATTGATGACTACAGCAATCTTACATCATAACTCCATGTACCACTGGCTATGGACAATGTCTATGTCTGTTGCATCAGGCATTTTGGGTCTTATTATTGTAGATTTTTGGCAGAGAGTTCAATACCAGGTAGACTTATGTCCTTAATTTCAAATAAGGAAAATACACATAATTAGAAAATGGACTGGGCTGGTTGGGAAGAGTTTTAAGGCATTTAATAAATGGTCACACTTTTAAGGACAGTAATTTAAAATCACCAAAACCATAGCAACAACTTATGCTCTAGAGACACGACAGGCTAGCATTATCTCCATTTTTGTTGCCCTCTTCATGACCATGTTATTAATATTTCAAACAGAGTATCATTTGGTTAATGAGAGATTTACAGCACAGATTGTCAGAAAGTGGAGCTAGTAGTACAGATTTAAACAAATTGACCTCCACAGGATTAGCTGAGCTTTGACTTAGCTTTGTGAGAGAAAAGACATCTCTAAATTTTTAAAGGCAGAAGTCAACTTATTTTGCATCTGAATAGCACTTTTTAAAAATTTGCATAACCTAAATCTGCAAATGCAGGTGTTATTGAGTTTTCAGGGTAAAATGAGTTGTAACAGTTTTCTAAGTATTGTATACAGTAAGTAAGCAGAGTAAAGCATGTCTACAAATGTACACATGAATATTCTTGGGGAGTGTATGTGCTCCTCTGCATTTAAACTGCATAAAATTTCCTGACATTGTCAGATGTTGTTGATCTAAAGAAATGCTTTTGTTACCTGTACATGCAACACAATTTTTGGAAGCTGGAAAATCAACGCTGTTCATGAAAAAGTTAATTCACATTCCTCCAACTTAAAAAATACTGCTTCTGCTGCTTAGCACAGAAGTTGCAATGGTAGCAAAAACTGGCACACAAAGTGTTTATTTTTTCCTATATCTTTAAAAGATATCTTTTTTAAGTTATGAAAAAAGAATATTGACTGTCTAATGTCATTCTTGAGAGGGAAATCTGTTGAAGTTTTTTTTAATTGTACATATAGAACCAGCACAAGAAATAGCAGAAAAATCTTGTAAATGAATTGTGCTGTTAGTCACTCTTGTATGTTCCTAGTAAGCTATAGTCCTTACACTAAAATGATATCTCCATAATAAAGAAAATAGAGAGACTAATTAATTGTTATATCTCTGCCCACTAAGCAAAGAACTTCTTGAATGGACCGTATCATGTAGTAATGGTTTGAAACTCAGTGAATTGTTCGTTGAAATCTTTAAACAGCCTGTACAGATTCATTCCAAAGTGAATAGCTTACAACTTAATACACATTGTTCAATCTTTATATGCATTATTCAGTAGCTTCAAAAATAACTTTATGTGGAAAACAAAATGTGCTCAGAAAGTAATATAATTAGATGATTATTATGTACTAAGTTTCACTTATATTAGTAGATTGAGAATAATGGTCAGATTCATTAAAAAAGATGTCTTTTAAAAATAGCCTTCATGATCTTTGACAGTGGTAGAGAGATGCAGTGAATAAATCTGGGCCTTTTGTAACACAATAAGATGCTCCTGTGTAATTTAGAGCTGCTAAATTAGGTTTTAAATTACGTCTGCTGAGAAGAGGTAAGGCCTTCTCTTCAGCCCTCTTTTTCAGTTGCACTTTTTTTGGAAAACAGGTGATCTGGTGACATCTGCACCAGTCCTGTGCTGCCATTGCACTCTCCTGCAGCCGCATCTGCTCAGTGAAGCTCCATTTTCAATTTCTTAGTGGAGGTGACACAAATGTGTCAACCACTGAATCGGAGCCCTCATAGTAAATGTAACCTTTCTGCTAAATTTTGTATGTATTACTATGTTACAATTCCCTGGCAACCCATTTCTGTTTCTCTGACAAATTCTTTTTAGTTAAAATTTTTGATTTTTGCAAGTTTATTTTTTGGTGTTTGAAGACAAAATATAAATCCTTTTTGCTGTGAGATCATTAAAGACTACTTTTCCACTCGTCCCTTCAAAATTATCAAAATGCATATCTGAAGTTCACAAGCTAAGCATTCCTCATGCTATTTCTTAGGAGCCTAATGTCTGTACTAATTTTGAAAAAAAAGCTTTGTGGCAGAAGGAGAAATAGTTATTTATAAAGGCAGAGTATGAAATGCCCTCCAAGTATATTTATATAGAATGTTAGCTTTGTAGTAATTGTATATCATTAGCTTTTTAAGTTTTTATTTACTGTCTTCTGCAATGCCATATTGCGTAAGTCTCGGATGTGCCACTGTGTAATTGTAAACAATTTAAAATATGACCTATATAAAATACTCAGAAAAACGTGAACTGTGAGGGCCCATGGACCAAAGCTTCAGGAGGACTTGTGACTTTGGAAATATCAGGCTTCATCTGTTGATGATAATGCCATTTGTGGATGTTTGTAGAGATGCCAAAAATTCCTTCCCAACCACATGCCTGTAGCTGATTTGGCTCTTCTGCTAAAGAAGCAGTGTAAGAGTTGCTGAAGTGAAGGCAAAGTGTGGTAGTGCAAAAAGCAGCCTAGTCTGAGAAACGGAGATCAAAGGATCCCCTGTGGCTTCTAATCCTGGCTCTGACTTCACCTTGCATTTAATTAGAGTCAAATCATTGAGGCCTACATTTTAAAGTGTCTACTAATTTGGTGAGTTATTTTTTGGCCACCTGACTTTGAGATATATAGGGTTATTTTTCTTTCTTTGTGCATCTCCATCTTTCATGAACTACATGGAATTATGGAAACACGGTACCTTTAAAAATCCAGTAATATCTTATTTCACATTAGGCTAAGAATATAACTGCTCTAGACCTGTGGACTTGTTAATGTCAACCCACTCTCTCCTCTGGGTTAATTCTTCAAGATGTGGGCAAGTTGTTACGCATATCACAAGACTGTGTTAATATCCATAAAAATGTAGATGAAATGTTAAATTGAAGGGAATCCATAAATAAGCAATTGAACAGTTATTCAAATACACCAAATTTTTTCTGTTCTTTTTTTTTCTTTCTTTTTTTTTTTTTTAAAGGAGCATTGGGTAAAGGTCCTAGTACAGTTACTAGGGCTAACGTAATTTCACAGAGGCATCATGGTTTTATAGTTGCAGCCTACAAAGCTAATAATCTAACTTTAGAGAAAGTCACTTCTTGTCTTTACGGTATAATCACAATTAGTTATGCTTAGAGGGAGAATTTTTTTTTTCTTTAAAGAATAATCAATCATGATAAGGACAGACTGTCTGGATCTATATCATTTTACAATAGAACCATGACATACTGTATTGACATATGTTTGTATACTGCATGGTCTATGCCTAACAACTTTTGTGCATCAAAGTATAAAAGTAAAATTTGCTACTCAGGAGTAAATCTAACTTGAGGGCAAGTTATATCCTAACTATGCACTCCAGACAAGGTATGATATCCTTAATTTTCATATCTTCTGAATTTTGCATTTAGAATAATAAGTTTATATTCACTTCAATGAAACTTTGGACACAGAGAAAGGGAGTAGAGGTCTATAAACACGCCGAGTTGCTTCTGCTCTCTTTCTGTATAAGACCTCATGTATACATACTTCTGTGAGCAATATCTGTATTCTCAAGTCTTATAAGAGTCAGTTTTGTTTCTAATTAAAGTTCTAAACATTTAACATGCTTAGTCTCCTCCTTCACCCTTAAAGGAAAAAAAAAGTTTACTGCTTCCTCACTGCCAGGAATACTAAAATATGTACAATCCAATAATACCAATTATACCAATGGTTCCTATGCAGTATGACTTATTAAAATGGAATTTATTGTCAGCTTAACAAAATACATTGTTTAATCTTATGCTCTGTATGGCTTTTACAAACACAGTGTGTATCTTGTTAAAAAATACCTGCAGATAATATGATATTTACTAAACAGATCTCTTTTATGTTACTATGAATTACTAGTATTGTCTCATTTGCCATATCCAGGAGAAATTTTATAAATCAAAAATGCTCTGTAGCCTGAGGTATGGAATATTGCCTACTACACTGAGGCTATTTTAATTATGAGTCAGATGGGCAGGACAGGTTTCTGGCAGCAGCCTTCTTTAGCCACTGAAAAGGTGTTACTAGATCTTCACTCCCATGTAACTCAGTCCGGATCTGGGACAGGGATTCTTCTTTAAGTGCCCAGAAAGCTCAGTCTCCATATTTCTTTTGGGGTTCTTTTTTTGCACCTGGTCTTGAGAACATAGTATCCTTTGTGCTGCTGTTAGCGGGGCCTTCACTGTATATCTCTTTCATATTTTTTTATTGAAATATCACTCCAAAAGAGGGAAAGTTAATCACTTCCTGGACTAATTCAAAACAAGGATTTTTCTTTGAAAAAGATCTAGCTGTATTGGAAAACTCCACTGACAGATATCAAAACTGTGAAAACCCAAAAGCATTTTGTAATGTAGTGCTATAGCCTGGCTAAAATACAGGTTGCAGGAAATTTCAGTCATCTCAGAAGTACTTAATTTTCAGAAGTGCAGCCCAGCAGCACTGCTTAGTTTATTTCTGTCTTGGGTATTGCAATCTACATTTATAGGGAAACAAAGTGGTAGTTTTCACTTTTTGTCGCAGCATGGCTGATTCATTGAGGCATTAGAAGTGGTTAATGACTATCAAGGTACCAACATTTTGTGGTTGGAATGTAGAAGTAAGCAGTCAGCAACTGGTAGCTCAAATGTTTTATTGCAACCTGTCTAGTTTAAACAGAATCACCTGTTTCTGTCAAGTAAACACCAGGCATTTTATTTTTCTCAAATACTGAACTCTTGGTCAGTATGAAAGTTACTTTTCTGCATCAACAGGGTATGAAAGATTTCTCAGCTTTTACACGCGGTTGTCTGCTGCATCCTTTCTGGGTTGATTTGCTGTGATAAAAAGTTAAAGCACATTTGAAGAGCGTCCTGGAAAAGTGCTTTACTGATCTCTTTCAGATCAAAAAGAGAAAAAGCAAAAACAGAACTAGGAAACCCAATAAAAATCTTGAACGTCTGGGTAGAGTATAGGTCTGGGTTTCTGGCACAGCTCTGTTAAGATTTGGACTGCACCTTTTCACAACTTTTGAGTGACTGGACTGAATAAAGAACATCACATGTGGTGGTAGGAGCTCTGGCTGTGGTGCAAAGGACTCAATACTGTGAGCAATTTAGTTCTGTAGCAAATCTGCATGGGACAAGTGTGTCTATGACGTGGATCAGTGTTCGCATGTTTATCAATTTTTTTATTGTTTGTTCTTAAGAAATGACAGTTGCCTTACATTCAAGGCTGTCTTGTGTGCAGAAAAATCAAACTGTTTGTGTCTCTGTCTTTTCCTTCTCCACCACGGGAGGAGGTGAAGATCACTGAGCTTTTTCAGTCTAGTACTCAATTGGTTGACTCTTCATGGTCCAGGAGATAACAAACACTTGATACTTCAAAAGTAACTTTCTGGGTAGGCTCCACATGTGGTTTCTGAAACATGCTTGTGCAGCCTATTAACTGAGGAGAATGTTTAATAATTCATGTGTGTGTGTGTTGATGATAAAGCTGACTGTATTTATGGCTTTGGCTTATTTGGTGGTTGAGAGCTCTGCTGGTGAAAATGAAGCTCCACATCATGCTTCTTTGTGCTCCAAGACAGAACACTTTGGAGACTTCTGGAAAATAACATCCTTCCACACAGACGTACTTCTGTTGGGAGAAGGAGCTTCTAGGGTGCTTTTGAAAATTACAGCCCTTGCTTTACAGGCAGCATATGGATGTGCTGCTGTTCTACACCCCACATACACTCAAACTTTCCTTGGAGCTGCTGTAATCAACCCTTCTGTTTCAGAACAAATGCCTTCAAGCAATTAACTTTCTGTGAGGCTTTACTTAGTGTTTACAATGACAGGTAGAAGCCAGTTTAAAGTCAAGAAGTTGTACAGTCAAAGCCATAGCATTTATTTGCCATGGCACAGTCTCTCTGGCAGTACAAAACTGAATCCTGAATTACTTGCCACCGATTCAAAACGTGCTCATTCTGCTGAAGTTCCAGTATTTTTATAATGAAGGTATAAAGAATCTTTTCTCAGTTTTTAGTTCAGCTTTCTCACCAGGCTTGCTTGAGCTGTAGGCAAAGTAGTTACTTGCCTAGAGCAGCAGACAGATAGGGAAGGTAAAATCATGGCTTTAGGCGTGTGAGCCAGGCACCCTCTCCTTTATAACACTGCACCACAGGTATTAACTTTTTTTTCTCAGATTATCTCACCGATTAGCATAATCTGGCTAAATTACTAGCAGCTTTTCTCAACTAGTTCAGATCAAATGTTGGTGATTCTGCTTCAGATGTGAAGAATTATATGTGTGTCAAAAGGCTTGTCCAGCTTTCATAGCTATATCCCTTGGTCTAATAAATTATTACCTCTACCATTCTTTGCTCTGCTTATAGTGTATTCTTGCCCATTGTGTATCCTTGAGTTTACAACAACTCAGTTAGTTGCCTCTTGATATAACGGCAACCTTGAAGAGGTGGGGTTCATCTTTTTTGTTGGATTGATTTGCTCTGCTGCTGTCTGTTTGAGAGCAGTTTCCTTGTTTTTAGGCTTGCTGTGAAAGCTTTGCTACCTCCGAGTTTTTTCCCTGCTAGGGAATATGAAGACAGGAATTTAGTGTTCCTAAATCAAAGCATGGTGCCCTTGGGCACAAGGTGCTTTGTTTGAGTAATTAAAAACAAAAATAAATTTTGCTAAGGTTTTTTATCTGGCCAACAACTGCGTTGCTTGGTTGAATTACAAACCATAGTCAGTTTATCTTCCTGGATTTACACTGCTGAGCCTTTTGTATTTCAGGAGCTTCACATTTTCTAGACTGTTACGACTTTATATATATCTTGTTGCAACCCTGAGTGGCTATCTACACCAAGGTTTTCATAAAATTTCTCCTTGGTGAAGCACTGCTATGGGTAGCAATGATGAGAGTTGTAGTATAGAAAAAGCATTGGCATTTTTACCACTGTGTCATCTACTGTTTCTCAGACTGACCCCATAGTGGTAATATTCTGGCAGCTGATGGTATCTTGTCTTTTTTTAGTAGCCACACTGTTGTTCCTGTTGGGAGTGGTGCGCTGGTGGGAAATTTCAAAGGAGAAGCTGTTGTAAGAAAGCTGGAAAAAACATACTGTCAATCTTCAGAATAGCAAAGATGCTACCACTAAAGAGAATGCCTCCTCGATTCTGAGGACAGTACAAGTTTATATCCTTAAAAAAAGGAAACGGTAATTAAAATGTCTCTATTCTCTGAGTGGTTGCCAGAGCTAACCATGAAATCCACATCCACTGTTCCTTCCATGTGTTCATGCGAGTAGCAGCCTACTCAAGCCTTCAAAGTCTGCCCCACCTAGTTTAAGGTATGCAGTAGAGGGAGAAGGTGGGTACTTTTTCAACCAGGCAAGCGACCTTTTTTTGGATTTGTTGACAAATATGAACAGGCCTTTTCGTATCCATAAACCTAAATGTAAAGGATTGGTTTCTTAAAGTGATTCTTGAGTGTTCACAGGCATTGGTGGAACTATTAGAAGGTGGCAAAAGATGCAATTAATTGGTAATGATTAAAGCTGTCTGAAACCCGATTCCCTGAGTTTTTAGAACACATAATTGTTCTATGTAATCCAGAGCGGCACTACTCTTTCATCTATATGAAGAGATCAGAAATGAGAGATTTACAGCTTAGGTTGCCCCAAGCCACACATAGCTGACTTAATTTTCCTTTCCAAGGGAATTTAAAGATTGTTGTTGTGACTGGTTCTGGGTGGATTATGTGTTATTTTGAGGTCACCTGTGAGTTTTTGTTAAATGATTGATTGACTGAAATTAATTATTCTGTCAGGACTGTAATGGAGGTAAGATTGAGGACACTGATAAATACAAAAGCTAAAGCAATTCTTATAAATGCACTTATGTCTTTTTCAATTTAAATAAATCAGGCAGAATATATATATCCTTTATGGTGTTCTGTGTCCTTATATCTTTTCCTGCATAGCCAGAATGTTTTTTTCTTTGGGGATCCTTAGGAATGAAGAGAAAATTCAGCCTGCTTACAGTGGAACAGTGCTTAGCAGTCAAATGTGTTCTCTGATGCATCCTAAACATCTGAACTCAAATTCTTTTTCTGTTGGTTTTTTTTTTTTTTTTAGTTGGGGGGGTTTTTTGTTTTTTTTTTTTTTTTAGTTGGGGGGGTTTTTTGTTTTTTTTTTTTTTTTAGTTGGGGGGGTTTTTTGTTTTTTTTTTTTTTTTAGTTGGGGGGGTTTTTTGTTTTTTTTTTTTTTTTAGTTGGGGGGGTTTTTTGTTTTTTTTTTTTTTTTAGTTGGGGGGGTTTTTTGTTTTTTTTTTTTTTTTAGTTGGTTGGGTTTTTTGTTTGTTTTTTTTTCTCAAATAAGCTCTTTTGTTTTCAGTCACGGACTAATTTAAATTAAAGTTATGGATTAAGTGAACAAAGTGCAGACAAAACACACAAAATTAACAATTGATTTAACACTCAAAGTGATACTGGAAAAGTGGAAACCTTGTATGAATTATATTTGCCAGATTGACCTTGATTTAAAGAGGGGAGAGAGACAAGGAGGGACCTTTGAACTCCTTATCCTTGTCTAAAATATGCCTGGTCAATTGACCTCTTTTAAACGTGTGGCAAGGTGAAGGTATTTTTGTTGGCTGTTAAAGGAGATGGGAGTTAGCACTGTATGGCAGAAAGGAATGTTCTGTGTTTTGCAGGTGTACGGTTCTGAGGTTGCATGACAAGTGCTATTAATTTTACTCTTGAATCATGTTGGAGATACCTGGGGTTTTGGATGAGAATCAGTTTTAATTTCACTGTGGAATGCAAGGCAGTGATTTAAAGGCAGGATGAAATTGTTCATCTAAGGCCTTTAGGCCTTTTGGAACATTCTGGTCAATGTAAATATGTTTGTTCTCTTCTAAAAATAAATATAATTTTTTTGAAAGTAAGGTAAAGGACATACTTAGTGTGCTGCATCATACCTTACTTCATGTGAAGATTCTCATTAAACCATTAGCAGTCCTGTTCTCTTCAGGAAAAATGACATCAAGAACCATGCCTGTCTCTGTGAGTTTGTGTTCTGTGATTGGTGTGTAGATAGCTTTATTAAATCTCCCCATTTTGTCCATTTTTTTCTGCCTTGCAGTAACAACTAAACCTAACAGAATCCTTTAATATGCTGCATATACCTCTGAAGGCTTCAAATTATTAGTGAATCAGTGAGTACATCAGATGTACCAATTTTACTGATTACTGACTGTTCTCTTTTCACTAATAGCTTGAGATAGGAGGTCCCTAGAAATGTATATCCATCTTAGCAACATATCATTGAAAGGAAGCTGTGTTAACAGTGTAATGCTGCACAGGCGCTACCACAATGGCAGATGATCACATGTGTGTTATCTCTCTTAATAAAACTGGTTTGCAGCTGCAAAAACAAAAGTTTAAAGGGTAATAAAATGTTTTCTTGTACAAGTCAGTGTGTTTTTATGATTAGAGTGTGACCCGTTTTCCCCTTGAGAGTCTCAATATACATGTGGGCAAGGGTTCACTGAACACAGTAGTAATCTTTCTCATACTTGTGTGTAGAAGATACCAGACTTCTTCAGTTCATACTCCAGCAGTAGGTGAAAAGAGTTGATTCATATCTTGATTCCTGAAAACATAGAGACCTTTGTATGATGCATTTTTTTTTTTCATTTTTTTATCTATCCGTATTCCATCTTTTGATGTTCATGAAGTAATACTTTAAATAGCATTTAGGAGGACAAGATCTAATGCATTGAACAGATCCAGTCCATAAGATCTTGAATCAGGTCTGCACAGAAAACTACATTCTAATAAATGTTTTTCATGTAATTAGTAATTTATTGTATACCTCTTTCCTTGAGTTATTATGTAAGTTTTCACCGTATTCCTAGAATACATTCTTTGTTGTATATTCTCTAAATTCATATTTTGTTTAAAAATTAGAAAAAGAAAAAAGTTGTTCCTGTTTGGCACTATTGAAAAAAATCAATCTTTATTGTATAAATCTACCATAGTCTTGTGTATTTTAACAATATTAAATATAACTACAGTCAGGAAACCTCCAAAATTTGTTTCTGCAAATAATACCTTCATTGACAGAATCATAAATGGAACAATAATTTAGTCCATTGTATGTTCAACCTAAACTGAAATTGATATGTAATTTATACATAACTAAATTTGAGTGTGTGTTAACGAAAAAGGGCTGTTTATTTTGATGTGTAAACGCCCTATTATTTGTGACTCTCAATATTAGAACTTACATTTAAAAGCAAATGAAATGCTATGAAAAGTATTTGAAACTGAGGTTTACTTTTTAACATTTATTGCTGCTCAGCATGTCTTATAAAAAGCCTTGTAGGCTGCTCATTGTCAGTCTTAGATACATTGCATAAATATTTAGCTCTAGATAAGACTGTGTTTCTTGAAATCCAACATGTGTCTGGGTTACGTTAGCAACATTTTAAGTTTGCTTTATTTTTAAATATAAACTGGTAATGATGACAGACACTTTTGAAAATTTAAACACATAAAGAACATTTTAATTTTTAAATGCATTAATTGTGTTTTTGAAGAGAGGCCTCAGTCTGGGCTTTACTTGCAGTTCCAGCAGCTATTTCATATACACTATTTTATTTTCCCATTTTTTTATTCTTGTAGATATTTTTATAACCAGTATCTTGACTAAAACTGATCTAATTGGAATACATCTTCTTAAAATTGGTGTTAGAGAATTTGCAGATGTGTCAGTCAGTGGAGGTGGATATGTGGTTAGTGCAGCTTTAACCAAAAAGTGGTTAAGATGTTTGCCTTGCACAGTCCTTTGACGTTATCAGATCCCAGCCAGTTCCAGACCGGAGACTCAAAGAAACTCTACAGAGGACAGTTATTGAAGTCTCCTGCCCCTGGGTAAAGTTTCTACTTAACCTCATCAGTTAGTTGTTGACTGATGCATAAAAGCTTATGTTCCCTTGGAGTCTGATCTAACTGTGCATGTATTCAGGTCTGTTGGGATAGCTGGAAATGAGTGATGTACTCAGCATTTGAATGTGTAAAAGAGACCATAGTTTAACAGTAATTTGATAGAAATGAACTAATGTTAAAGTCCCCACTAAAACTAATAAGCTTAGTTAGAGGAACAAATTACATGTTTTCAGAATTTTGTGTCATTCTCGGGCATCTATCTGTTGTTTATTGGTACTTGGCAAGCTTCACAAACCAATTGTATCACCTTCTGGGGAATTAAATAGATTTTGTTACAATCTTTTTACTTCATGTAGGTATGTATGAACTGTCTGGGACAAGTCACTGCAGATGTGACTTACATATATTTCTTAATCTTAAAATTTACTCAGTTAAAGCACTGGAGTTTGTCATAACTGAGCAATCAACTCACCTCACAAACTTGCCTTTTAAAGAAGTTCCAGGGATATTACTTTTTGGAACTGTCATGTTGAGCATCTGAAATTAGAAGTTTGGCCTTTATGAATATCTGTTATAAGACCTTTCCAGTTCCTGTGCTCTCTTAATTTTCATCTGTTTTCTCAGTTCTGTTACCTGCAATTTTTTCCATCAGTTTTATCATAAATTCTCAATCTGGAGCTATAAGTTTGTCATTCTTCTCTGAAATGAGACCAAGATGCTGTTATAAAACAGCAAAAACCTTGACATAAGAGAAACCAGCTTAATGTTCTTTGATTCATTTAAGAAATTCAGTTATTCAAAATGTGGAACCAAAATGGTACAGAATCTGAAGAACAAGCATGCAATTTAAAGGACTGTTTGTGAACCACCTCCCTCCTTTAATGCCTGCTAGGTAGATATGTATTACCTGTTTCCTGTAGAGTTTAGTGTGATTTTTTCAAAGATGTCACTAAATAAACTGGGATAGGAAATTTGTTTTAATATCACTGACAGTGTTTCAGTACAGAAAAATGCCACCCGACATGTCGATGAGAAGATGCTAAATATATTCATGTGATGTCAATTAGTGTTTTGCTGAGGAAATCTTGTGATCTGTGCCCTGAGGTGTAAATTACAAGAGTTACTCAAGTGGTAGATGTGGTTAAGAGTGTTAACAAAGTGGGCCTTCAGGGTGAGTACAGCTGATGCAGTGAGCTACAATTACCAGTTGCAAACGTTTGTGCTCTTTGTGGATGATTTGTCCTTCTTCCCTTCCTCCCCTCCTGCCCCATCAAAATATGGAAGCAGGACCACAATATCTTTTCATAATGCCTCAAGAATCTTTCTTAGACTTCACCTTCAGTCTGAATTGAAAATTACAGCAAAGTGTTAGACAGTCACTTATAAAGAAGAGCCGTGAGATCAATCCAGTGGATGATGAAGTAAATAGAAGTACTACTGATTACCTCCATACATCTGGATTTGGATCTGTGTCTATCTGCTTCCAAAAACCTTTTTCTTGGGTTTTCTGTCATCGTAAATATATCATTTTGCTGCACTGTTTTGGTAGGTATACACTCACATCCATTCCTAATGCTTTTTTCTTTTTTTTTTATTTTACTTTGTTCATAAGCTTCAGTCTGCAAAGTTCAAGCACCATATTTTTGCCTGTGCTATTTGGCCATTTTTTGTATGTAAGCATTTCATACCAGGATCTTGATATCTTTTGGGCATTAGCAGCAAAGGCAAAAAAAAAAAGCTTCACATGAGTGTTAGCCAAGAGATGAAAGAAGATTTATATTGCCATGTGACTTACGACTATAAAAACAGTGGGGTTTGTGAAGTTTTAAAAGTTCAATGAGATAGAGACTTCTGGAAAAACAAGAGTTGCATCTTCTAAGAACACTGGGCATTTACCATAGAAAGCAGATTAGTATCAACACATCTGAAGCTCATGAACTAAAGTATGTATTCGTTTTGGAAATGGGACCCACCTGGTACATGGTTGAACTGTTTAATTGGATTGTTTTGATCTATTTGGACTATATATTCTATAAAAAAAAAAACCCAAAACCCCCCAAAAAACCCAAAACAAAACAACAAAACCAAACCCAAACCAAACCCTCCAAAAAAAAACCCCTAAAACAACAAAAACCCCTGCATGGCTGAACAGAGGGAGAGAGGAAGGCTCTTTGTTTCCGCTCTGCAGTGCTGCACTCACTCTTGTTTAGGTGGGACCCTCTGGAGCCAGCGAGAGATTGGTTCTTGCTTAAGAGCAGCTGAGCTTGATTATCAGAAAACCCACCTTGCATAATCTGGAGCAGGCAAGGAGCAAAAGAACCAGCAGACAGGGAGGTTGGAGCAGGAGTAAAGGCATGGGAGGCTGTTGGAAGGAACAATGAACAGATAAAAAGCTAGCCTTCATAAGTGATATAAAGGAGGCTTTTTCTGAGAGAGGAAATTATTTGGCCTATAGAGAACCATTGATGCTACAGGTCTCCAGAATAAGAAAGGGAAGACCTCACTCTATAGGGACAGTGTGAGTCCAGGATAAAGGAATCAAGATCCACCGGGCTGTGGAGGTAGGGGAACTTCTTTAACATTAAGATGATACTTTTGAATGCTATGTATTAACTTTTTAAGATAGTTATAGTCTCATCAACAGTTTTATCATATTTATATGTGGAATTATTTAAGGCTATTGAGGAGCCAGCAGGAAAAACAGGGCAGTGGGTTTAGATAATTAATCCTGCAAAAGCAGTGGTTATCCCATTCAGAAGTAGTTGTAGGCTGTTAAAGAGAAACTGTGTTGGATAAAAATGACTAAGTTATTGAAGCATTTTCTTCAAACAGGCGGTCATCTTCTGCCTTTTGAGTCTTTCTGGCTAGGATGTCTGGTGTGGGAAATCTGTAACTTTGGACAAGAAGGAGTGGCAAAGTGATAATATGTGAATTATATGACATGCACAGAGTCAAAATTTTTCTGTGAGAGTGAGAAGAGTGAGAGTTTTCTCTGCATAGGATGAGCACATTTCTCTCTCTTTTGTTGCATCCTTATTTAGGTAGTGGCTGCAAGTACCACAGCTTTAGACGCCCATGGAAACTGAGACATTATTTGCTGTAGTGTTTAAAATCTACAACCTTTCACTCTTCTGTTATGCAGCTGTAACAACTGAGTCAACCGTGGTCACCAGTCTAAGCCATTGGTCCCAAGTGTTTTAAGGGAAGACCTAAGGGACTAAACTCACTGAGCCCACAGAATGTTTATCACTAGCGCATGAGGTTGCAGGCTTGGTGTTCTGCCCAAATATTCAGCCCAATAGTAGCTCCACAGCTGTACTTGGAACGAGGAGACAGGTGCATTTAGAGAATTGACAGAAAAGGTCAGTTGTTCAATGAGCTGTTACTTTGACGAGTGTTACACCTGTATAACATCTAGACAAAGGTGGGTAGAGAGCCCACTGCTTTATATTATTAATTACTACACAAAGGTGGTGTTTTCTGTTTCTGCTATATGAAGCTACTGTGGTATCTGGCGTAATTGACTGTAGAAGTGAAATTGTTACAAGTCGCCACCACATGGATGTGTGGTAGAGATTATGGAGTATAGTGTGTGCATGTATTATAATCTTGGTTTACAGATGGTTATTCAATAACATGTTTCTTAATAAACAAAATATGCTGAGGCTTAATAAGAGAAATACTCTTCTTTACATGTTTTGAATTCTAGACTTGTATGTTGGGCATCTCTGGTTTCACACATTTATCTTTATTCTGTAAGCCAGTAGTAGGTGTGTTTTGATAGACACACTTTGCTCACTTATGTTCAGCTTCCTAGTTCAGAGCTAGTTCTGAGTAGAAAGAAGTTTTCCTTCTGAGATGATAACAAGGCTGGCGCTAACTGTCAGAAATCTCAATGGTTTGCTTACTCCCCCTGACATTGCTAACTGATGGTCACCCTTCTGCAGAAAATTATTCATATCTGTCTTCCTTTGGGAACTCTACCTTTATTCTCTACCAGATGACAAATAAGCTTTTCCTTTATTGCCATCTTAACATTTTCTGATGTTGCTGTTTTCCTCATGTGACCCTCTCAGTAGCTAATAACTTTTAACCCTGCTTGCCTTGAGACAAAATGAGTAGATAATGAATGAAAAATAAACTTAAGGAAAGTGATACCAGTTCTCTGCCCATTACTTTCATGCCTTGGTGAAGGCTGCACCTTTATTGGTTAAATGAGAACGCTGAATTAAATGTACTCAACATCTGTTTCTCAAGAGACACTTGATCAGTGTGGAAGTAGCGCTTTTCCTTTGTGGTACGAGCAGGGTCTAATCCTGTGACCGTGTCTCTGTCAGCAGCAATTATCCAGCTTTTGGTTTACCCATCCCAGGGACTTAAAGGAATGGGAGAATGGGTCTTTGAACTGACAGGCTAACTAGCTTTACAACATTGGAGAGCAGAATTAATTCAATGATTTTGGAATCTCTCCCTCTGTTCTGTTTTGTGATGTCTTCTATTTCAGAGACATTGTCTTGTCTCTACCTTCCTCCATCTTTTTCTCCCTCCCACACTCCCCCCCTCCCACACTCCCCACACTCCCCTTCTCCCTCCACCCACCCACACCACCTAATTTTAAATGAATTACTTGCATGAAAAAAAATCTTGAAAGTACACTTTGAACTTAATGAGATTTTTTCAGTTACTGAAATAACCATACAGTTAGGCTAGATTCCTCAGCTCGAGAGATGTTTACAACTAGAATGTTTTTTTTTTTTTTTTTTTTTTTTTTATAACCATACAGTTAGGCTAGATTCCTCAGCTCGAGAGATGTTTACAACTAGAATGTTTTTTTTTTTTTTTTTTTTTATTCAGGTGTAACAAGAACTAGTAACAATACCATTATTGAGTTACCAAAAAAAAAAAAGCCTCCATAAATAATTTCTACAAAAGAAGTTATTTCCACATGGTTTGCAACTCCTTCCTATAATTTTTACTATCTTGCTTTTGTCACTTGTCACATTTCAAAAGGCATTTCTTTACATTGAGAAGAGCCTGAGAAGTATAAAATCAAGAACATATCCTCATAATAGTGACTAAAAAAACCCCTTTCTTTTCAAACTTTAACAATCTAATTTTTGCCCTCTGAGGATAAATACACAAAACCAAAACAAACCCCAAAAACCAAGCAACTTGACAAACTTATTAAAAGAAGGTTTTGAGTATTCTGTGGCTGCTTCTCTGAAGACATCAATTGAATCTGGAGGTAAAACACATCTGAGATCTCAGTTTAGGACTGTGATACTCATGAGTGATACCATTGTTACTAGAGAAACACAGATTTCCTTCTGTCAGCTTTCTATGTGAAGGAAATTATATTTTCCTATAAAGGGGAATGTTCTGCAGTAAAGTAGAAGAAGTGAAAAATAATCTGACCAAAATAATAGCTATGATGGCTCAGTTGTAGGTTCGTGATAAACAGAATCTCAGGATTCTGAAAGGAGTGCAAATTCTGAATAGTGGTCGAATTAGTGAGGAGATTTTATGAAGATCTGGAAAAGGTGAGGCTCATAAAACCCCGAATTCACTGTACTGAGCTATCAATTAGATAGATGTGATTGAGTAGGAAAGTATGTAAACTGTACTTTGATTTGGATCTTGGGAGCTGTGATCGCTAGGATGGTGGTTAGTTTCATTAGGTTACTCTCCTGGCCATGTTCCCATGAAGAATACTGAATATTTCTGTTTGAAAGCTTGACTTGGTTGTGGGAATTTAACTTTTGATCCCTGTCAAAGTGGTCTAATAGGAAACAACTGTTGTGTAAAGTGAAAGGTTATCTTGTTGTCATCTTGATTGTCACATATCTTTTATATCTCCTGCAAATAACTTGTCTACCAGGAACATTTTGTTGTGCTGAATCATTTGTTCATTGCTATCACAGAGAACTGAGTTTTACATTCTGGTTTTTCAGCACTGTGTCAGAGGGTCTGTGCCTCTGTAACTTGTGAGGTTTGTTATACGTTACTAAAATAACCTAAAGAAGCTATTCTTACAGTATTGTCTTGTGCTTACATTAAAGAAAAATGAAGATGGGGAAAGGCTTCTAAAGCCTCCTGTCCCTTCTCTCTGGTGGAGGCACACTGGTAACTCAGACTTGTAGATACAGCTCTGTTGTGAACTGCAACATGAAAAATGTTTTGGATCTCCTAAAGATTGATACTGGCCTGAAACCTAGAAGGTCAGGATATTCAGCAATGAATAATTTTGTTTTAATAATTAGTTGAAATGTTTTTAATCACACATTTGATTCTCCTGTCATTCAGTTCCAGCCTTGGGATTTTATTGTCTTACTCTTTATTCCTCAAAATCTTTTAAGAAGGAGACTTTCTTTATATTACAATGACAACAGAAGCATATTTTTTTAAGGAAAGTAATGCACCTTTGGGTTGGATTATTGTCATAATAACCTTTAAGTCATGGGATATTAACATGGATATGCATTAGAGCAGCCTAAGAAACGTAGCCCTTAATGGGCTGGTCTAATGATGCTTAGTCCACAATGTCACCCAGTTGACAGGCAATTTTTTTAATTATAACATGGCACTTGCAAATTAAAAAAAAAAGTAACAAACAAAAACAAAACACTGGTTTTGTGTGGGAACTGTAACTGGAAAACATTTCCTTAACAAGAACTAAAGGGAAACCCTCTAATCACAAGTGTAATTTTCACTTGTTTGTTTTTCAATGTGACACATCCTTTGAGAGTACTTATAAATTATTCTAGGTATTGATTTTAAAACTTTTGACTATAGAATCATCCTGTGTTGAATGTAGTAAGTATTAAATCCCTTCTGCCCCTTTCCTGTTACAAATTTCATGGATGAGGTAAATCAGGCTAGTTTGTGCTGTGCGTATCTCAGTTCTTTTATGAGTTCTTTGGGTTAGTGAAATCAAATAGCTCTATTCTTATATCTGTCATTATGTTGTTTGTCTGTCATCAATTCAAAACAGTATCTTCATCATAAAATGTAATCGATTTTCCATTAGAAGTACAAAAACATAATCAAACACCCTTCATGAATCTGGACCTTATGGAAAGGGGAAGTTTGTGGTGAGGGTCTCGTGGACAAAATTGCCTCTGACAATTTTTTGTTATGACAAGTTACAGTGTCTCTGTTTCAGTTCTTTGCCAAGGCTTGTGAATTTCATATTAAGCTTTTTTCTTGATCTTTTTGATGCTCTATGGGGTTTTGGGGGTTTTTTTTGTTTGGTTTTTCATTTGTTGTGTTGTTTTGTTTGGGTTTTTTTTTTTACTACCCTGCTTAAGTAAAGCTTCCTCTCCCCAGTACTTGGGAGGGAACTTTTCTGTAAAAGTATTGGTAGCTAAGTTTGGAGATATTTTAAACTAAGACAGCCGAAAGCTTGAAAATAAAAACATATTTTGTTTTTTTTAAAGAAAAAAAAAAACAACACCAAAAACTTGTCTTGATATTATGCTGTATATTTAATGAATTATTAACCACCAAGACTATAGTGCCTGCTTCAGTGCTGTTAAATTTTGTCATGTTAATATTTTGCTGTGAATGTGAATATGTTAAATTCCACATAAAATTTCAGAGAGAGGAAAAACCTCACAAAACAGAAGCAAGTATATTTTATTAAAATCATATTTCCACAGCAAATAATTCAATCTCCTTTTTATTGGTTTGTTTTCATAGCTCCCACAGGCACTGGTCTATAGTATAAACATCCACCTTGTAAATACGTAGGCTATTTTTAGTTAGTTCTGGTTTTGTAGGAAGTGCAGGTCTGAAGCTGAGAAATAACATCATTCTTTTCTCTCATCATTTATAATTATTTCCCCTTCAATGTACTTTTCTCCTTTCCTACTTCTAATATTAAAGCCTTGACATGTGACATAGTAGTCATGCTGGAATATCCTGGCCTGTCATCCAGTACGTAGGGCCCAAAAATATCAAGAAAGATAAGGTCCAGAAGCAAGAGAGTATCAGGAGCTGTGAGGCCAAGGCTGATGGTGCATTCTGTGAGAATATATGGGGAAAGCAGAGCAGCAGTCAGCGTGTGCTTTCCAGGACCAGAGCAGTAATGGAGCAAATAACTGGCCTAAGTTCCTGTGATACTTTCCAGCATAGACAAGATTCAAATCGCATGTTAAAAAATTACTTCCAAGCCTAAGCCTTATTGAAAGTTTGAAACAGTTTTTCAAATATTCGAATGTGTCTGTTGGAAATGGGAGTACACCCACCTAATTTGCAGGAGCGTTTTGAAAACAATTTACTGATTACAGTAGTATACATTTTTGGTTTTTATAACTCCATCATAAACCTTATTTGCAGTATTTCACAGTGTTAATATTATGAACTTTGTTAATGTGTTCTTAGAAATCACGAAGAAGGCAAAAAACCTGACAGAATAGAACCAAATGTATTTTATGAAAAGCACAAACTCAGAGCAAGTAATTTAAGTAATTTAAATTAATTAAATTTGTTGTTGCTTTTTTTTCCCCATAGTAATCCTCTTAGAAGTATGGTTTTGTTTCCTTTTTAACAGTTTTCTTCTTTAGAAATTTGCTTGGTCGTATGAGGAAACAACAAAATGACAAGTACAGTTTTTTTTAGACAATGGTTTTTTATTTAAAAAAAATACATATATAGCTAGTTTATGGGTCAAAAATTACTCAAAAGCGATAGCAAAGACCACTTTTTAATTCTTACCTGATGTCTGTGTGGAGGGCTTAGGCTTATATGAGACAACATAGCGATGTGAAATCTGGAAAATAAGCTGTTGACTGTTTATTGACAGATAAAAAATAATACTTTGAGTTCTTCAGATGCATGGGAAGTCTTTGGATAGTACTAATAAATGACAGCTATAACCTTTAATGCCTAAGGGAAAATAATTCGCTTAGTCAGATAACTATGCCAAGAATATCTTGTCATGTTTTCCCAAAACTAATTGCAAACATTGATATAACTTTTTGATGACTGAAGGTGAAATCTCTTCTCCTTTCTAAGTCATTATCATTTAAATGCATTATCAACTGAAGAGATGTAAGTGTAGTATTGTTTGGACACAGGTGACTGCGTTTCGGAGCAGAGGATCCTTGTTGCATAATGCTGGATTTCCACAGTGAAACACATTGTGAATGTTAAAGAAAGGTTTTTAAATGTGATTTATCAATCCATCCCATGTTTTGTATGTCGTGCAACATGCATGTCCTGCCCTCCTGCTAGTTTTTGCAGACAATACTCTCTCTTCCGCACTCTTGATTTTTTTCACAATGGAAAATTAACACCAGTAGATAGAATAAAATTGACTAGATTTGAGAACGCATAATGGGACCATCGAGAGGCAAGAAAATGCAGCTCGCCATCTTTACAGTTCTGATTTTTTCAGGTTCCATGTCACGTGGAGCATTGGACATCCTGTTCTCTCACTGGTCACATTGACACATAGGTGCTTTGCAGTGGGGAGACTTGGGGTCGAATATACCCAAAATTATATCAGTTTATGTTCTTTTTTGGGTAAATATGAGTCAGAAGTCTCAGAGCCAAGTACACTTTTAGGCCTGGAAAATATTTAGTTTGCTGCATTTAACCTAGAAGAAATATTTGTCAGGTTGTGGTCCAGAGAAATCTGCTGAATAATACTTTGCTTGCCCCTGAGTTGCTTAAATATAGGGATCATGGAGGGGTATGTGTGTGTGGAGTCTGTAAAATTGTATTTTCTGTTGGATTGCTTTGATGTGTATTTTAATTGCTTATGTAGGAGATAGCATCTGAAATTGGCAAAACCTGCAGTTTCAGGCACAGCATATTCATTTCTTAGGTTTATTGTTGGATTCCTGTGTGACAAAGCTTGACAAAGAGTTTATTCTGCAGTTTATTCTTAGGTAGAGACTATGTATTTTTATCAGCTGATTGAGTTGTGAAGCGTGTTATTTGGGGATACCAAAGCACTTCTGGTATGCTTTCTTACTAATTCTTAATGTGACTGGATGCAATTGAGGTAGTATAACAGTGACAGAGATCATATTGCCTGATTATACAAATAGCAAGGTAATAATTAACAGGTAATAACACATATATCTGTGCAGATAAAAATGGAGTATGAGGTCTACAATAAATTGTACTTCCTACTTTTTAATAAAGGCCTGTTTTCAGTGGCTACAACTCAACCAAGCATTCACCATGCTGATTGGAAAATATAAATGCAGCTTAATTGCATCTAGGAATTTGCTTTTATGTGGACATTTACTAAAAATTCCCCATTAAACTTGCCAATAGACCCCATCTTTTTTGAGTCTCGGACATTTCTTTATGTCCTACAGCAACATGTGAAAGCCACTCAGTCTTTTGTCTGGTTCAAAGAAGTGAAGCAGTGCTAGTTTTGCCTTGACTGTATACTTGGCTGTGCATATCAAGTGTCTGATTATCAGGGGGTTTTTTGACCTTTGTAAGATATCAGTGTTATAGTATGTAATTTCTTTTTATCTAGGAAATTGCACATACTAAAATATCTTTTGGATGACAAAATTAAGTACTCGGTGTTTGTGCAATACTAGAAATAGCTTCCTTCAATTTTTTTCCTCCTTATAATTATTTTCCTCCTTTATAATTATACAGCTACATTCTTCTTGTCTTACTAGGTCTAAGCATGATGCATCTGGGGATAGAAAGTAAAAAGAATAGATTACTATGGAACCAAGGAGACTGTCTTGTATTTCAGGTATTAACCTGAGAGAAAAGGTTTATACTCTGTGCTCTGCTGTTAGATTTACTAATATTGCTGTCAAGTGAAGAAGGGTTGTACAAAGGAGGTTTCAATTACACTTGCACAAGCAACATTAATCCTGGCATTTGTAATTGCTGAGGATTTTTTATTTTATTTTATTTTATTTTATTTTATTTTATTTTATTTTGCAGCTTCTTATAGAATGTCTCTTTATGTGCATTCTGTCTTTCTGTGTATTATCTAGATGGACAGATACAGGTAATATTAATGAACACAACTGTAAACAGTAATAATTCACTTTGATGACAGTTTTAGCAGGGTATAATTCAAATTCTTTTTCCACCTCAAGCAATTCTTCAAAACTGAGGGCTAATGTTTTCTCTGAAAACAAAGTCTTCAATAACCATCACAAGATTTTAGAGAGAATCACATGGGATATTGCTAGGGGGCAGGAATGAAATTCAAACATGACACTAACATATGACATGTAACAGAACTGTAGAGTAAATAAAAGAATCAAAACAAGCTCTCTCTCTTGGGAATAATTATTAAATAATTTTCAATAGTATGAGAAAGGTGTGTGATTGCTAATGTGGTGCTGAACAAATAAGAAGCAAAATATAGTACCAAAAAGAGCTTGTGAGCTAAATAGACGTATGACAAAATAAGAATTGAATTTGAGCTTCTGACTAAGGAGTTTTTCAACTTAAATATATACTTCCCAAGGTGTTGGAGAGCCAGCTTCATAGTTAGTGCATAAGAAATGTTCTCAGATTTCTTGCTGAAAAGATTTATATGTCTGCAAAGGTTTATTTTGATTTATTATTTGTCTTATTTTGATAATGGTGAATCCTTAACACTGTTTCCTTGCTCCAGTCCTGTACACAGTATTTCATTTATATTAGGACATAGTATAATCCAACTAACTGTCTTATCATCATGATGTTGATGATTCTGTTGTGATATCAGCAGTGCTTCAGTCTTGAGAGTAAGAGATGACTGAACCAAACTAATACACAATGTATGCTATTGTGCTTGGTAGGCATATTGGACAAAGTACGCCTAACTGGAAAAAAATAGTTGGTTTGGTTTTGTGGGTTTTTTTTCTGGCTTTCAAATCCATTGCTCAGAACTATTGAAATATACTATTACAGGCCATTATTATTTTTCTCTGAGCTTATTTGAGAGCCTGCAGCATATGTAACATTCTAGAAGAAAAAAACAACAAACTCTGTGGTTTTGCTTTTTGGGAACTCTTTATCGTGCAGTTTAATTTTGCTAATTCTGAACTCTTCCTTTAATTCTTCACGTCACTAAATTATGAGATGTTCCAGAGCCAAGCCATCTGGCTTCTATAAAAGTCACAGAAAGATCAAGGACATCTCCAACTGCTTTTATTGACCAGAGCGCCTCATGAGCCTTTAATGGGAATAGTGGGGGCGGGCAAAAAGTTTGGTTTTCTTAGCTTAAAGTGCTCTTATTGATGGGCCTCGGTGAAGTCAGCTTTCTACACTGTGTTTCATAAACCTTTTATGACTACATGAGTGTAAACAAGGTAAAGGTCCGCTGTGTTTCTCACTGAATAAAGAGGATTTTCTGAAAATTTGATACACATTTCTTTATTTAAAGAAGTTCTTCATGAGGTCCACATGATATTCGTACTACAGTCGCTTTGAATTAAAATGTCCCAGTCTTTAATGACTTGAAAGAGAAACAAAAAATCTCTCTAGGAGTTAAAATACAAATGGCGGTTGGCTAAGGCTTTTCATGTGTTTATACCTTGTGTTTGTCACAGTAAATTTAGGTAGAAAATGCTCCTCGTGTTTGAAAAAGACAAAATCTGTGAAGAGATTTTAGCAGTCTGCGGAACTGAGCAGTCAGTGAAAGAACTGCTGCATTTAAAATCATTGGCTTATTAAAAGTCCATTATAAGTGGCTAAATTAGCTCACTCTCTAGTCTCAATTTTACCTTCAGTATCATTTGGCATAGAAGAGTTGGGATATTGATGGTTGTTCTTGACAACATTTTGCAACTATGTAGAAAGTTTATATTTGTGAGTTGGAAAATGGTTTTTAATGTTATAGCAGTAAAAAAAAATGCTATAGGAGAAAGAATAAGAATAGTAAAGCTCTAGAAAAGTAAATCTGTGTTGCTTTTTGCAAGGTACCCAAGAAAATGATCTTCTATTTAGGAGCTTCTTTGTCTTTTGACTAGATGAAGGCTTCTTCCCTTGAGTGAATGACTTACAAGAATATAGTTATAAATCAGGGCTCAATAGAAAGATCACAAATATAAATCTTCAGTTGTTTCATTCATAGTGTGAGCCCCTTGCTTTTGCACTTCATTGAAATGTCTGTATGGTCTGTCTGCCCTATGACATCTTGATGCAGCTGATAAATATATAGGGCTTTATGACCCTGACTGTCTAGAAGGTAGGGCAGGGCCTAATGTCAGGCGCCTTCAAGCTTGAATGCAAAGATATGCTTTAAATGATTTTAAGACCTATTAACTATTATTGACTTGATCCATTTATTTCTGTTGTTTGTTTCACTTTAGGTGGTTTTGGAAGGATGTCGAGGTTTAAATAAAAAAAATAATTAAAAGATTTCATTAGAATCCATCGGATATAATACAAGAAGGTAAAGCCAAATATCTTAGTCCCCTAAAAACCTGAAATTGCAGAATTTTTAAGCAAGTGTAAGAGCAACTTGAGGCCTGTTGAAATCTGTTACAACTACTAATTTAACAAACTACTGCACATCTTCCAGATGAGGTGCTGATGTGGGCCAGCGCTGCTGACAATGCAAAGCACGTGTGCACATTTCAGGAGTAGCTTCCAACCATTAACATAATGGCAAGCCTTCACAGGAGGGTGTCAGAACTGCTGGGGAGTTCAAGAAATGTCTTCATTACACCAAGAGATTACCTTAGCAGTTGTGCCCCAGCCAAAACTTGATCCAGGATTTGGCATCAGTTCCCAGCTCCAGGATTGTGTCTAGAACAAATAGTGCCAATCTCTTCCAAATTCTATATGCTTCAATGCAGTACCTGCCCTGAACAAAAGTAAGGCACAAGTAATTTGTTTTTCTCAAGGTAGTTTTATACAGATGTTGAGTGAGGAAGCAGAACAATGAGACAGCAAGCAGCTTCATACTTGTGCTCCCATTACCACAGCAACAGGATAAATTGCAGAAGGACAAGAGTTCATCCATTTTGTTATTAGATAAATTCAGAGCGTTTTATTTCTGCAGCATAACCATCTATTCTGCATTGCAGACTAATAGAGAAATACAAAGTATGAATACACTGATACATGCAGTACATGAATAAAGCATAATAGGAAAATACAACAGATAGAAAAGAGTGGGCAGATTTACCACCCACCACCCAGAACTATGAATCTGTCTGACATCATCGCTGGTTAAGAGAGAGACAGATCTCTGCTTTGGCTTAATTACACATAATTTGGCTGACAGTTGAAATACAAACCTAAACAGTCAGTCAGCTAAAGATACACAAAATTAAGTATTTCATGCAGTGTCCAACCCCTTCAATCTTTATTAATAACTTAATTACATTAATTACACCATGATTTAAAGTATTGCTAGTACAAGAGGGGGAAAAATGATAGACTTCCCTAAGTAATGAGCTGCATAGCAATTCTGTTAGAATTAAGACTATTAGCAAAATGCAAAGTAGCAGTAATTTGTAAATATATACTCCACAGTTTATAATTCATCTTGTTCCACTCCATAATTCTTTTCTTTAACAAACTCCAGCAGACATCATTTTGGAGGTCAATCCAAATGTGCCAGAAATGTTATGAATAAGAGACTATTCTCCAGCTAGGCAGATATCTGAATAGCTTGGTATTTCTACTATATTTTCAATTCCTTTGGGTTTGATACTGTTGTTGTTGTGAGGGGTTTTTTGGCCCTATCTTCACTAAGGAACTGTAGCACTCAAATAACCTGAATTTTCCTTATTCTCTTCGACTCCATGATGCAACACAACTGTCTTGCATTGAAGTTCTGAAGCCTTTATGTATCAACTCATGTTTAAAGATAGTTTGATCCATGTAGCGGATCAGGTTTACTGGCCTTTAGCTTTTTGTCTGGGTAATGCTCCTCTTGAACAGTAGAAATACATGGGTGGTTCTTTCGAGAAATTCTGTCTGTTCTAACTTGTTGGACCAAGCAAAACTATATAAAATAGCAATTTGACTGTAAACTTTATGAGAGTTAGGAATACTTTTACAGTAGTTAGGTACATCTACATTGTACCTTCTTATGGAAGAAGATGGAGTATAGTCATATAGCCTATAATAATGATTAAGAGATATTATTTATAAATATCACTTCTCTATTTGACTTATCACTGTATGCATCTGACAGTGCTGAATTGTATGTGTGTTTGCTTTCTTTGTCGTTTTACTAAAGAACTTATTTGAATCCTTGGAATAAAATTGGAGTATGTTTAGTTGAAGTAGGAAAAGTAACTATTTCTGAGTTGTAAACTGCTTAAAATCAAAGGGATGGTACCTCTGTAATGGTCAAGTTACAGCTGGGATATTTGGCTAAGTATCTTTTCTAATTAAATTAGAATTTGCTCCTTAAGTCAGGTTTCTAACTTTAAAATGTATTAGAAAGGTTCTTTCTTTGAAGCACTACCTTTGGAAAGAAAAGTGATATCCCTTTCAAGTGATTGTTTTACAGTGAGTTATTCTGATGACTGGAAATACACATTCCTATAAGAATATTCCAGTAAACTTTTGTAAGTTATTTAAAGATGTACAATTATTGAAATTATTTCTATTGTCTCCAAAATAAGGTTTACCCTTATTAAAATGTAGACATGTTACTGTATCTCTTGGTTGAAACTGACAGGGACTATTTGTGAAATGCAGAATCACAGAATGGTTTAGATTGGAAGGGACCTAAAATGTAAAGATACAACAAAATGGAAAGGTATTTAAAGCATTCATATTTGGGCTCGCTTGAGTAGCCATTCAAAGTTAAGGAGTTGGTTGCATTTGCAGTTTGTCGAGGATTTTGGTGCTTTGTCGTTTCCGTGCTACTTGACAGAGAGTGTTGGTGTGTCTGCCTGGGAGACATCACTAACTAAATCACTGAAGTGCCTGCCCAAAGTGTTTGACTATTGTTCTACTTACCATCTAGAGAAGCCGAACAGCTCTGTGGTATACACTGCATGAGCCTCAAAAAGGTGCTTTTCTTATTCTTGCCATGATAAATTACAGAAGTGTCCGTTGTAGTCACTTTATTACCATTCTTTCTTTTACTATAGTATAGACAGTGACTATAGTACCTGTCATCTGCCTTTATCATTCAGATCAGTGATTTGATTCTTATTCTTTGAAGATTCCCCAGATGCGATATTTTTATATTCTTTAATACTTCTGAACTTCTGAACACCTAGTTAAAAAACTGTCAACAGTGATAGATATCTACATAGATGTCTCCATATTGTCACAATGGTGATTCTGCATACCTTCAAAATTATAATAAAAATATTTTTCGTGATAGAACTGTTAGACTAAAACATGGTATCCAAGGCTTCATGTTTGGGATGGAAGAAGTCAAAGACATGCTACATAGACTGTTTATTTGTCTCGGAGTAATTCAACAGTGATGGCAAGAAAAAAAGGAATGTACTTATTTGTACCTCAGGACTCTAGATCGCATTTTCCTATATTTTAATTCAAATATTTTTTATAACTTTATTTTGAAACTCAAAAATGCAAATATTATCACGTGAAATGGAAAATTTAAAAAAAAAAAAAAAAAAAGTCTTTTACTTTTAAAATTAACTTTCCAGAACAGAAAAACTATTATTTGTTAGGCTTGGTCGTGTTTGTCTTCAGGAATGTTTCCAGTGGAAATCTTGAACTATCACAACCATATGAACTAAAAAGTGTGAATACAGTTCTGAATAGTGCAGTATTAGCTTTATACTTCTTTTATTGAACCCTGATTAATGTAAACACAATTTTTTTTTTTTGGTTGATTTTGAAATATCTTTTCTTAGCCTTCTGTAGCCTCAGTCCTGGAAGTGTGTATGGGTCAATACAGCTGAGTGATTTGTTAATTGTTGTGCCTAGTGAATGGTGCTGCAACACACGCTGTAGACTCTGTAGGAAGCATCTTTGCTATTTCTTTCATGATAGATTCCTAAAATTCATTTAAGTTACTTTAGTCCTGTTATTTTTGAAACATGTTAGGAAAAGAAAAACTCTGGGAAATACATTTTGAGGCTGTTCAGTTTTAATTGAAAACTGCTTTTTTTTATAAACTATAAACTTTTATAAACTCTAGGCATAGAATTCCCAAAGGCAGTCCTTTATGCAGTGATTTTTAGTCCTAGTCTTTATTTCTTTTAACCAATGGGTACAGAGTTGGTGTTTCCTAAAGAGTATTGCATAAGAACACTTTATACTGAGTTATGAGACACAGCAAATATATGTTTTTCTGTGATGATTTTCATTCCTTTTTATAAGGTTGTCTTGATGATGTAATAATACAGGGAAATAAATATAGGCTAAATAAATATAAAATATAGCTGGACATAATTGGCTTTTAGTAAAGAATGTTGAGTTTCTTTTCCTCGAGTTTTATTTTGCTGCAAAGGCATCCGATTTTGAACTTTGTAAGAAATTCAGAATGTAGTTTTGCCACTGTTCGGTGTTTTCTCTAGATTCAGAAAACCATTAAATTACATCACAGAGTAACAGTCACTAAGTCTGCATTATGGCTGGCTGTTAAAGAGGAGCAGTAGGAAAATAGTATGTTGAGAAAGTATCATGACAATATTTGCTTTCCTAGTTTCTCCTTAACCTGCTCCTTCACTGAACTTCACTGGGTATTTTTCTCTAATATTGATGGATATTGGAGCAGTGAATGTTCAGGTGTGTTCAAGGTTGGATAAAGGCTGTTTGTCCAGCCCTGAAAAAGCACCTGTATTTGAAGTGGATTCTGCTATTGTAATATTTGGTGAATAGGATTTCACTGGGAACTGATCTGTGCTCAGTGAGAAATAGGTCCTTTTGCACAGTATTTGTAATGGAGTGGAAAATTACATTTGCCATTGCAAGAACAGCCCCATTAGTGGGAAAGCAGATTCTCTTGCAGAGAGCTGGAATGCACCTCAGGCAGTGTCAGGGTGACAGTCCAAATAATGGGAGTTTGGAATGAACCGGGAGATACTAAAATGAAAAAATGCTTCTCTTCATACATTGTGGTTCCTTCATAAACTTATTGCTACATAAGGAACAGTTTGATTTAAAACAGCATGAAACTAAAAAGCCCCAGACATTTGAACAACTGTTTATAACTTGTTTTGAGGATGAAGCCTACTGTTGTGAAAAGGAAATGCAGTGATTCTGTTCCTAGACCATTATCTAAACCAGTGTGAAGCTGCTAAATGTAAACAGGAATGATAAAATGTTTTGTAGAGGTTTTTTGGTTTGGTTTGGTTTTTAAATAAGACAGCAAGTGTTGCCAATTTTCTTAACCATATGGATACTTTAGGAATTGAGTAAAGGATCTTCCATGCAGCTGCAAGATCTAAGACATGGTGCAGCCACCCCTGACCTACACTTTCTAACACCTTCTCAGTGTAACTGTTTTAATTTTACTCCATTAATGAGTGATCAACTTCTGAGTAGATACGTAAAAAGAATGGTGTCAGTTGTATTTTAAAGTACTTAAAAGTCTCTGATAATGAAGATAAGTTGCAAATGCTGGCAGTTCAAAGAGCAGAAATAATTTTTTTTTTCCCTTGATGCTTAAAACAACAACAAAACAAAAAACCCAAACAAACACCTAAACTCTTAATGACTCTAAAATATGTAATATCAATAACACTGGGGACTGCAATTCAGTTTGCTTCTGTAAACGTGTTAGAAGGCTAGAAGAAGTACTGGTGGAGCTACACTGTATTCTAGTATGACAGTCAAACTTGAATTTCTTTAAATCCTGTCCTTTTCCTGTTGAAGTTGTACCTGATTACTGATTGAAATAAAAAAAAAAAAAAGGGGAAAAATTATACACACCAGATGTTTTTTTTTTTGAACTGAATTATGGTGACAGCTTCCGCAAAGTCCACTACAAATGGTTGTGAGGTAGCAATGTAGAGAAGCAGTAGGTCTGTCATACAGACCAGGAGTTTAGAGAGAATGAAAAGGTCTTAGGTTTCATTGTCATTCTTCTGTCAGAGTTACCCACTGAGTTTATGGTCATTAACTTTTCTAGGAACTGGTGTGAATGGTAAAATTCAGACCGATGTTTGAATGAAATATTTGGTCCCAAAGACTGCTGCAAATAATTAAGCATATGAGCCTTGATGATTCACAGATCCCAGACCATTTAGACTAAAATATCTGTTAGGGTTTTCTTATCCATCCCCTCTTTTGCAGCAAGATTTCTCTGCAGAGCATATTACTCTCAGTAATTTCTGTTGGCATTTTTCTTATTAGTGTTATTATGTGATTATTCTGTGCTTGAACAAAAGCTCATCTTTATTTTTCAGATAAGAAACTTCAATCATTAGAATAATAACAGGTTAGTTAAGGCCAGTATTTTTATCTGTGCTTAAGAGAAGTACCCATAATGCAATTAAGGTGCAGCTTTTTAAATCAAGTGAAATTATTTTAATTTTTTAACTCAAGTGAAAAGGTAGGCAACAGACATTAGGTATAATGAATTTGTAGAGGATGGATTTTGGATGGGGTCATCAAAAGTAAGAGAGATACTTGTGCCTCATGCCTGTTACATGAATGACCCTATTTTTGCTTCATTTCTCGCCTGCAGCACATCTCTGACCTGTCTTTGTCTTAGGAATGACACCTTCTAATTACCATCTTAAATCTTGAATAGATTCCGGATTCTAACACAAGCATGAGAGAATTGAAACCTGGGAGTGGTTAGTAATTGTAGTCATTATGGTGTCCATCCTCCTTCTTTTTGGGGGTGAGATTTGTATGTGTTGGCTGCTATCCTCAAAGATATAAGGAAATGCATAGAGTCATGCTGAGTTGTATGTCTGTGATAACAAAATTTGTCATCAGCAGGGCAAATTGCCTTAGGTTTAGGTCTCCATATGATTTATTCCAGCAGTGGTTCTAAGGTGTGGTTTATGTAGGACAGTCTGCACTTTGTATCATTGAGCAAAGACTGAGGCTTTCCTTATCCAGATCAGATTCTTCCTTTGATAAGTTGGGATAATTGGGATAAAAATGCAGTAAGTGAACGGGGCCTGATACCACACCTTGTGAAAGTACAGCATCTCTTGATTGTTAGGAGGGTGTCTTGACAACCTGAGTGAATGCCCATTAAAGCAACTCTTATAGTTCATGGTGGAGCTTACATAAATTTTAGTCTTTGTTGAAATGTAATCAGGTTTTGAGATAGAAAGATCATTATCAAAGGGGAATATGCAGAGTTGCACAGTACAAGTCCCTGTACTGAAAGGTTTTAGGTTAGAACTGTAATTGAAATATTTAAACAATTTTGTTAGCAATAAACTTTTATTTTTTTTCCAAATATTTCTCCAAAAATGTAAAATCTTGAGAACTTTTAATTGAAATGGTTTTATTTTCTCTGATAAGAAGGTGTAAACTGTGTGGGGTAAAATAAATGTATGTTTCTGGATGACACCATCTTGGCATTTCTACACATTCTTTTCCAAATATATTCTTTATCTTAGCTGTCTTGAAATACTTTTAATATAATTAAAAGCACAGAATGAGTGCCAGACTTGTCAATTCCAACAACAAAGTGCTGAAATTTTCAGTGAAACTGAGAGATCCATCTCCCACACATTGTAATGAATAGGTTCATAAAAGGAAAATAGTTTAATTACATTTTAGTTCATGGATTGTTAATAGGCTGGAGTATCTAAATTGAATAATGTGATTCTGGTAATAATTATGTGTAAATGAACTTGTTTAAATGATATTTTACAGCTTCTTTATAAAATTACAGCTAGAGGCAATCCAGTGATAGACAGACAAAGGCCATGCAAAAATTATCATAAACTATTAGCTTGTTTGCAAAGGGTTTTATGTTAATCTTTTAGTACTTAAAGCACTCTGCAATTAACATATCACGGGGAGCTGCCTCGCAGCAAAGGCATGCAAATTAAAGTGCTCAGATAAAAAGCCATTCACATAAAAAAAATCAAAGAAAGGGTGGCATAGCACTCAAAGGGTACTGGTTTTATATTTGAGATTAAGGAGGTGTAATGATTGTGTTATCTAACTAGGGTTGTAATTAAAGCTTTTCTCCTGCAGACATGACAATAGATACAGCATTGATTTCGGTGTTTTAATTGTGAAAGTCATTTTATTTCAGGGCAGAAGATATGAATAGCCTAAATCAAAGGGCTAGAAGATTGCTTTGTTGATAGTACTTGTTCAACAGCTGCCTTGTTGCTTAATACACAAATGGGGAGAATGGTGAAAGAGATCCTGGGAGGTGCTCCCTATTGTAATTCTCCTGCTGGTTTCCTTTCCTTTCATGAAAAAGGCAAGGATCTGTGTACTGATTGTAAACAAGCAATCTTTTCATACATCACCCATGTTTTTCCTCCCTTAGTTTCCTCCGAACAAAACAAGTCATAAAAGCCTTGAACTAACTTTTACTACTGCTCTTTCCAAACTACAAAAGTTTTTGTAATAAAACCATCATCTGCTCTCAGAGATATCACACTTTTAGTGGGGAACAAAAAGTCTCCATGTGGCTGTAACTCCTGTTATCAGAAATGCCACTGTAACAAAAGGGATGTGCTGTGGGGAATTGGATGTTAGATTTTATTTACATTATGTTTGTGGCTGTACAGTCTCCACAGTGTTAGACTGGGAAGGGGTGACTTTTTTTTTTCCCCAGTCACTATAGTAACAGAGTAGAAAATGAATGCCGAAAATAAATAAATCTGGCTAGATTCTCAGCTGGCACACGTAGCTGTCCTGTCCCCTCATGCTAGTGAGGAGTTACACGCTCAGAATGGTCAAGGCCCAGGAGCTGATTTGGGAATAAACTGGACTGGTGGATACAGTTGGTCAATGTGAAAAACGCTTGTACCAATACGGCTTATTTCCTTTCTGGTATGGGAGGAGCTACCTCAGTATGACGTGTCAACATAGCTTATTTCCTCTCTGATGTAGAAGAAGTTAACTCAATGTGTAACTACACGCATGCAAGAGGAATTGTATCATTTGTCATTGCACTAGTACACTCAAAGTATCTACAGTCTTTCTATTACAGACAAGATAGGAGCCTTAAATGTGTGTGTTTTCTCTTGCCTTAACAGAACCAAAATAGGAACTGAAGTGGTGCAGGGTCTCACATAATAGGAACTATCCCAAATTCCCTTGGAGCCTTTCTGAGAGACTCAAATATACAGAAATAAGCCTGGCTTTCTGCCAGTAGACCTGCATGTTTCCTAATTTGGGTTTAAAGTACGAGCCAGTATGTCACAAGAGAAACCATTCTCTTGTAATTTCAAGCAGTAAGGAGTGGTGACACTGGTGTAGTCTCTGGGACTACGCTCCACCGCTGGTCCCCACCCTTATTGCTGCTGGAATATTGGGTTAAATTCACATCTTTTCCCCATAATTTTCAAAGCCCTCCATGGAGCTAGCTTAAACTAAGAAATTGCTTTTCTCCAACTGTAGTGACAGATTCCCTTGACAGCTACATTTCACAGGAACTATGAAACTGTCAACCTTGAGGATGATGCTTGTGAGAGCAACAGACAGAGATTTCTCAGCAGCTGGCTCAAGGCTGTGGAGCCTGGTTCTGGAGGAAGATAGAATGACCAGAAATCTCCCTACTTTCAAAGCTGTGTAAAATTTGCTCATTCAGCTTATGTTATACACAGCCAGAGGAGAAACACTGATGATTAAAGTAAAAGGTGGAAGAGACTGCAGATGGGAAAAGTTTCTGGGGAAAGTGAAGAGGGAGACAAGACCATCTGACAACTCCCGTACAAGGCTGGTTATAACCTTTGTTCAACTAAGACATACAGAGGAGCACGGCTTGCTTATTTTGCAAGCACTGGAAACAAAAAATGTTGCAAAGAAGGTCAGAGATTTCTGGTCTGATTTCTAACCCAAGGGCTTCAACAGATTCGATCTCTATGTGGTACCATAGGTAAGATAGCACAGCTTGACAAGCATTTAGGAATACAAGCGTGGTCCCTACTTATTTATATGTTATATATGTATATGTAGACTGTTGAAATTTATCTGTATGTGACAGTATTACTGTAAAAAGATTTTAGGTTTTGGGATTGTCATATCATTACTTTCAATCCAGCCCTGAATGGAAGAATTGTGCAGCTACATTTGCATAAGCTTCATTACTACCCCCTCCCACCTCCAAATGTTTAATGGGGTAGCTACTTCTTGCCTGAAATATTTAGAAAAAGTCTGAGGAGAAACAAAAAAGATCTTGTGCCCATTTGGCAGTAGATTGTGTAAGGATTTCCATTGTGGTTTTTTGGAAGGTAGAGATTTTTGTAAATGTTATATAGACTTTATTGAATCTTACTGATGTTTAATCTTTACTCTTACAAGCTCCCATATTTGCAGGCTTCTACCTGTCTAATTATAGGGAACATTAAGATAGGATGCCCTCCTACTGGATCTGGCTCTTAATTCAGTGTGAAAAGTCAGGCTGAAGATAAAGATATGTCTAGATAACTTGTGGTAGATTTATCTGTAGCCCTTTGTGGCTGTTTTCAATATTTGCTTTTTAAGGGGGAAGATTATAGGATAATACTGTCTAAGAAGGCACACCAGATAGCAAAAAAGCATTTTAGGAAATTTCTCCTGCCTAAATAGTTGGTGTAACCTCTGTGCATAGAGGGAGATTATTTCTGATAAGTATTCATTGATTCTAAAAAAACACACACAAACAAATAAAAGCATTTTTAAATCTGTTAGCTGCATTAAAAGCATTTAACAATGCAGTGAAATGTGTGTCATCGAGGTCTTTAGAACATCTGCAGAGGTCTCTGAATAAGGCTCTGTAGATTTCTTTTTTGTTTATTTTCAAGAGACTCTTTCCAATATAACTCCAACTTAAATAACATATAGACTTTGTAAATGTGCACATAGTGATAGCTGTCTTCCAAGTTACTGTAAGGGAAAAAAACTAATGGGTGAATAAAACAAGAGACTCTTTCCAATATAACTCCAACTTTAATAACATATAGACTTTGTAACTGTGCACATAGTTATAGCTGTCTTCCAAGTTACTGCAGAGGAAAAAAAACCTAATGGGTGAATAAAGTGGCCACTGCCATCTTTAGCAGTTGTTAAAGATGTAGGATAAGATAGTGGAATATTAGTATAATTCCAGTTCATTCAGTGTTGCAGAAAGAATATGAATTCCTTAGAGGTTATGAAATTGCTGCATCATTGAACATCTCAGTTTATGTGGATCAAATCTTGTGCCATATATCTCCCATATCAGGGACAATGGAAGGTCATCATCCCTAAATGACTCCTATTTCACTGGGTAACCTATGGAAATCAGTACAACCAAACCCTCATGTTAGAACACCTTTATCTTCAGAAACCTGCAGTGGAAAAATAATAAAAAAAAATAAGCGAGGGGGCTGTGGTTTTTAAGTGTGGTATTGATTCATTGCATTCAGGGTAGCTGGTTTCTTAATTTTAGATATATGCTTAAGTTTCTAGCATTCTCATATCTCTGGATGAGACTTTAGCTCATAGAACTTGCTTCAAGTTGACTGCGTTTCTAGGATGCATCAGATAAGCTTCTTCTGCAGGATCTGACCCTATCAGTTATCCTTACTGATAATTTCCATTTAGGGCTGACCACTTTTAGCTTCCCATGCATTAGAGCATCCTATGGAAGGAATTCTTCAGTGGGACTGAACTCTTTTTCACTGGGATTTGTGAGCTTGGAGGACTTACAGCCCTAGATCCTGAATCGGCAGGCCTTTGGTCTTCTGTCTAAGTTCTACTTCACTTTTCTGAGCTTTGCAGAATGTCCACTTAGAAGTATGCTTTAGAAAATGCTTTCTCTGAATGGCTTCCTAACTCCCATGTATTACCATGGGCTATCAATTTATTTTACAAGAAGTTAGAATGTCAGAAATATAAGATCATTCAGGGTTACTGATGGACATTTCATGTAGTATTGATGTGGGGATTTGTTTTCGAGCAGCAGAAGCAAGTGCTGACTTCATTAAAGTGGAAAACATAAAAGCCCACCCAAAGAAACAATAAAAAATCCACTATTTATCACTCTTATTCTTACTTTTTAATGCTGGTGAGTTTCTTATTAATCTCACCATTTTTATTTTGAAATATGTATGTTCATGCAGCAATGCAACTTTAACAGAATAGTTAATAGACTTGATGACCTTTTTTTTTTTTTCCTTGATTAAAAAGGCATTCTTCTCCTGTACATTGTGGGTTAGGAAATAGTCACAACTATAAAAATCAATATAGTCAATCACAACACAAGAAATCAAGTTTTGTCAGGGATCACATGATTTTTATGGGAATTCTGCAATTTTCAGGCCTAGTTTCCTTCCTCAAAAATTTTATGAATGGTCACCATCTTAGTTTTTTCTTATGTGAATCCCTCTAGGCTTCTACTGTTTGGTATTTTGAAAATTGCTGGTCTCTTTGGTACAGGAGAGGGAAAGGATTATAAAAAAGCAGCTTTAAAATTACTCCAACAAAGTCTGAAATTGAGAGTAGGAGGTAGAACAAATATTAGGAGGGACTGGCCAGGGAAAAAATTGCTGGAGGACTGACCAGGCACAACCTTAGAGAGTGTGCCACAGTATATGAGAACATGTAGCCATTCTGTCAGAGGCATCACAGATGGTAAACTCATCACAGAACTGCATGCAAAAATAGGAATAATCACTATCTCTTTCCCTCAAAGCAATATTAACAATTCTTTATGTATTATAGTCAAAGCATGTGTTTATTCGATACAAGTCTCTCTGGTAACTCAGTTGTCATTAGTCAAGCCACAGACTTTCCAAAGAAACTACTCTTACATTCAAGAAACCGTTCCCAGGGCAGGACAAATATGAAGTATGTTCGAGCATGGGCTCTGCAGCTGAAAATAGATGGTCACCGAGACTGGAATATTTTATGTATTAGGAAAGGGTAATAATCTGAAAAGAGTACTCATTCATAAAAAATTAATCTTATTTTTAATGATGTATAGATTATGTATTACATATCCCAGCCATGAGCAGGCAGGTTTTCTTGTGCTTCCTCCAAATTCTGCTCTCGTAGCCTGTGTTTGTCCTGCCAGATTCCACACGTACTGCTACATTTTTCCAGTAAGAATTGTCATTTCTTTTTGCAAGTAGTTGGTCTTGGGGGTTTTGTGTGTTGTTTTGTTTGTTTGTTTGTTTTTGTTCTCCTTTTCTTGTGTGCTAGGTCCACAAGAAACACGGAGAATTAACAACAGCAGAAAATGGTCTTTGTTGTCAAAACAGGAACGTGTTCCTGGGCAAATGCTGGCCCAGTCCATCACGGGCAGGTGTCTGAGAGGCACCTTTGTGCCAGCTCAGCCCTTGGCACTGGATCAGTTGATGTGGGCCCATCTGCCTTGTACCAGTTCTCAGACAGAGGTGTTTTTCCTTCGCTTGTTCATTTTGGAGCCTTCTTCAGGCTTGCGGTTTATTTCAGCTTCCAGAAACCTAAGGCAAGCTGTAGCGTTGAGATGGAAATATGCAGTACACCTGCAAAAATGAGGGTAATCCCACTCTTTGATGGGGGGTAGTATGTTTTATAGCAGGTGAATGGAAGTTAGGGCCTTTTAGGTGATCCAGTTTATTTGTGGTTGCTATGCCTCGACCAACTGAAACGGAGCCAAGACTTTATATCATCTAGAGAGCTGTCAGTGTCTCAAGTGCATACATGGCAGTTAGAAGAAATGATAAAATGTGGTAGAAATTTAGCAGGAATGTTATGTGAGAAATGGAGATGTGGAACAGTGGCTAGACAGGAGGCGGTGGGGTGAAAGTTTTCTAGTTCCAGCCCAGAATCTTTAGTTGTTGACATAGTTTGATGTTTTTGGACTTGCAGGATGATTCAGTTGTCATTGCGCTCTAAAAGACAAAATCTCAAAACTGAAACACAGTAAGGGCCATGGTAATTGAGCATCTGCTTTCAGGTCAAGGTAGGTAAGCAAAGGAAAATTTTTTCCCCGCTACTCAGTGTATCTTCCTTCACAGTCACTCTAGCAATGTCTGCTCACCTGCACCAAGGGGAAAAAAAAAAAGCCTGAAATGAGGAAAAAATTAAATAAAGAGGGAAAATTGTGATCTAGTATTGGGCTCAAAAATGAGCTGAATGCTTAGAAAGGAAAAAGCTTACTAAGCAGTTCTAACAAGAGAAACAAACAGTTCTATATGTTAACTTCACCTTGTGTTTAGTCTGAGAGGAACAAAGCAATCCCTGAAAAGACAGACAATATCCTCCCCCACACTTAGCAGCACAAAAGATGGGTGGCACCATTATGGTGGGAAACCTGCTCAGCTCATGTAACACGTTTCATTTAAACCCTGCAGGAACAGAAATCTCTGAATACACAGAAATGCTCTTTTGAGTTAAATAACAAAGCTGAGCTGAATCCTTCAGTACTCACATTTATAACAGAAATAGCCTCCAGAGTCGACTGTTTATTTATCAATTGTTAATTGAGTTGATGTTTACTCATGATTGCAAACAGATGATTAATTTATAGCTGAGTGTTATTACTATGATAGCGAAGAGATCATTAGAAAGAAGGATTATAATAGGGTTCTCTGCACTTGTGAGGCTAGTAATAAAGATTGACTAATATAATTAGATAAAGCTTTGTAACAAATACTATTAAATTGAATCTGGACTTTATTTAAATGTGCTGGCCTGTTATCTAAAATGTATTAGCAGAGCGTGTGGGTTAAGTAGAACCCCTGCCTACACTGTTTACTGTCTCCTTCAGAGATTAAAATGGCTCTATACTCATTGGTTAAATTGCAATTTTATGCTCTGTGCATGAGTATTATTTCTATTGGAAACTCTAAAAAAAATATTATTGTAACAAAAAAAAAAATTATATTTGCTTCCAATTTGAACATGGGATGCTTTCCAACTTTAATTCTGATGATAGGTTAACCAAGCTTAATTCAAGAAGCTGGCATTAGGCTTCTTCATTTGCTGAGCCTGGTAACTCTTTTGCATAATTCTATTTAATGGAAGTCAGAGCAAGATTTTTGTGGGAATTCAATGACAATCTTATGGAGCATTTGATTTTTTAATTTACATGAAAGCTGGACAGGCAACAACAGAAGCTGAACTGGGATGGGATGAAGCATTTCAGAATTTAGATCTACTCCTCTTTCTTTCTCTGTGCTCCCCTCCCCCCGGTTTCCACACACACACACACACACACACCCCAGTCTGCCTCTTTTGGAAGAGTGGCTAGAACTTTATAAAGATTTACCTGTTATGTTTCAGCATATTAGAATGGAGAGGCTCTTCTTAGCCCCATTTGTAGTTGTGGGTAGGTACAGATGTGATGTGAATCTAGTGTGAACAAGAGAACAAGAATAGGTGAATATTTTTAAGGTATTTTAGTGTAGAATGGGAAGAGATATAGACAGAAGTTGCAGCTAGCTTGCAACTTGCATCATTCTAGCAGTGGGCATTTCAAATTGTTTGACAATGTAATGGCATCATAGCAAATAATGAAATAATATTACAGGGACTGTAAAACCAGGCTTTTTTTTTTTTTTTTCCTAGAACCTTAATAAATTACATTCTTTATTGTCAGAGATGAGTAGAGAAACACAGTTCTTACCTTCTATGGCCTGAGTGCTTGAAGATGAGTATCTTCTGGAGTGGCTTCAGCTACAGACTGGCAGATTGTGAAACCTCAGACTATGCAAAAATGCTCGCATCCTGGTGGGTGCTAAGCCTCAAAGGAAGTATCTTGAGATCAGTGTTTGCTAAGTACCTATCAGTACCTGTTTCCAGGTCTCAGATGAGACTTGACACCCTTATAATATTTATAATGGGAAATGAAAAGTTCTTGCCCTGTGGTTAGAAAGGGCTCCCACGGGGCTATGCAATTACTGTTGTGCTGCTCTGCTGGCTGTGTGCTCTGTGCTCAGATACATGATGCTCTTCACAGTTAGAAAAGGCAGCAGTCACGTTGCCATCCTAGTCCAAAAGTTACTCAAGTATTTTAGTACTAAAAAAAAAAGTCTCTGGGTTATTTTCATTCTGCTTGATGGATTTTCTTCATTGGAAGAAGAGATTTGGAATAGATTAATTTATATAAACTATTTGATTACTAAAAAGATGTTTAGAAGAAATATTGGAATCCTGAGGTTCAAAAATAACAAACTGGACAAATGCTTGAGCTACAGGTTCCTTGCATAAAATGCTGTCAGTGTATTATGAGTGGATGGGAATGTGAAAAGTTTAAATGCTTTTCATAGAAATGACTCAGAAAAGATTAATAATGGCTCAAAATAGTCTCAGACAGATTCTGGACATGTTCATAGAGAGTTTCCAGAGAAAGGATCTGCTGGTTTGAGCCTTGCACAGCAAGTGAAGAGAGCCTTTTGATCTTGACTGACTTGATGGGACATGGCATGAAGCAGATTTTAATCACAAGTGATTAATAAGTCACTCCCAAAATATGGTTTTTCTTTCCTAAAGAAAGTCAATTATTTTTTTTTTTTGAAACTCTGTGGGGAAAATAGAATTTTTTAATGCTTTGTATAAATCTGTTGGCAAGTTTTAGCACTATCAGTTTTCACCAGCGCTCTGTCCCAGGGCTGTCAATTTGACTATGCTGAAAAGTAAGTTGTCATTCTCAAACAACTCTTGTCACCGGCTTGCCTGCTGAAATGGTGCAAAAGAAAGTAAAGGTGGGATGAGAAACAAAGAGGGAAACACCCAAGAATGGAGTTGAAGGCAAAGTAGAGAAAGGTAGAAAAATAACATTTAAAGCTGAGTTTGAGAAACTTATGTGTTTTAAATACATTTGAGAAAACAAATGCAACTTGGTAGAGACTGTGTCATCTTATTTAGATTTTGTTCCTCTATGAGAGTATAACACTCCTTCTTTTCCCTGTGGAAAATGTGAAGTCTGAAGCCCAGGACACAGGGTGAGTTTTAAATGTGTCTCAAGAAAGCAAAATAGCCACTTGTAGGCAATTCACAGAAACCCAGTGCTACTGAATGGAAAAGCTTGGGTTTCAGATCAAACTTGCATGAAAACAGCTCAGCTTTTTCTACTATTAATAATATAGAATTGAACCTGTGGAAAAAAAAAAAAAAAGTCATTATTGGTATTACTTTATTCAACTTTCTGCTGTTCTTTTGGATTTAGATCCTGTATTGTTAGGTTATATACTCTGGGGATATTAAACAAGGGGGAAAAATAGTAGGCATTCTTTATAGAAGTTTATGAAAACTGGCACATAGCTGGCATGAGGAAAGCTGTCATGATAATAAAATCTTTGATAGATTTGACAATGATATACTTGCATAACTAAATCCACACAATCCCAAAAGACATCAAATGGGTACTTAAATCCTCTCAAATGCAGACCATTTTATTCAGTTGCTGAACATTAAGCATCTAAGAATTAGGTAATTTTAGCTAGCGTATATGGAGCAACTACAAGTTGACTTGCTTTGTTTCCTTCCAATCTTCTTCAAAGTTTCCAGGCCAGCCTTTCACTGAAGAATATACAATATTTTAGTTGTTTGATAAGTCTTGCAACAAGAAAAGAAGAAAAGGCGGCATAGTACAGCTGGTGTTTTTAAAGTAAGTCGTTGTTTGACAACCACAGAGATATTATAATTGTAATTCATTGAGCAGGGCTCTATGAGGAAGCAGAAGTCCCTGTTGGAACTACTCCACAGTTTACCAGCTGTTATCTGTTTTCTTCACACAAGGAGGGCTTGAATAGCATCTTAAGCCTTGAAGAATGTATGGTGCGCTGGATGTAGTGTGTATTTAATTCTGGGCTGGAAAATGAAGCCAATGTAAACTCCAGTTATTGCTGGGCCTTTTCATTTCTCTGACATCAGACACAAAAGGTCATGACTGCTTATGTCCCATTTAAAACAGCAGTAAAGATTCAGAAAACTAAAAAATGGCAGTGACTTAATCATACATTTCCAGAGAAACAGTCTGTTCACAAGTGCAACCTGTATCTCTGTTTATATTCATATGCCATTTTTTACAGTGATGAGATTTGGAGATATGTGGAAGAAAATGGCTCTCATCTCCAAAATCAAATGGTATTTGAACAGTCTTCATTTCACATTTCCTGGAGAGGGCTTTTTCAAACAAACCATCTTGTAAGCCTGTTGTCTGCCTGACTGGGGTGGAACCATGGGATTGTGTTTTGCTTTTCTAGGACGGAAACTTGCACCAAAGGGTGGAGCGGGAGTAATCAAAATCCCAAAACTCATGATGGAGTTGTGGTCCAGTATGCCCTGTTGAGCCTGCTATGCTTTTTTACAGATCAGAAAAGCTAGCTTAGGACCTACAAAAGTCTCCGCAGTCTACAAAAGAACTGCAGAGTGAAGGATTAGGTCAGCTGATGTTTGTTCTTTCTAATACTTTCTGTTTATATTAAGGGAAGGAGGTTGTCATTTGTATTACAGTCTCAAAGAGTGTGTAAGATTGAAACAAGATGGGTTTAAATGAGAAGAAGGCAATCATTTACAACAGAGAAGTAACTTCAGTTATTTTTTTCTCACTTAAAATAGAGAAGAAACAGAAACTGGACCCAGCAGAGCTTCTAATTGATTAGGAAAAGAAAATCACTAAATGCCTATGCATATAGCTAAGGAGAGAGCAATCTTAATCAATATAGAATAAGTAAACTATTTATTCAGCCTGGTGAATAGTATTAAAAAAAACACTTAGAATTAGAAAATTATAGTCAAATGTGTCCTGAATATTCACTCCTAGTGCTGAGCATTGTCATTTCTTACCATGAATTTGTAATATAAATTTTCATATCTAATTCAAAGAACAGAACTGCTGAAGAAATTTTAATTGACTTCTTTAAATTAGTATCATTGTGAGAGAGCTGTTTAAAAAGGCCATAAAATTAAAACATATTTATGTGAGATTTTTTTTAAAAAAAACACTGGATGTTTTTCACTGAATATTTGTTTTACTATGTCTTACATAATTAAGTGGTTTTGACTTTAGATTTATTAAATATATATAATAGCTAGAGGAACTGCCATTGTTAACTAACTATCCAAAATGTAATGAAAATTTGTTTGGTTCAGATGATAAGTTTTTGCTTTTATTGGGGGAGAAAAAGCAAAAATTTGTCTCTCTAGGAAGACACGTATGAGATGCCTTGAAGTTAGCTTTTAATTAACATTCTTGCTTCTGTCTCAGAACCAAACAGTAGTCCTGTATTACCGCTAAAATGTATAAGTAGATATTCCGTTATTTCTGTTTCTTTTGTTTCTCCCCTTTCTTAACGAAAGACAAGAAAAAGCAATAAGCACTAAGTTAAAAAGCCAAGTACCTTACAGGTAACTGCAATATGTAATATTTCTTAGGATAAGGTTTAGCATGTTATGACCTTAGACTGCAGAATTTTAAGGCTTGTTTAATACAGAAAGCTGGACAAATCCTTTCAAGTATATTCTGTGTGACCAAGTCTGCACAGTCATAGGGTTTGTTCAAGGAATATAATTTTGAAGTCTGTGTCAGCTGGACGCATATCAATGTTGTATTTCTAAAATGCTGGATCAGATTTGTGCGTACTGGTGTCAGACATAGTCTTACACTTAACGTATCTAATTTGAAAATACTCCTTTTCTTTGGTGTTCGTTTCTGAATGTCCCAAATGCTAGATAGAAGTGAAAGCAAGGAATTCCAAAAGAGGCTGAGTGGATATACTGTCTACTTCCTGCTCATTTTCAGTGAGATTTGACTTCAGCTATGGTACGCTAGTTAAAAACTCTAGACAAAGTCTATGCATAAAGGAAGAAAAAAGCCACCAACTTTCTGATGAATACAGTGACATTTGGTTTTAGGAGGACGTGTAGTGGGGTGGGGAAGTCACAGGACTCTGCTCTGCGTGTATAAAATGTGCTTTACTTGGTTTCTGAGTGCTTAGCTGGTGATGGATGATTCAGTCCAAATGTTAGCTTTGTGTACTGACAGTCTGTCTCTCTGATATACTTTGAACTCTGGATGAATTTTTATATGGCTTTACATGACTACTCATGAAAACAGGAGCGAGGTATTTCATTGCCAAATCTCAGGTGGCCAACCTGGTGCAACTGCTATAATTTTTGTAGGTGACTTGAGAAATATAGTTATTATCCAGCAGTGGGGAACAATGAATGTGTTAATGGCTAGACTGGCAGGGCTGCACTTGAGGTATTCAGAACAAACACCTTAGTCAGCAGTCACAGGTGGGAAAAAATACCTTTGACTGTGAAAAATATCACAAATGCTTGATTCGGTTTTTTACACTACTTCATCAAAGAACTTTACCTGAGACTTAGTCCTTATCAGCTGCAAGAAAAGGCTGAGCTGGTGTAGAAGGAAGAAGGAAAGAGTCTATTGAATCATCGGGCGTGGTTTCCAAACTCTAACCATTAGCTTTCTCTTTGTAGGGAGCTGTTCTTGATCAATCAAGAGATCAGAGATATTTTCCTTTCATTCTTAATGCCTGGTGTTTGCAGGATCTGGGCTTTCATGGTCTATCGTAAGCAGAGGTATTTGTAGAATGTCTTTATGAGACATTTACTCCTGGGAGAGGGGCTACAACTACTAAAGTTTTAGCTGCTTCTGCTAAAACCCATGAAATACAAGACCTTGTTTCTTAGGCTCTATTAAATCACTGGATACTTTATTGAGGGAAAGGTTGGTTCTGTATTTACAGCCACAAGTCCATTTCCCAAATGAAAATAACCATGTGATGGTAAGTGCTTGAGAGCTTTGTAGCACAGAACAAGACTTAATAAATGGTCCCTTAATGCTGGCATACGCCTGTGTGTTGAATGGGCCATGTAAAGGAGAGATGTGGAGGAAGCCATCATGGACACATGATTTCGAGCCAAATAGCCATCAATGCAGAAGCCCTGTCAATAACGGAGATTTTGTCACAGTCTAACCCTAGAATCCCTACAAAGCTCTATTTTCTCCCCTCCAGTCACAGGTAAATAGTAAATTAGAATTTTTTGGCAGGGACTCTGAGATGTGAGGTTATGCAGTGAGAGAGGGACCTTTTACTTAAAAAAAATAACAAAAAAACCCCCAAAACCCGAGATGGAAGTTCAGCAGCAGGCAAGAGTACAAGACAGAGCCAAGTGAGTAAATCTCACATGGAAAGCATAGCACTGGATAACCCTACTGCCTTGCCATCAGCTGCACAGATGTATGGTCCAATGGTTGGTGCAAACATGTACAATTTCCCACATCTCATGTGATAATGAATCTTTTTAATTTAAATCCCACCAAGTGTGGGTTTAGTTAGACCTTTTTAAAACTAATTTTGCTCAAATCATGATGGTTACAACCAGAAGAAAATTCTGAAATGTATTTTTGAAATGATATCAAAGAGGAAATACCAAAATCAGTGCTGCCTTAATTATCTCGGATGAGCAGATGAAAGAAAAGTGGTTTCTAAGTAGATTACTTTCAAGATAAAATGTTTCATTTTATTAATGTTTAACCAAGTCTGACATATACATTTTCAAATTTTTAAGGCATGTGAACAAGACCTGATACTTTTAAACACAAGATTTCTTAAGGTTTTAGGCAATGTGGTATGCCATGTGATCCTGTGAAATATCACTCATGATTTTCAAGTTGACATTGAAATGAAAGTTAAAATAGCATTTGTGTATTGCACAGACTAATGGAAACAGAAGTGTCTCTAACAGTCCTGAACATGTTTTTAAATCTACTGTAAACTGTTTTCATTGATAGAAACCTGGATCAGTGTTTGATGAGATGATGATAGTATTCTGTGTGTGTTAAGACTAAGTTAAGTTAGATTTTTCCCAAGAAGTGTTTTCTATATTGTAATAGCCTCTGAGATTAGATTTAAGGATGCAAAGAGTACTGTTTTCTAGTGCTATTTTTACATTTACTATTGATTACAAAGATTATCAAAGCAAACTTCTGTGGGGTTTAATACTAAATCTTCTTTAAAAAAGTTTGGCAAAGAGCTTACAGATATTTAATGTTTTTAGCATACATCTTTGATTTCAGCGTGTTAGGGTTGTGGGACATGCTTGTCTGGTTTCGACTCTTTGAAGATGCCCCATAGGCTTCTTTCAGATCAAATCACACCTCACAAAAACACTTAATTGAGTCCCAGTTCCTCTTTTGTTGGTCTTCAAAAGCATTAAAAATAGTCACTAAAAATAAGACATCCTTTTAGGGGAGATACAGTGTGAATTGGATCTCTGTGAAGCTGTTTAGAAAACATGCTTCCTATTTAAGGTTATCTTCGCTCATTTCTTTCAGTATCATGTGAACATTTAACAGAAAAGCTGACATTCCTATCATAGTGCTGTGTGTATTCTTCTCCTGTCCTACGCGGCTATTTCCCACATTTGTCAAGGCAAAGGTTGAAGGGGGTATGGACAAGGGAAATAGGTCTCCCATTCATTTCTATCTGTCAGGAGTTCACTTTGTCATGATAACATTCAAGGAGTATATTTATCTATCCTGCTACTGGAGGTTAAAGCAAGGGTAAAAAAAAGGAGAAGGGAAGAAATCATGTTTTAAAAGTTTACAAATTCTGCTGCAAAGACTGTAAACAGAGAGAGGCTTGCAGTGGAATGTGTAAAATACTGCTGCATTGATAGCGGTGGGGCGGCGAGCTGCTACAAATCCGCTCGTATAAACAGAGGAACTCTTGCTGCAGATTGGGTCTGTTTTGGCTTAAAGTCTGAGGAACACATTGCTTTCAAAGTGAATTCTTAGGTGTCACTTCCCATAACTTATAGCAGAAGATTACAAAGCTACTGATATAACATATTAGTTTGATGGACAGAATTATACCCCCAACGCTTCCTGCTCTCCCCAATGACGCACACTAACTTAGTGTGCTGTGACAGCTGCCTTGATTTACCACCAGGCTGGGAGGCCAAGTGGGAGAGGGAACATTCACATGAACGCAGGGGCTGATACTGGCCCACAGCCTAGTTTATAAAGCTGCCCTGTAATTCACCACAAATGTGTCACCATTAAAAGGGAAAAAAGGATTGCAGATAATAAATACTCTTTAATTTATTAGCTAACAACAAAGAGATCAGAGCCAGTTGTGATGTGATTGTTTGACATAATATTGTCAAGGAAAAAAGCTAAGTTGACCAAAGATGTATATTACACATTCAAGCAGATGCATCAACTCTTGGCTTGTCACAAGCGGAGCTAAACAAAACGCCAAACAGAGGAGAGAACTGGCAAACAGCACAGTCATTTATCTCTGAAAGAGACATATTCAAGAGCAAGTGAAATAAGACATAGTTCTTTGGGCTTGGTCAAGGGCCAAGTTCTAACTATTATAAATTAAATGTTTTGTGTATCGTATTTGGCAACTGCAGCAGCTCTTACCATCTTGGTCATGGTAGGAGAGTGTTAGATTTTCCTGTCTCCTTTTGCCAGAATGATGGCTTTTGTTGTGGGGGACAATATTAGAATGTGTCCATGCATACCAATAGCAACAGTGTGTGCTATGAAAAAGGCATATAGGTTTTGCAAATACAAATCAGAGCTGTTAGGCTAGACATCCTGCAGAATTTGAATTTTCCAAAGAAAACTTTTAAAAGTCATGACTCAAAATCTCGCTCTCTGGATTGTTTGAGTTCACAGAATATAGGAATCAAGAAAATTATTTCAGTTCCGTATGCTTTTAATCTGATTTTTGAACTTCATGTAGTTTATTTTCAGGAACCTTTGCTTTTTGTTTTGTATGAGCATTGTTCATGCCACCACAGTTAGCCTGGTGCCAACATTTCCATTATAAACTATGCTACAGTGGTTTGGATGTCAGCTTGAAAATTTTTTGCCCTGCTTTGAAAACCGATGCACAGTTTCCTGCAGATTATATGTTTATGCATGCACAAAGAGCATGCAGATTATATGTTTATGCACACACATGCACATGTTTTTTAAAAAAGAAAGAAAATTAGAATCATTACTGTTATCCTAGAACATGGGTATCATTTTATACAGTCCCAAAGGTGTCTCATGAATTCTACACATTATATTCTACTATTGGAGCAAGTAAATAACACACACAGCCCCAGCTCTTGGTTATTTGTCGTTCAGTGCAAAACTGGAGTATATTCAGTGGAGTATCTCCAGATGTATTGCAGTCTAACTGAATGCCAGAATTTCCAAACGGTACAATGTAATCCACATCCTGTATGAAACTTCTATACACACACTTAAAATGTCTTAAAAATGTAAATCTGTAGCTGAAAAATGTGTTGTTCAAGCCAAAACAACTGTTTTCATATTATTATAACAAAGAGCTGGGGGATCAGGTATTATTTGGGGTGCTTTTATGTGTGTCAGTTTTAAAAAGTTCTGTTGCCTCATGCCTCCACCTTCCAGAAATATTAAAACTTAGGAAGCATTATGTTACTTGTATTAAATAGAAAAAAATAATTTCTGTGAAGGTCATGCCAGCACAGTACCTGAGCATTATTTAAACTCTCAAGCAAAAGCCCAAACCATTTTTTTGTAGTACATGATCCTTCGCACAGGTAAGAAGTACATAGCCTCTGCAGAGGTATGAAAGTTCTCTCATAGTTAAAGATCTAGGAAATTACTTGCTTCAACATCAGAAACATCATCCTACAAACCTAGAAAGACTGAACTGCTGGAATTTTGTTCGATTTTACACTGATGTTGTCTTACAAACTTTCACAGATGGAATTTAAAATGGAAATTGAAGCTCCATACATAGTCTTTAAGGACTTGCTCTTTCTCCATTTCTCTTGACAGCTAGATCATACAGTAGTTCTCTGAAATAGGAGAGGAAGGATATAATGCACAGTGAGGAGAGAGGCTCAACTCATCCCCTCCCTGTTGAGAGGCAGAAAATTCTCAGGGTGATCCAGGTCAGCAGCTCTGAAGCTGAACGTGCTTCTTGGCACAGTGGCAGGTGGATGTTGATCTCTACAGATCTTTGCAGTAATGTGGCTTTTTGGACGTTAAGCAGCCAGGGAATAGGATCCTCTGCTGAGGTATGGATGGAGCAAGGGGCCTTCCTACAGCAGATTGTAGCACATTTAATGACCTCTGTCCTCAGGGCAACCTATGTCACGTTTCACCAACCTATCTGTGATGAGCAGTTAAAGAAAACTTTTCAGATAAAATCCTAAATTAAAAAGAAAGAAGACAAGCTGCCCCAAAACTGATAACTTGAATCAGTCCACTTTGATTAGCAGGGCAGTCAGTTCCCAGGTAGAAGGAACCAGAATGTGCTGAACATGGAAAAGCTTGATCTAGGGTAGAGAAAGAGTAGTGCGGAGTCCACTTTGAGGCATTGCCCAGGATAATTAATAGTAAGCCAGATGGATAGCAGGAAGTACTTTACCATTTGTTAGAGGTAATATATGCAAGTGTTTCATATTTATGCAAAGACATAGAAAAAAGCAATCTCTCCTTTAAGAGTCTGATGGTCTTGCAGTCCATCTCTTCGTTCCCAACTGCACGGACAGAGCTACTGTTAAGTCCAAAGTTCATCTTCTGCTTACATGGCAAATTAACTTTGATTTTATGGTGATTTTCAGTATTAACATCATAGCTTTTAATAATCATTTTGATAGTTAGTATTTTCTTATACCTGTGTCTTCTGAGTCAAATTGCTGTTAGAATCTCAAGTGCTTTTTAATAGATAGATAGAGATGAAAAATTTCTATTTCTCATGTGTGCAAAAAAACCCTCAAATATAGCCAAATTTCTCCCTCCAAGATTAAACAAATATAGAAAAAGAGAGCATATCAACATTTTACATATATCTGTTTCAAAATAATACATCCTGATTTGCAGGGATTATGTTCTTTAAATGAAGAGTTATGTTCTTTAAATATTTGGCGTTTACTGTTTTATTTCCTCATGAGATGGAATCCATTTCTCATTCCTCAGATCCATGGAAGAGAAGAGCATAGAAAATATAAAGGTGAAATATAAGATATAGAAGACTATTCTAGTCTCCTATAGTTTTCAAAAGAAACATTATAGTCTTAACTCCCACTGAATATGACATTTAGAAATTCAGACACAAATCAAATGAATTCAGCAGCACACCATGGTGTCTTCTAGGAATCATTCTTTATAAAGTTAAAGACTAAATTGTATGTGTTCATGCTTATTAACAGTAACCACATTATATTTTACCTCACTGCTCTTTAAATATGAGGTACCTTACGGAAAATTAATGCAAAAGCAGATGAAAAACAAATCACAATAATACCACACAAATGCTCTAAAAAAAAATTAGAAGCAAGATGTAAAACCATATCAAAACAGATACAATGTTTGCTAGAATACATGACAAAACGGATGTAGCAGATGAAGAAATGGATACAACATGCTGAGGGCTTAATGTAACATACCACAAAATTGATATACCTCATACTGAAATAAATAAAATGTAGCATAATGTATACATTGTAATGAATTGAATAAGGCAGATAAGAGAATTGATTAGAAAGTGTACCGAGCTGAATAAAACATAGCAATATTATGGATTGAATCAAATAAAAACATAACAGATTGAACTATATTGAAATTACTAAAGCAAAAAGGTTGGATCTAAACCATGCTGAGTTGTAAGAAAGGAAATACACAGTGTGTAAAGCCCAGTAAAACTCTGGGTACTGGTCCATCAGACTCATTTCATTGTTCTGGCTGCGTGACACAGGCAGAGAAGATTGCTAAGGTGCTGGGTTTTGGATAAAGAAGATGTATGATTCGTATCTGCCTCTACCAGACAAACTTTTACTTTGATTTTATCAAAATATCTTATTCTCTCTCAACTGCTTTTTAGCCCTCCTTCTCTTGCCCTTCCTCTCTCTCTCCCTATCCTGTTTCCCAGCTTGTCCCCTTTCCACTTCTCTCTTCCCTCCTTTTCACCTTCTTGCTCGTGCTTTCTCCTCAAGTGCTCTTTCACTTGCCTGCAAGCTTTCTTACTTTCACTTTTGCTTGTCCTCTCTCTCCCCCCTTTTTTCCTCCATCTCCCCCCTCCCACCCTCTTGCACACCCTCTCTTGCCTCGATTGGGCCTCTTGCTCATGCACTCTTTCTTTCTCGTTTCCTCTCTGAATGTTGTCTGGGAAGCAAAGATTCCTGTATCCTCGATTTCTGTATGTTTTAATTGAGATGATCGATAGAAATTATTACTAGATTGGATGTAAACTTGAAGTCGGATGTGAAAACCCCAATATTTTGTTCCACGATGACGTACAGAAATGGAAATTTCACAAACCCCAGTTCTCTCTAGGGTGTCTGGTTTGCATCTGAGCAGCCATCCTCCGTGATCCACTGTTCTCATGTTTGACAAAATCTAAGTTTAAATTCACATGTGGAGCCTGAGTTTGATTGGAGCAATTTTCTTCTAATTCAAGCAATAACAATCATACCTGAGGTTTAGGTTGCACATGCTCCATATTGTGAATACATTGTTCCATGTTTTAGCTGTGTTGTTGAGTACAGAGATTCATTGGTCTCATTGTTTTTCTTTGGTTTTGATTATATCACAAGCTTTAAAAAAAGGACTCTCTTCTTCAAGCTTTGCCAAGACAGATTTTAACCTTTAAGTTTTCTTTTCTTTCTTCCCTTCTCTCTTTTTAAAATTCACCCATTAAAAATCTTGAAAATTGGAAGGCAAATAAGCTCCTATCTTTGTAGTTTTATTTATTAGCTATTAATCTCAGACTGTAAATGAAAACTGTATTCCTGCCAAGGCTGGCTTCAAAACTTTGCCCTATTAAGTTCATTTTATTGTAATCTTTATTCTAAATGAAGTGTTCGTTCTGGTGTAACCACAGCTGATGGTGACTTGATAGTTCTCCAGTGAAGTAATACTTGACATAGGAAGTCCTCAGTTAAAGAAAGAGGGACAAGAGAAACTTGGTTTTGTTTGTTTCATATTGGTGTTTGTGTGGAAGGAATTTGACTTTTGTAGCTGTTTGGTTATGAAGTCTTAAAAGGAAAGCAATTTTTATGGATTTTTACCTTCAAAGCACATCAAAGTGTGTATCACGGTAGGGTACCTGAGCTTCTCTTCCAGTAATGAAGTTGGCGTGCTATGTCCATGTGGGTAAGCACCCTGGTGTGACAGGATATGTAGAGCAAAATAATTGGTGTCGAAGACTCAGTATCCCAGCTGTAGGCGTTGGAGTAACTGAGAGGTGGAGGACTTTGTTTTATATTCTATATCTCTATAATACACACACAGGGTAGCGTCTGGATAGAAAGTGCACCATATCGAATGACTGTTTGTTAGAATTTGCAGAACATGTCTTTCCTCTGTATACAGTTTAAAAATCACTTTCTTAGAAAACACAGGTAGTTCTACAAATTCAGCAAGAATTCTCCAATATATTTTCTGATAAATATGCTCTTAAATAAATACTGATTTAGACAGAAGCATGATGTCATTAGATGCCACCCTGTCTTTCCAGGAACATTATATTTGAAAGCTGTAGTAGGTAAATAATTTATAAGTGTAAGTGTTGAAGGTAAACAGATTCTAGGAAAAAACCATGAGGGTGAGAAAGACATCCGTGTGCTTTTTTTATTTGGTGTTGCATAGAATCCTCCTATATTTAGTATTTCACATAATTAAATAACTGGTTTCTATCTCTGCTTCATTTTGGGGCTGAACTGGAGAGGCTTACGTGGAAGTCAGTGTAGGATGATAGTCAAGATAGGTACCTTCACCAGTGTTTTCTTGTGAATACCTGAAGCTTAACGGTAGCTGTGTATGGAAACTTGAAGAGTGTCCTATATGCAGTAATTTTTTAGATTTTGCTTTACTCCTTAACACTTAAGTATTTTATTTTTTTTTATGAGCTCAGGTGGGCTGTTATACAAATGAAACTGCAAGAAATTTTGAGCTGTGAACTCCAGCTGCCACTCTGTCTTTTTCTGCAAGGATGTCATGGGAGTTTTCTTTTTTGCGTTGCACTTTTATTATTTTCTTCTGTACATTGTGTGTTGAAAAGTTCTCTTCTCAGTGCCCTTCACCATTCCTTCTAAGGGGTAACTGACAGCATCTCAACAGAAAAAGGAATAAATGCCCTACCCCTAACTTAACCTTTTGTGCTTATGTCTCTGACACTTGTTGACCATTCCAATCCATTAAACAAGCATTAATCAACTGTATACTGAAACAGCCACAGCTCTCCATCAAATGGAAAGACATTAAGCTTTCACAGCAGGAATCAGACAGCCTTGGAAATGTAAAGGAATCTGTTGTAATTTTTAAACATTCAAACTGTATTAATTCCAGTGACAGTTATCCCTTAAGTCATTTCAGGCAGTTGCACACTTCTCAAGTTCCAGAGCTTTCATGTAGAGATCATGATTTTTTTCTGATTGAAATATTTCCCCCATCCCTCATACTTGTATTCATATTGGGAATGTTTTGAATCTGAAAAAAATACTTGATAAGTTCACAGGTAATGGATTAAACAACTAGTAGTTCCTTTTAATGGCACTTTAATGGTGACTCTCATGATATTCTAATCCTCTTGCTTTAAATGGATTTGCTGTCTGATACCAAGTAACTTTCAAAGACAGGCCCACCATTTCTTAGTTCCAGTGTAAGTTTATTGGATATTTTTTAGTAAACTGTTGAGGAAAAACAAGTGAACAAAAATATTCTTTTCTGGATTGTTTGATGTCTTCCATGTCTCTTTCATGAACTCTTATTCAAAAGCCGTTAATTTACATAGAGAAATTTTAAGAAGTCGTCTGCTCTGGATTTGGAAGCCTAATCTGAGGGGTGTATTGTTTGTGTTCTTATCTAACTGTTCTTTTCTGGAACAGTTGAGGGAGAAAATGAAAATTTAGTGTGGTTAAAGAAAACAAACAAACAGAAGGCATATGCATAACTTCAGCGTAATGCTGTAATAATTTTTGTGAGCCGGTTTTACAGTGGCTTTGACTGCTGACCCCTGAAAACTTAGGCGCTATGTATAACCAGTCTTGAATTTGCTTCTCCAAAGAGTGCAATCTTTCCTTGCACTACGAATCATCTTTTCCCTTTGCCCTCTTTCCCACTGGGCTAAATTATCGAGGTGTATTTAATCATTTTCATTTTTTTCATAGTTTTCATTTTTGACACTGGGTCTGCATCAAGGACATCACTTAACTTCATTTCAAACTATGGCCACAATGACTATGTCCATTTCCAACTACCATAAACCAGCCATAAATCAGGAAAAAGTGCCGTGCTGCTTAAAACTGCTGAAATGAGCTTTTGAGCATTATGCTTACAAGAATGTCAGCCTGTCACAGAGTAAATCAACAAAGTGTCCTTAAACCTTTGTTGCATCAGGGAAATCCTGACTTTATGGCTTGAAGCCTGGTTATTCATTTTACTGCCCTATTTCCTCCCATCGCAACGCACACATGTGATTATTATTTTGTTTGGACACTGCCTCCTGCTTATTTCTACTTTATTTATGGCTAGTAATTATAGGTTTTATTGCTTACTCCTCTTTAGATTTTGTCTGAAAATATTAAATGAAACTTCTGGTGACTTCTAGGCTCTGAAAGGCCACAGATTTACATTAATGCTCTAGGAACTGAGAGTTTATTTTACAGTATTACTAGATGCTAATTCTGCAGATTTTTACAATTCCCATTCCTGCCTTTCTTGTAATGTTTTATCTCTGCTCTTTGAGGTTAAAGTTCATGTGTTGAAAGCAATCATCCCTGGAGATTGCCACTTAATACTAATGCTGGGTAGTAGTGCAACATCCACATCAGATCTGTTGGTTACATTTGCACTGTTTGAATTTGGCCTCCTGTTATTGTGCTTGTCATTCATCTCTGAATTACTGTGTCCTATGGAAATTTGCATGAGCCCAGTGTATTTATTGTTTGCTATTCACTGTCATTGAAAATTGCTTTTGTTATATCCAGCTATTGCTAATCAATCTAGAAGATGATGTCATGTTGAAATTTATCCCCTGCCAGTGCTAATCTTCTATATGGTCCTTATAGGAGTGAATTCTTCTCCAGTGTAAGAGGCTGTAATCCACTATAACCTTTAAAATAGCCAAAAACTGAGTAGGAGTACGTGGCAGGGTCAAAAATTCCAGATAGCAGCAATTTATTCCTGTTACTACTGAATTCCAAGGAGCTGGGAAAAGAAGATTGTCCAGAGGTAGTTCATTGTGGCTTGAAATAGTTAGGGGAGTGACTTCAACACAATGTAATTGATAGCGATTGCTTAATTGGGTTTTGAAATTTTCTTTCTGTTTTTGTTTCAGTCTCTCTGACAAAGCAAAGTTGAGAGTAATTTCTTTTTAATCAGTCACAGATCTCATATAGAAAGTTCAGTGCATCAAAATAGATCAGAATTAAAGTTTGCATTTTCATGCTTTACAATGTTTGGATTTCTGTTAAGCTTGTGTTTAATCCCTGAGTTTGTTTTTGAATGATCCATTTTAGGGATATATTGGCATCCTTGTGATATGTATTGTCAATTGTTAATGTTCAAGTAATTTAATCTTCAAGCATAATTTAATATTTAATTAGATTTAGCACAGGGATTTTTTTTCTTCATCAGTAGGATAAAAAAAGTCACCCAAAACTACTTCAGAAAACTTGGTTACGAAACATGTTCAGAGAATCTTCCGATAAAGACCATTTAGAAACAAGATAGGGAGGCTAGAGCAGTAGAATAACAGGTAATTATTGTAAAATCCACTCAATTTATTAAATAAACAGCCATTTCCATATATATTAATAACTAATTCAGTCTGTGATCAAAGAGTATGTATTTGACTTTTATGGAATATACCTTACATTCTTCATTAACAGAAACATATTAAGTCTCGGTTTCAGGGGTGAAAATTTCAATTTATCCTTAAATGTTGTGCTCTAAGTACTACTTTGGGAACATATTTTTCTAGATGGAGAGAGAAAGAAATGACCTGAAGGCAGCGGTATTCTGATTTGTAGTTGTGGAATGTTAGTTTATCTTAAATCTGTTTTAAAGTAGCTGAAAAGTATTCTTACAAGAGGACTATAAGTCAATCTTGACTTTTTTCTTTTTTGCAGTGTCTTCTTGTAAGAGTCTTTTGCCCTTTTCCTCATATTTGTCGATTGTCTTTATTCAGGTGGATAGGTTTGTCATACAGGGCGCCTAACAGTGACAAAGTAAATCAAGTGTTAAGTAGGCCATATTAATTTGCATAATCCTTTTGCAAATCCTTCTAGGTGCATATTTGTTAATGACTTAAATATAATATTAGGAGAATACAGTAGAAAAAACATATTAATGGAAGCCTAATATTTCAACTTTTTAGTTTGTTCACAGCAAATTTTGTTTTAATTATATATTTACTAGCAAATGTTATATTGATAAACAACTTTTTTAATCTGATAACATTAAAAATGAAATATAAGTATCATAATAAATACAATTAATAAAATATTCCAACAGTATATCTAAAATGATTAATAAGTTATATCTTAAACTCATAGAGAGTTTTACTACCTGTGAGGATACAGTCCTCAAGGACCTGGCTGCCCAGTCTTCTCAGTGGTTCAGAAAAACAAGAAAGGGGCCTATGACAGTTTTAGAAGAACATAAAATACAACAAATATGAACACTATGGAAAACAAAGGAATACTAATGATTAATACCACAGCACAAATGACATAAAGTGTCATTACTTCTCTATTAGTTCTACTAGCTGTATATCCCCCCTGCCTCCCCTCCCTTCTGTTTTAGTTTGCACAGTCTGTGTCAGAGCTCAGGACTATAATGCCAATTTTTGATTTGTGTAATTTGTTTTGTGGGTTTAAATTTATCTGCTCAAATGGAGAAAGATGGGGTACTGCTTCTTAATTAAGTAAATTTACACCTGGAATGAATTATTCGTATGTATAAAGAAGCAAGTGAAGCATTCTGAAAGATTGCTTATGCTCTTTTAAACAAGCTGTAATTTTACCAAACTGAATAATTAATCAAAACAAGATTGTTCTGCTCACAACAATATCTCCAGAAACGGTGTTTTCTATTACATTACTTTACCGTAAAATAGAGTTCTTCATTGGAATGCTGTTGCCATCTAGAAATAAGCATGTGACCATTTCTGCCAACTAATTGTTTTAAATTTTTTTAAAGATGGGCATTACCTGTGTTACTTCCAATTAATTTTTGGCATATTTTACTTGAGGTATTGGGACACCAATGAATCTTAAGAGACCTTCAGTAAATTGATCCAATTAGGCATCACATCAATAGGTTCCTGTTCCTGTTCCCTGTTTGTCTTGTTTTCTGCCGAGACTTTGAACTTCATACTTCTGTTTTCAATATCATTAAATGGCTGTTACATGATGTATTATCTCATGCTCCTTTAGGGAGGGACGTCTGTAACGTGAAAGGAGATTTAGCTTCTAGGTCTCTGGAGCTGACACTGTCTTCCCTTCTGTGTATAATGGTTGCCTAGTGAAAGCATGAAAATTTTACTGTACTTGCAGGTGATCTCACAATCTACGAACATAGTGATGATAATCATATGATCTCATCATATAAATGCGTCATTAAATATAATAACTATGCTCAGAATAGAAAAAAAATGTGGCGCTCTGATGATTTTATCCAGTTTATGCAGTAATATTACTGTAGTTTTAATTATACTATAATAACATTGCTAAAACCTGAAAAGAAATTAATGGTGTTCCATGTAATATGTAGAACAATTATGTTTTCAATGCGCGAGGAATGAGTACTTGCCAAAACCCTGTATATGAATAAGGTTGTATTTCTTGTTCCTCATTCCTCTTTCTATTGTCTCCTAATACCTGAGTGTCTGAGCGTATTTTGCTTATTTTGGGCCTACCTTCTGTCTTATAAAAGAGGGTTTGCATGCATGGGAATTGAACTTAAAAATTTCCTTGCAGAATTAATGCCCCTGCCATAGTAAAGCACCCAAACGCAGACAAATGAGAAAAGTAAAGAGCAGAGGAGGAGAATGTTTCACAGAGATGGTGACAAGAAAAATATAATGCTTAAAATGGCAAGTATAGGTGTCATTTGATTTTGGTTGGTAGCTTAGGGACACAGGCTCGTAAGTTTACCTCATTCTTCACAAACTTTATTAGTGTGAATCCTCTGTAGTCATCTTGTAGTTCAGGAGTGAGGACTACAAGTCAAAGTTGGGATGCTCTTGCTATTGTATAGATACAAATTAAATACTGGAATACAGAATTTAATGTTTTTAGTGTTTTGAATCTTGAATGAACTTACATATGGCATCATTAGGAGTGTCTATATAGATTTCCCTCAAATATGTGGTCATTCCATTTTTTTCTTCTCTACCTTAAAGAGTGATGAGAAGAGATTAGATGATTTTGTGTTCATATGCTTCTCTTTATTGAAGTTTTCACTTTGTTATGGGAAAAATGTTGTCATTGGCAGGAGCTCAGTTAATAAAATTTGCAATTTATATTGTGGTTTGGTAAGTACAATTATTTTTGATTGCTCTCATTGCTATAGTGTGAGGGGAAGACACCATACAGTTTAGTAAAAATTTAGCCAAATTATCATTTTATAAAAATATTGTTCAGCCAAGTTACATTTTTTCAGAAATCTTGAATGCCCAAAACATTTGGTGGATGCTCAGCGTCTCTTGGGGTACTCAAAGCCTAATGTGTAACATTGTATCAAGTTGTAGATTATATATGAAATAATAATAACAGCTTATCAATTGCACAGAAAATGCACAAGTGCTTTAATGTTTACCATTATAATGCAATTTGGATGGAGAATAACCCCTCCCAGTTTATAAGGTTTGGCCTGGAAAGTTGTTTGTTTTTTTTTTCCCCAGACACTAGGGGATGGTAGTTTGCTGACAATTTCATAATTTTTTTGATAAAAAATGTCTTAATTATGCATACTCATTCTTAAGCAAGTCTAAGATGTTTTTCAGTGCAATCTTTCTGAATTCATCAAAGTGGGTTTTTTTTGTTTCATGGAAATTTTGTTCTTAATTTTTGGGAAGGTTTTTATTGGTACTGTCTTCCCAAAATTCTTCAGCTGCTTGGTTGGGGTTTTTGCCTGTTTTTTTCTTCTTTGGCCATTTCCCATTTTTTACTGAAAAGTTTTATTTTCTCCACATAGGAGAGAACTGAAAGTCCTTGACACAGAAGTGCACAATTATTTTATAGTAACTAATGCAAAACTTGCCTTGTATTCGTTTGCAACCATTTCTAAAAAAATGAGAATATTCACATAATAATCTCGAACAACTTTCTTAACTAATTTCAAAAATGCAAGTTCAGAAAGATACTGAAGAGTCTGCTTCTTTTTAACCATGTTCCAAAATCTTGCTTTCTTCAGACAAACATCTAGCTACTTTAGAAATAGGGATAGACAGTGAGGGGTATTTAAGTGTTTTATTATTCTTTGCTAAATGGAAAATACTTTGAAATGTTTTTCTCATCTACTATTTGAAGATTGTTCCAAACACCATGAGCCATCTATCTCTTAGACTTTGTGTTTGTTTTTTGTTTTCTTTTTTTTTTTTCCCTCTCTCTCCGGAAAGAAAAAATGTCTTGAATCAGTCATTAGAAGAGTTCACAACTCATGTCAGACCAGTATAACTTTCAGGAAAAGGTCTAAAATAAACCAAGCTGACTCTTCTTCAAAAGAAAATGAAAACAACAGCCCTTAAAATGAAAACAACTGTCCTTCAGACTTCCCACCCTCCCCACATTGTCTTTGATGAGAACCATTAGACCTCCAGTTAAGGTTAAGTAAGAGTGTAGCTTTGTACCATTAAAAAAAAAAAAAAAAAAGAACAGAGCTGAAAAATAAGAGTCCAACAATCTGGAGAAAGTCATAGTTTTACTTCAGCTTTTAATTTAAACTGCAAGAAAAACCTGTACAGTATGGCTCTTTGAACTTGTACAGGTGCATATAAACAGCACTGTTCCTTTGTGATTGTGCTCTCTGTGTGATATGGTCAGCTTTGGTCAATTCTGCCATAAAAATGCTTTTAGAATTGAAACATTTTGCACCTTGACATCTTGTTCCTTGGCTGTGATGAGACCTTAACGCCATCAGAACTCTGAGGGAAATCTTCCTTCCTTTCCCAGAGTTCTCTCCAGAAAACCATTTGTCAGTTTTCAGTTTGTGAACTACATGGTTTTGTTAGATCATAAGACAGAACAATGAACACAGAATAAAGAAACTCACGAAGCAAACCAAATAAAATTAGATAGAAATAAAATTAGATTAAGTTTGTCTACGTATTTCTCCCACTGCTCTCCTTGGAGCAGGTCCTCTCCTTCAGGCTTGTTTCTTGTCACATCTTGTTGGCTTTTTAGATTCTAGCAAATCCATACAGTCTCCTCTGGAAAACTGGTTGGGAATGTGTTTTATCCTCTCCTTCAGGCTTGTTTCTTGTCACATTTTGTTGGCTTTTTAGATTCTGGCAAATCCATACAGTCCCCTCTGGACACTTTGAAAACTGGTTGGGAATGTGTTTTCTGTCATCTTTAAGGTCTGGCTAATCTTCTTAGTGATCTGGCAGTCTTTTTCTGTGGCAGATTCCATGATGGCTGAATTTCCCCCTCTCCTGTAGCTCTATCCTGTATTCCAGAAACTTATCCCAGATATTCCTGTTTGAATGAGCTCAGTTGCCCATAGCAGCAGTGTTCACCTCTTCTCCAAAAACCAGAGGGCTCCAGTGAGGACAAAGAGGCCTTCCTCACTCTTGCCCTGTAACACCTCTGAAATTTCTATATACAATAAGAAGAGTTTTTCAACTTCCAAGCTCCCCAAATAGTTCTGATGTGTCCCTTGAGCAGTCAGCTTTTTCCAGATGTTTTCTAGCATGATGTCCCATTCTGCCAAAGGTACAATTAGTTTTAAGGTTGGGGTTACCTTAGTAGAATTAGGAGTACTTTTTCTTCAAGTTCTGACCAGGGGTGCTTGGTCTGAACTTCTCTGCCACAATTGTACTTTGAGTTATTCTGTAAGGCCCACCTATTTGTTCAACCTCTTTGCAATTAGGAGAATAATGGGGAGGTGATATTTACAGATTGGTTTATTTGACTCTTTTTTCCTAGGCCTCTTTTCCCCATTTGGTATTGTACGATGAGGAATTTCTGCTTTTTTGTGTTGATTACACCATTAATTATTAACCTTTCAAAGATTTCTACAGCTGATTCATTATATATTAATGAAGACAGACTAACAGAATTGCATACAAATTAAAAAGAAAAATAAAAAAGGTGGCATAGCCACCACTGTCAAGCCATTTTGTCCATGCTGTAACTTAGGGTAATTGCCTACCTCTAATAAAACTGAACCATCTAGATAGAGGCAAAAGCCACCCCATATTTTAATTAATACTCTAATTTTTATCTCTTGGAAAAGGCTATTTCATCTCATAGTTAGCTATGACTGGGATATATTTGCTTTCACTTCAGGAAGAATGTGTGCATGGGGGAAGAGGGTGAAAGAAGGTTAAAATAAAAATTATGAAGTACTTACAAATGTGCATGTTCTCATGCAGACCAGTTTTATGTCTATAATAACCCAAAGTAAGTAGCTGTATTCATGCCTCTGTCAATCTGCCCACTTTGATTTGTACGGAGGGCATAGTTCTAAATTTTCTCTTGCGCCGCAATGCTGACAATGTTTTAACTGATGCGAAGACACCTTGGAAAGAATAACTTTTATTCATTGTTGGGGGTGAGAAAAAAATCCAATTATCTCCACCGACTAATTATGACTTCCTTATATGTTATTGTGTGTTTGTGATAAATACGCATGCAAAATGTACTTCTAGAAGCTTGAAAACAAAGTAATTTTAAAAACAAGTCTAATCGACAGTGTTTTACTGACTATAGTTCTCAGCTTTGATAATGAGCCACTTTTTTCCCCAACACCAATTTTGTGTCCTTTTAAGCATGGTTCACGTTTAAATACAGTGTTTTAGAGGAAAACTTGCATATTTTTAAAGTGGAAATTTCATATTCCTGTGAAGCTTCTGTAATTGTATGAAGTTTATTTCTGTTCCCAGATGTCAGCAATCAAAATCTGCATAATATATTTTGTGTAAATCTGTTGGCAGCTGCTCTCCAGTCAGGTTCCTCAAGATATTAGCCTGTCTTTGAGTTTATGACAAAGTTAAAAATTATTCATTAAACTGACCTGCAGTATATTCAGTAACTGTAAAATTGCCTTGCAGTTCTATTTGGTTTGTAGATGTGATCACGAGTAAATTTTTAACTTAATTAATTGGCCGTTTCTGTTGACAAGAAATTTATGTGGTAATAATTTGCTCGAAATAGATGCCGACTGTAGGAAATGAGATATCCATCATAGGCTTGTGTTCCACCAGCTGCACAGTGGCTATTATGAAAGTATTTCAGGCTGCGACGACCCCACTGTTTGTGCAGTCAGGATTATATATACCCACGATCCATTGCCTGCCTGAGAGGCGCTCATGGAGGTCTATGATAACAAAGACTTTGTGATTTATGGCTTGCTGTGAAAGCAGAGCTTGATGAGATTAAACAATTTCATAGCACAAGTGTTTCTTAAGACCTGATTTGTAGTTGCAAGCTGATGGTAAATCACATTTATATATCTGAAAGCATGCTCAGCAGAGGAGTGCAATTACAGTTTAAGACAGCTACTTTTTATTTAATTTTTATCCTGGTTTTGTCTCTTTTATATCCCCTTCGTCTGCAAACCATTCACCTTCACAAGTCCTTTCTTGGTTAGAAGGCCAGAGACTGAAGTCACTGATGTTCTTCCTTTCTCGTGTGCACTCTTATTAAAAAATGAACAAAGAAAAAATAGCTTTGAGTCTTTTCAGAGTAGTTTTTACTGGTTCATCTTGGCTGAACTGGGTTACTGGGTTCAGCTACAGTTCTTGCTTTGCTGTCATGTTCAAAATCAAGCAGAATTTTAGGCTATTTCAAATCACACAAATATATTTAAGTTTTATATACAATGGTTAAAATTTAGAAAGGTAAAAGAAACCACTCTTAGTAACTTGCACTTTGTATTTTATATCTAATAATTTTTAGATTCCTTTTTTCTTATACACAATGGAAAGCAAGACTATTTCTAGTAATATTGACATGCTTTGGGTTTGAATAGATACTGGCATTATCAGCAGCATCTTTGCTATGCTTCATAAGCAGCTCTTGCTAAATATTGCAGCAAAGCTGTTTGCATCAATATGAAACCATGATTTGTGGGGCTGAGTGCTTCAAAAACAAAATCAAATGCTTACGATACACTTGGCTTAGATGGATATGTTTATTACTCTTTTGACTCAAGATCAGGTTGGAGTCCAACATGAAATCCCCAATAAAACTGAATGGTTTCAGCTGTTGCTACAGCTACTTTCATAAAAGGAGAAAAGTAGAAGAAGCCATGGAGTGAGTTATCATTCAAACTCTTTCTCCACTCACTGCTATAATAGAAGACCTAGTTTCTCAATATGCCAAACATCTCCTGTGGGGCTGTGAGCAGCTCCTTGGCTCCCATCTGTTCTCCCCAAAGGCTCTCATCATCACTAGTCACCAGGCCAAGGTTAGTTTTCTATTCAGAGAAGTGGTGAAGTTTTTCATAACATGATTTCTGCTTTCTGAAATCTTTTGTTTATGCATCACAAACAGTAGAATAAATTTTTTGTGCCACAGGATGGAATAGGGGGAGAAGATGGAATTTCAGGAGGGTATTAGTATTTAAATTGCTTTATAATAAGTCAGTGTTAAAACCTTATAAGGCTCTTGAGAGGTAAATGCATGCTTTTACAGATATTTAGATGTTAGAAATCCTAATGATGAGAAGTATAACTCAAATAGCCATATTGTTTTTACGGTCAATTTTTCACACCTGTTTCTCATCACAGACAGTCTACTTGGAGTTAGCTGTTGGAATGGTAGAAATTGAGATGTCTTTGCCATATTATCTAGGAAGTGTTCATAAGGGACTAAGTTTAAAAAAGAAAAAGACTTAGAAGGAATTTTTCATTACTTAGCATATTTTTTCCCCCAAATTTTCAACTGAATGTCCAAGTTTAAAATCTTAGGCAATAATTTATGTGCTGGAAAATGCACAACAATTGAATGGATATATTTCAAAGTTAAATCCTCTATTCCATAAACCCTCCCCTCCAATATATCAATTGTGAAATAATAACATGGAAGGCCGTGTTCATGGAATGCTTTCTTTTTCACATTACAGTGTTAAGGTTATGAAAGGATGTGGGTTTTTATCTCAAATTTGAAACAAAAAGCTCATATTGCCTTTTGTGGATTTTGGATAAGTCCCATGATTAGCTTTATCCAGAGTTTTAAAGCACAATGTATAAACTTGAGAAGGAAAAAACTCATGGCACTGGTGTTAGACCAATACCTGTTTTGCATATGCGGTGACTGAGATTACTAACACATTTTGTCCCAGATGATGCTAAATTCCTTCTAAATAAGACAGGAGAGTTGGCAAAATAGTATTTATAATAAACTGTGCATTTGAGCTGTAGGAAAAAACAGTTGCATAGAGAAAAAGACTGGCAACTCATCACCACTGCTATTTTTGATCAGGTACTAAGTACCAGATTCAACCTTCTCTCTTTAATCAATGGGAGAAAGATGGGAAAAGTGATTTCCCTTGCGTCTTGCAACCAAAACGAATTACCAGCCCTCTTGCTAGTCATCCCTGCCAAGTTACCCCCCAGGGTTACTTTTTGTAGAGGAAGCCAGTGTACCAGAATGTGCTATAAGGGTTTGAAGAGCTGATGTAAATGATACTATGCAAGGTGGAGTTAAGGAAAAGAAAAGGAATGTTTGGCTTCTGCTGACGCTAGGCAGATGCCTTGGGTTCCTTCAGGCACTACAACACATCTGCGATTGAGATGATCTCTTTATTACCAGGTCTGACTCTCCTGTTTCATTTTAGGCTTATGGAAAACATGCCCTGAAAAGGCTGCTCAGTGCTGCACATATTTGTTACCTACTGGAAAAAAAGTTTAATCTATTTTATCCTCTTAAATTTAGGCTAATCCACTTCCAGTTAGCCTTTTCAAAGGACGTGACGTAAGAAAAAATACACTCAACATGCATTCAGTCCCACAGAAGTTGAATTTTGCAAAGAATTTAGTGGTTTAGGACAGTGAAATTTTAATTAATTGGATAGGATTCTGACAGATTGTGGCATCACAGAATTACGCTTTTTGGAGTAAACTGATTGTGGGGGGATTTTGGGGGCTTTTTTTGCTTTTGTGTCTTTTTATTATTATTATGTCTGCCAAGAAATATGGCTAAGAGTACATGATGATTTATTTTGACCTTTTTCTGGTGATGGTCCTAATTTGAATCTCTGAATTCTTTACTTCTATAGTTTTCAAAGATACACCTACAATGTTATACTCAGACATAAGTATTAAGACAAAATGTTGCAGATTAAATGCTGCAGGCAGATGCAGACTCACAACCATCAAGAAATTTTTCTGAGATCTTATTGGTGAGCATTAGTATAAACACAGTTTGCAGAATGGGCTACAAAATAGGGTTCCAATATAATTTTGAGTTTCAAAATGTATTCCGTTGGGAAAATTTCATAATGTTCTTGTGCCTCAATTTCTTTGGCTGTAAAAAAGGCTTAAGAAATTCTTATTTGTGAAAAATTCTTTCTGGAATTTTGAGCCCGTTGAAAATGTTTTCTTTTTTAAATTTTCTTTTTTCTTTCTTGCTTTTTTTTTCATCCTTTCTTCTCTTTTCTTTTTTTCTTTGTTTCTTTTTTATTTTATTCCTCTTTTTTTCTTCCCTTCTTCTTTCTTCCCTACTCTTAATTGCTCTCTAATTGAAAAGTAATTACTAGATTTGATTCACATTATTTTTCTTCTCATGTTTTTTAAACAAGACAATGTGCTCACATGGGCTTTAGCCTTTAAAACAGTCTCAAAGTTTTCTTTTCTGAAGCGAATAGCAGCTTCAGCCTAGTGTATCACAGCAAAGAAAACATTAAAAGAACATGACAGAGCCTTGTAAGAAATGGGAACCCAGAAACACCTGAAATCCAGATGGCAAAAATGGGTGTTTGGCAAAAGCTGTGTAGATTTCCGGTCTTTTGAAGTCAATCTCATTTTAACATTCCTTGAGAAAAAGCTAATACGTTTGACCAGACATGCTAGAATGGATCACTTCTCATCCTCAAGCACGAGAGAAAGTAATTCCTTTCTTTCGAGTGATTGCCTGTCTCTGATGTAAATAAAAATAATCTTGTTTTGGGTAGCTAGAAAACTGGGATATATTTATACTAAAAAGCATGTATTTTCATTATTTTTAACTCATTCTTCGCTAATGTATGTTTGAAACATTAATTAGTAATGTTTGCAGCATGCTGATGCTTTTTTCTTGACTTATTTATTGCTGTAGAGTTGTTCATGAGTTATAAAACTTGGTGACAGCATTTGACATAGTTTGCATTTAGCTAATCTTGAACATTAAAAACACTGAAGAATGTAATCTGTTTCTATTGGGGTCACTGGCAAAACTTGCAACATTAAACAAAAAGAAGACAAAGCAAAAAGTTGGTAAAAAGCTATGCCTGGATATAGGGTGAATCAGAGAGATAAATTTGCTTTTTCTACACCTGGAGACTGTGGCTGTATTAGAAAATATGATTGCATGTTGTGTGTGTAGTTAGCGTATGTAAAAAAGCAGTGGTAAGCGATACTGCAGAGAATAAAAAGTGAGAATTCAAAAGACAAGACTAACAAATGGTGGAAAGGGGAACAGACATGCAGAGAGCTGGAACAGTGAGTATGGGGTTAGTGGGAACGCCAGGAGTGGAGTTTGAGTCATGGTTCTACATCGAGTCACCGGTGGGTCTACTGCTAGATAACACACTGCTGTGTCCTGCCTTTTCTGTTATTCCTTCAAAGAAAAGCTGGTCTACCTTGTTGGGTGCTCTTAGACTATGCTGCCACTGAAAGGAATGGTCCTCTTCTCTACCTGTGGGTTTGGCTGATGACTGTACAGTGGGTCAGTTTATTTTATTGACCTGATGGAAAATTAAACTTCTTATTTATGTATTATTTTTCTTTGGAAACTTTTAGATGGGTCAAACAGGACATCCAACATGCTGTGTACAAGTGCCAGCTCATGGGAGAGAATGGAAATGCATTTCAGGCATGACTGGGAGGGCAAGAAAGCCTTTCTTCTTGGTGGCAATGCATCTTAATTGGCTTAATGTAATTGTGAAATTGCATATTTTTTTTTTTTAGCACAGAGCATTATTATGCATCTCTAGCATGACAGTGACTGCCCAGTACAAACTTTTAGCTCATGGTAAATGCAATGTAATTTGATTTAGATCAGATGTCTTCTAATCTAGATTAAGTTGACTCAAATTTCTTCGCACTGTTAGTTAAGAGCTTGCCTACTGAAAGTTATGGGAATACTGGTGATGCTTGCTAATTTATTAACTCAGAAATTTGATCATGTGCCAAAGCCAAAGGGGGGGAAGTGAAGTCCATTTTAATGATGAAATTCAAATCTTGTTTGACAGTGTAGATAAAGAAAAAATAAATAAGCACAGAAATTATCTCCATGGACATAGGCAACTGAATTTGTGTAAATAGACAACATACCATTAGAAAGAGAGAGAATCATATAATTTTAAAAGTCCATCTGCATCTTTTATTATTAAAGTTGATATAAAATATGCAGTGTGGGATCTTCATTAAATATTTTCCTTACTTGGAAAACAGGAGTTTAGGAAATATGAGGTTTAAAAATCTTCCATTTCTTTTACTATTTCACATTCATTATGTGAAATATTAAGGCTGACTTAAAGCTTACAAGAAAAGGAAGCAAGACTTCATTTTCAAAAATAAAATAGTAAATGAGTGAGCATCGTTACAGATAAATGCAAAGTTCTCTTTTGTCTCAGGATTAATTGTTACATTTGCCACATCTGGCTTTGTCTTTTCCTTAAGTTCTTAGAACAAATAATACTTGCACTTCATCTTTAACTTCAGATAATCAGTTACCGACACCTGGGATAATGTGATGAGCAATGTAAATTTTATACACATATAGTCATAATAATTTAGAATGTCATCTTAATCTATTTATGATCGGCTAATGACTGAAATGTTTTACCATTGTGTGGGATATTTTATAACTGAAGTTTTAATGGGTGAATCAGTAACACCTGGCTGTCTGGAATGCTTCTCTTTTTCTCCTGTTAGACATTTAAATACATCTCTGGAAGGCCCAAGGGGTGTGATGTGACATATAAGCTCTTAAAAGGAGGAAAATTAGTTCTTGATACCATAATGATCAGTGGGATGAACGTTTGCATACTTAGCATTAATGCTGTTAAATGTAAGAGTTTGATTAAGACTCTTAAGGTGTTTTTTTTTTTTTCTTCCTCTCTTTTAATGCCCTTTCTAGTTTCACTTTGTAAAATTACAAAAGGAGCTGATGTTTTTGATTCTGCCTCTGGAGGAATCTTGAATCTTTTAATATCTTTTTCTCTCTTAGTGCCATTGTCTATGTTTTCTTCTCAAATCATCTGTAACACCAGCAGAGCTGCTTAGCTGCTAAGTATATTAGACACCTAGGTACCAACAATGCAAGAATACAAATTCAGTGAGACACTGCTCCTAATAGAATGTCTAGTATTACATTCTTAAATCCAAAAATGTCACTGGTAGCAATCCACTTTCTATTATTGCATGAAAACAATGTATTTGTAACTTTTATTCCTTGCTTTTTTTCCTCATAAATGTTATGCATTTTTCATTTATCCTTTTTTAGCTTTTTGTACCCTGTTGCCTGTTTCAAGTTTGAAATGTACAAAGCACAAGAATTATAAATTCATAATAATGGCAACTTCTTCAGTCAATAAATCTATTACTTCTTTCTTGATATGTGTACAAGCATGTAGACTCATGTTATCTTTATTTTCCTACTTTAGTGTGCCTTCTGGGAGGATTTAATTGTTGTAATGAGGTAGTACTGAGGGTCTCAGCAGCTTTCTACTTAGTGGTACCTATCGTCTGATAAATCTCTAATAAGAATGGGTTTTTTTAAGAAATATGTCTCATATAATTTTTCAGTTAAGTAGTTAGCCTGATCAGACATTTTGATATTGCAGAGTTAGTCCTATAAACTGTAGAATGACAAGCAGTGGCATTCTTCTGAGAAGACCATAACCACTGTGGTAACAGGAAGATAGGGTGGGGGCAACTCTGATGTTAATAACAGAATACTCGTTAAATATTGGTAATAAAGGTATAATTTGAGAAATAAGAAAAAGGAAGCATTTTTGTTGTATTCTATGCTGTAATTTTTCCAGAGGATATGCTAAAATACAATCACAATGTCTGCCAAATGCATCAAGGAATAAAACAGCTCCAAAATGTGTGTGGACTGTCTTGCTCATACGTACTTTGGAAGGAGATTCGTTGTCTTGTGGACCTTCTGTTAGGTAATTGAAAGGATGACAGAGAGTAACTAGTTTCTAGAACTGTTGGCACTTTCCTTGTCTCATTTCCTTGTTCAGGTGAAATATTTGAGAAGTGGGCATCCACCGTTGTTTCAAGCTGTCTGGTATGTGATAGACTTGGAGCACCCAAGAAGCGAGGCTGTCCGACATCACAGGTTACATTCAGTGTAAGACACTGGGATGATGGGTTTTGGCTCATCTGTTGCTAAGTGTGAAGGAAGAAATAGTGTGGCTGTGTGATTACTATCCTTTATTTTTGCTACATGGGATAGATTTCCTAGGAATCTATTAATTTGTGGCTACTTTATGACAGTTACAAGTCCTGGGATGTTAAGAAAGGCTGACAATTCTAATTCCTCTCGTGGTGTCTCCTGTTGCTGTCTGTCACCTTAAGTGTTTTTGTGTGTACACCACTTAATTTTAAGGTTCAACATGTGTTATAAATAAAATAAATGTGCTTCCAGTGTACTGATTTATAATGATCAGCAAAGAAAGCTAGGCTTTTAATCTTTTCTATAAAGTAATGAAAATAACATTTCTTCATCTTTTAATTATATTTCTTTGGAAGCACTACTTCTGATCACTGCAAATAGGTGGTGAAGTTTCATCTTTAGCTGAATGACAAGAGAAATAGCACACTTCACATGGGTCTGGAAGGCCAATGTATTATGCATCTGTGATGCATGGAACTTGCACGGCCCTTTTCTTAATGGATTTCAAAGCACTTTCCAAGCTAATTAGGAATCCAGAAACACCACAACCAGGTAAGACTTAGATTCCTCAATTTAGAGAAAGAAAAGAAGAATGAGCCAATGATTTAGTAGCAAGCTAGAGACAGAAACCAGACATTCCCTTATGTTGAGGCTCCTGCTAATCAACAGACATTCCATTTCTAGAAAGATGCTAAAACCGTTGTGTTCCATTTTACACAGAAAACTTATGCCTGCAAATACTGCATGTTTGCCCTCAGGATCTCACAACTGCATGTTTATTTTCAGAATCAGCCTCTAAATATATATAAGGGAATAATTTGATCCTTTTCCAAATCAAACTCAACATGCAACATTTAATATTTTTAATAGTTTAATGTGCAAATAACTATACATAAGTTGTTTTTCCAGTCTTCTTTATTATTGAGTTAGGCTTTGTTTCTGAGTCTCAGTTCAAATTGTAAACAAATTATTTTTGCATATGGATCAATGCAAATTTAATAAACTTTATTAAATATTTATATTAGAACCAAGATAATTTTTTTCTGTACTATGGTATTTTCTAGCTACATTGGAATGATTACTTAAATATAAGGACATTTGTTTTGCCATTTATAGTTTATCAAAAACCTGTGGATGACATCGTACAATAGCATGCAAGTATTACCTTTGGTTATTGAGTTATTTATATTTATACAACTGCATTCAAATAAATGAATGATTTTTAAATGTTATTAATTTCTGATCATGAAGTTTCTTTTTGGACTGTTTTAAAACACATTTGGTAATTTTAGGGATTTTTACATCGTACCTTTTGTATTCAAAGCATATTCGAACAGCCTACAACTAATTACACAGTCAATAATTGGAAGGCTCAGCAAAACAATTAAGTCTGTTCTCAAATTCCAGCAAGTTCTCGTGATGTTAAATATTGCCATCAGTGTTAGATTTTCTCCTTCTGTTTGGTGCTGTTTCTGTTGTTTATGTCTTGTAGGGCCTTTCTGACACTCATGGGGAAAACTCCTTGTAGCTCTTGGTTCTTATCAAACCAGCTCCTTGCAGAGAGTCTTTGCAGCTTCGCAGGAGCATTCCCTGGTTCCCAGGTAACCCTACAGAAATCTTGAAGCACAGGTGCCCTAGGGTTGCCTGCCACCCTTCTTTTGTTGGGCTTCTCTTTGATTTGAATTTCCCCCTTCCCTGAAGGTATTACAAGTTTGACAGTTGCACTCTGATTTACTTATTGCCCGTGACATCAAACATCAAACTATCTTTCTGGTAAAACAAAGTTCTGCATTAAGCAAGGCTTAAGCTAAACGTTTGGGTACCATGTTTGAAAATTTACAAGTGATGTCTTCCTTTTCTTCTGCATCATAGTCTACCCTTAGCTTCTGAACACTCTTCCCACTGTTACCAAGAAGCTCCCAGGTGAATCTGGTCAGGGCTTTTCTCAGGTGTTCGGGTACACTCTCATCTTCTGCGTGCTATTTTCTGCCTTGTCTCTAAAGCTAGGTCTGATTGCTAAACTTTCTAAAACCTCCCCATCTTTCTCTTTTGTCCTAATCGTTGTTTCTACTTCATATGTAATACCACTGCAGCGGTGCTGTCCGACATCACAGGTTACATTCAGTGTAAGACACTGGGATGATGGGTTTTGGCTCATCTGTTGCTAAGTGTGAAGGAAGAAATAGTGTGGCTGTGTGATTATTATCCTTTATTTTTGCTACATGGGATAGATTTCCTAGGAATCTATTAATTTGTGGCTACTTTATGACAGTTACAAGTCCTGGGATGTTAAGAAAGGCTGACAATTCTAATTCCTCTCGTGGTGTCTCCTGTTGCTGTCTGTCACCTTAAGTGTTTTTATGTGTACACCACTTAATTTTAAGGTTCAACATGTGTTATAAATAAAATAAATGTGCTTCCAGTGTACTGATTTATAATGATCAGCAAAGAAAGCTAGGCTTTTAATCTTTTCTATAAAGTAATGAAAATAACATTTCTTCATCTTTTAATTATATTTCTTTGGAAGCACTACTTCTGATCACTGCAAATAGGTGGTGAAGTTTCATCTTTAGCTGAATGACAAGAGAAATAGCACACTTCACATGGGTCTGGAAGGCCAATGTATTATGCATCTGTGATGCATGGAACTTGCACGGCCCTTTTCTTAATGGATTTCAAAGCATTTTCCAAGCTAATTAGGAATCCAGAAACACCACAACCAGGTAAGACTTAGATTCCTCAATTTAGAGAAAGAAAAGAAGAATGAGCCAATGATTTAGTAGCAAGCTAGAGACAGAAACCAGACATTCCCTTATGTTGAGGCTCCTGCTAATCAACAGACATTCCATTTCTAGAAAGATGCTAAAACCGTTGTGTTCCATTTTACACAGAAAACTTATGCCTGCAAATACTGCATGTTTGCCCTCAGGATCTCACAACTGCATGTTTATTTTCAGAATCAGCCTCTAAATATATATAAGGGAATAATTTGATCCTTTTCCAAATCAAACTTAACATGCAACATTTAATATTTTTAATAGTTTAATGTGCAAATAACTATACATAAGTTGTTTTTCCAGTCTTCTTTATTATTGAGTTAGGCTTTGTTTCTGAGTCTCAGTTCAAATTGTAAACAAATTATTTTTGCATATGGATCAATGCAAATTTAATAAACTTTATTAAATATTTATATTAGAACCAAGATAATTTTTTTCTGTACTATGGTATTTTCTAGCTACATTGGAATGATTATTTAAATATAAGGACATTTGTTTTGCCATTTATAGTTTATCAAAAACCTGTGGATGACATCGTACAATAGCATGCAAGTATTACCTTTGGTTATTGAGTTATTTATATTTATACAACTGCATTCAAATAAATGAATGATTTTTAAATGTTATTAATTTCTGATCATGAAGTTTCTTTTTGGACTGTTTTAAAACACATTTGGTAATTTTAGGGATTTTTACATCGTACCTTTTGTATTCAAAGCATATTCGAACAGCCTACAACTAATTACACAGTCAATAATTGGAAGGCTCAGCAAAACAATTAAGTCTGTTCTCAAATTCCAGCAAGTTCTCGTGATGTTAAATATTGCCATCAGTTTTAGATTTTCTCCTTCTGTTTGGTGCTGTTTCTGTTGTTTATGTCTTGTAGGGCCTTTCTGACACTCATGGGGAAAACTCCTTGTAGCTCTTGGTTCTTATCAAACCAGCTCCTTGCAGAGAGTCTTTGCAGCTTCGCAGGAGCATTCCCTGGTTCCCAGGTAACCCTACAGAAATCTTGAAGCACAGGTGCCCTAGGGTTGCCTGCCACCCTTCTTTTGTTGGGCTTCTCTTTGATTTGAATTTCCCCCTTCCCTGAAGGTATTACAAGTTTGACAGTTGCACTCTGATTTACCTATTGCCCATGACATCAAACATCAAACTATCTTTCTGGTAAAACAAAGTTCTGCATTAAGCAAGGCTTAAGCTAAACGTTTGGGTACCATGTTTGAAAATTTACAAGTGATGTCTTCCTTTTCTTCTGCATCATAGTCTACCCTTAGCTTCTGAACACTCTTCCCACTGTTACCAAGAAGCTCCCAGGTGAATCTGGTCAGGGCTTTTCTCAGGTGTTCGGGTACACTCTCATCTTCTGCGTGCTATTTTCTGCCTTGTCTCTAAAGCTAGGTCTGATTGCTAAACTTTCTAAAACCTCCCCATCTTTCTCTTTTGTCCTAATCGTTGTTTCTACTTCATATGTAATACCACTGCAGCGGTGATGACTCATGTCTCTAGTGTCTTTAGGAGCTTAGGCCTTAAGCAGAGGTGTCGATGATTTAAACGTCTCTTAGTAAAATGGAACTGTTTAATTTTGGATGCAGGTGTTCGGGTACACTCTCATCTTCTGCGTGCTATTTTCTGCCTTGTCTCTAAAGCTAGGTCTGATTGCTAAACTTTCTAAAACCTCCCCATCTTTCTCTTTTGTCCTAATCGTTGTTTCTACTTCATATGTAATACCACTGCAGCGGTGATGACTCATGTCTCTAGTGTCTTTAGGAGTTTAGGCCTTAAGCAGAGGTGTCGGTGATTTAAACGTCTCTTGGTAAAATAGAACTGTTTAATTTTGGGTACTTTGTGACTATGAGTTCTTTGTTCTTAGCTTTACTATGGCCTTGTTTGTCTCACAACCTTCCAGGCCCAGCTGAGGCCTGCCAGCAAGCTCCTATTAAATCTGATACAAACCTTCAGCTAAGCATATAATCTTGTCAAGTTCTTGATGTCTAGACAGACAGTTTCTAATGCACAGGGATAATAGGTGTGGCAGCGAGTTGCTCTGCCTGGGCATGCTTCTGCAAGACTGTTCTTTCTTCCCCCTGTGTTTGCTGAGCTTTCTGTTTTGCAGTGATCATAAAGCGCACAGGTAAATGTTAGCTGTGTAATACCTCATAGAAGCAGTATCCAAACAGGCTTTATTTGCAGTAGCATTTTAGCAGAATGTTTCTTTTCAAGGAGATAGACAGAGCTTTAGAAGTTCTACAGTTTCTAACACCTTTGCAGCTAAAATCTGTCCAATTTTGGTGTGACTAACGTGAAGGTAAAGTTTTGAACTGAGTACTGGTGTCCTTTTCAAGTTGAAGAGCAGTTAAGAATTATTCATTTTAACCTGTTGAAAATCTATAATATAGTGAAGCAGTTTTAGGCAATTGAGGACAAACGTTTAAAACAGTAATTACGTTTCACTAAAGCTGAAAATTTTTCTGGAGAGGCATATTCTGTTTAGATTTTATGTGATCTGACGCAAGGATCTCCTCGCTTGTCTTTTATTCATGCAGTATCAGAAATAATCTTATTTGTATTACAGGTTTTAGGTGCCCGATTTTGTTAGGTGCCGATAATAGATTTTCCAAGAGTAGGAAACCCATAGGTTGCATCCCAAACAGACATTCAAGATTGAAGAGAGGAAGGGACTATTCTATTCTGCTACAGATCAAAATTTAAACAGATGAAATACACATTTGTGCTCTGTCCTTTAAATGGAGTGGTGTTGTATGCTAGATTTTAAAAATAGTGGGTAGAGTTCAGTGCTCTTTTTGGGTTAAGAAGTAGGCGCAGGATACTGGCTGGTTTATGATGGGAGATGCAGGTGTCTTGTTGCTGCTAGGTTGAATTAATGGACTGAGGATAAATAGAGAAAAACTTAAAATTCTCGGGTTTAGTGCCTGTACTTAAAGAGAAGGTTTGCCTTGCCGACATAGGGCTATTAGCAAGCCATCAAATGTTAGATCCTGGATTGTCAGCTAGAAAAAAAAACAGAGAACTGTGAAGTGCAAATTTGCTACCATGTCACGCAACTGAGGTAACATACTGCATAGTTGCTGAGAGGTACATCTCCCTCAGCCTTCCTTCTCCTCCATCTATTTATCATGTATCTTAAAATATATCTATCTGTGCATGTAGAAGAATACTGGGCAGCTATAGAAGCCATGAAAGTGTTGGCATAATTCTCCCGTTGTCTACAAAATAGATGAAATAGAGGTTGCAGGGGAAAATAACAAATTAAACTAGGGAACCTAAAAAAACCTTTCACCTAGGACAGTATGCTAAAATTTGTGTGGAATGATGTGTAAAATGAGTAAGAAGTCTTTAGCCCAGAAGTTGTTTTTGACCTTAAAACCTTTTGACCTTCCTCACATAACCAGTGCCAGTTCTTTATGCTATGAAATAGCCATACTTGACAGAGAACTCCATTAATTTTTCATTAGTTTCAACAGAGGTACTGAGAAAAATACTAAACACTGAGATGAATGCACAGGGCCGAGGATCACTGCCTTATAATGTCTCTCACATTTGGGCATCACTTGTGTTTTCTGCAACATGAACAATTAACATGTTTTATTAGGTTCAAGCTATGTAACTAGAAGTTTGCTGATCACTTATTCTTTTAATTTCATCTACATGAACCTTTCTGAGCTATTTTGGTTTATATTGCATTTATCCTTTTTGCTGTGACTGTAATGACTGTAATGTTTCTATCATTTTTTGAAGAATTCAGTATTTTTTTTAGTGGCTGAAGCACTCATTAGAAATGGAGGGTAAGGCAACGTTAAGTTTAAAATTAATGGAATTGTTTATTGCAGTTTTACCTTTGTGTTACCTGAAGCAGAGAATTTTTTTTTTTTATTATTCTGTTTTCATTTTGTGTCCTTTCATCCACAGGGAATGGGGATTAGCCTTTGGCTAAAATAGTGCTTGCAGGCCCTTTCAGCCTTCAGTAACTGTTTTCTTATCCAAGTATAAATGGGTAAAAACACAGTTAAAGCTCCCAGCTGCAAGGTCACCTACCTTTTTAAAATTCAACCTCATGAGCTCCATGCAGTTGAGGGCTTGCTGGTATGAGCCATTAACTGCCTGTTGCATGTAACCTTCCCTTGTCTTACACAGAGCTGCACACGAACCCCTGGTACTGTACAACAGACCGTCGGTTCATGCCATGCGAGAAACAAAAGCAGTTTAACTTGTGATCAGTGATCATATGATCCATTTACAGGGTGCAAGCTCAGTCAAGTAGAACTAGTAAATCATTAAAAATTCACTCAACACCACTCCTGCTGAGTAGAACATCACAATAATATCATTTTCTCTAAGTTGCCAGTTCAACACTTTGAGGAGTTTTGCTTGGCATAACAACAAGATTTTCAAATCCTAAATAAATTTTAAAATTACAAAATCCATTGCAAAACACAGTATATTAGATGAAAGCTATAATGCATGGCAAAAAATAATCTTTTTGGACCAAAATTTTGGGATGTGCACAGCATAAAGTGACAGTAGCTCCTATGACGGTTGCATCAGGCCTACTTCAGGAAAATTCTTAAACTTACCTCAGTTCAGAATATTATGTAAAACTACGGTTAAAAGCTGACCTGAGCAAAATAAAGCTCCACAGAGATCTCCAGCCCTGACCAAGTGGTTTCTGTATGTTTTACTAGAATTATAATGGAAAGTTTCCTGCCTCTTTTTTTTTTTTTTAATTTTTGTAATGCATTGCATTCGACATCTGGAATCAGCATTTTTCCTTGTTTTTATTAGCTTGGTTAATTTTTCTTTAAGTATGGTTATTTCAGAAAGCAGCTGCTGTGCGTGAAAAAATGACTCTTTTTCATCAGTCTTCTAATGATTTTAGTTATTCAGGGAAACGTATTTCCCTGAATATTAACTAGTGATATATGGACCTTGCTGTTTTAATCCCTCTTAGATGAGTATCCAAGACTCAGAAACTTACTCAGTGCTCCTTGTTCTGTGAAGCTGGAAAAGTCTTCCTTTAATTTGCTAAAAAACTGTAAAAGTTTTTAAAACCAACAAGCAACTTCTTTCCTCTGTAGAAGAAAATGGGGAGAAAGGGAGTGGATAACTTAATGCTATAGTATTAAAAGTAGAAAGAAAAAGTCAAGTACATTCTGCAAGATGAGAAATAGAATCACAGAATGGTAGCTGTTGGAAGTGAACTTCAGAGATCATCTAGTCCAACCACCCTGCAAGGAAGGATCACCCAGAGCATGCTGGACAGAAACACACCCAGGCAGGTTTTGAATATTTCCAGAGAAGAAGACTCCACAATCTCTCTGGGAAGCCTCTGCCAGTGCTCTGGCACCCTCAAAGTAAAGAAGTCTTTCCTTATATTCAGATGTTTCCTGTGTTCCAGTTTGTGTCTGTTACGTCTTGTCCCTTTAGATATCTAAAGCATTGAGATCTCCTCTAAGTCTTCTCCAGGCTAAACAGACCCAGGTCTCTCAGCCTTTCCTCATAAGACAGATGCTCCTAGTCCCTTGGTCATTTTTTGTAGCCCCGGCTGGTCCCTTTCCAGTACTTCCTTGTCTTTCTTGAACTGGGGAGCCCAGAACTGGACACAGTACTCCAGATGTGGCCTCACCAGTGCAGAGTAGAGGGGGAGGATGACCTCCCTTGACCTGCTAGCCACACTCTTGTTAGTGCACCCCAGGAGACGCAAGGGCAGAGTGCTGGCTCATGGTCAACTTGTCCACCAGGACTCCCAGGTTCTTCTCTGCAGAGCTGCTTTTGAGCAGGTCAATCCCTAACCTGTGCCGGTGCACAGAGTTATTCCTTCCTAGGTGGAGGACCCAACACTTGCCCTTATTGAACTTCATTACATTCCTCTCCACCCAGCTCCCCAGCCTGTCCAGGTGTCCCTCTTGAACAAGACTGGACCCAGTACTGACCTCTGGGGAAGTCGAGGTAGACAATGTCCACTGCTCTCCACTTATCTACCCAGCCAGTCATGCTATCATAGAAGGCTATCAGGTTGGTCAAGCATGATTTTCCCTTGGTGAATCCATGTTGACCACTCCTGATATCCTTCTTTTCCTCTACATGCATGGCATCCACAATGTTCCATCACCTTTCTAGCATAGAGGTGAGGCTGACTGGCCTGTAGTTGACACTACGACAACAAATGCTCAACCAGTGGATGAGTATTTGTTTCACTGAAAAGTCTTTTGCTTACTTTAGCTTTATGTTTCTTTTTCTTAATGAATCTGAGCCTGATGAGAGCGTTCTGTACAAGTAGTAATGGTGGTGTGTCATGATTGCCCTTTTGTTTTAAATAACTGAGCTGGAAAAGGTCGTTTTCTGTCTCCAGGTGGATTTATGATTTTTTCCTGTATTTCTGGCTGTTCATTTCAAAACAGGTGGGTGTGGTTACAATAAAATATAAATTTGGAAAGATGTTAAAATGTGTAACAGGGATTTTTTTCCCCCCTCTCAGATGAAAATTGAGGTTAAATTGTTCATACATCAAGTACTGTGTTTACAGCAACCGTTGCTTAGTTGGTTTCTCTTTTTCTCAAGATTATGTTCATAAACTAAAAAAGGGATTGAAGAAGAATCTGTGTTAGCTTCTTTCACTATTACAGACTAACATTTAGCAGTTCTGTTTCAGAGACATGCTTTATAGGGAAAAAGAAAAGAATTTAAGTAAATTCTTAAAATTCTCTTTAAACAAAGAGAATTTTGAAAAACAGGAGCCTGAAAAAAATAAGGTACAGAAGAATTTCAGATATATAATGACATTTTAGGCAGCAGAACAAGAGAGAGGATGGAAGAGTCTTAATCAAGTTAATCAAGGTATTAACCAACCCAGGTCATGCCATTTTTCTCTTATACTGAGGTACTTGCAGTTAAGCGAAGTACAAATGCCTAAATCTCTGTATGTTAACATGGGAATAACTTGCTAAATGACGCAACAGTTTAAGGATCATGCTAATGGGAATAAACTTCATTCATTTGGCGTTTCAATAGGAAATTAATGAAGTGATGTTGGCCTACAGGTGTCTACCTGCAAGTGAGAAGCATACGTCTTCAGATTTTCTTTAGCGAAAATGCATAGAAGACTGCTAAAAAGTGACCATCTGTTGGATGCTCTTGGGGAGTAATATTAAATAGCAAATGTCAGGCATTTTATTTGCTACGTAACAGGACATTTCTCCGGTACTCTTTGTGATGATGGCATTGCAAGAAACAAAATAAAATTAAAACCAGAAAATCAGTATGTATAACTTTGTAAACTTCTGGGGACTTTTTCTTTTCCTGCTATGTTGTATTGCCCTGCCCTATTAACATGTAATCTTCTGCCTGTGGAATCAACAGGAGCTTTGACTTCAGTTTTTTGATTTAACATTCACTATTAGGTGAGACAGTTATTGAAGGCACAATTTAATAATATATTTTGCAGCAGAAAGTGCAGTTTTATTGCAGTAATAAAGTATTTCTAGGTAATAAAATCATATTGTATCTAAAGTGCCAGATTCAATGGCAAAAAAAAAAAAAAAGGAAAAGAAAAAACGTCCTTTAGTACAAAGGTACTTCAATGGGAGAAAACAAGTGGACTCCAGGTGGAATAATGACGTTGGAGCAATTCTTTTGCAAGGTGTAAAAAATTTAGTGCATCATTCTGTTTCTAAAAATTTAATCGAAAGGAATGAGTAATGGAAAATGAGGTCTGACATGAATAGTCAAAATATGTCATCTTCTTATTAATTTTATGCAGCCTATAGATATAATATTAACCAAAAAAGTCACAGCAGGAGGTAGAGACACCAAAGTCCAATGCTAAAAACAAGAAGAATGTAATGAATGATCTTCTTTTAGCATTTATTGCAAAAATTTCAGAATAAGTGCAGCTGAAAACAAATCTTTCATTTAAATATGAATGTCTGAAGATATTTGCCATGGTATTTATTTCTGTTATTCCATGCGTGAAGCTGGATAACTGGGGCAAAGGAGTCAGAGATATGAAAGCTGGGTCTGTTCATTTCGTTTCATTATGTTGTCTGAGAATTTGTGGTTATAGAACAATTAACTCCATGTTCTAGAAAGTAGACCTGAACATTAGACTTTCTGCCATAACCCCGATCTTCCACTTTTGTATTAATATATAAAAGAAAGAAAAAAAAAAAAAGGGAAAAAATTAAAAAACATTCAGATGAGCATTTTGAAGTATAATTTGTGTACATTTATAGAGGCACAACTGAGAGAATATCTAGAGTACCATCCTTTCCTCTGTGAGGCCATCAGTCCTGCTTCAGACAGTTATGTAAATTCTGGTTCAGCCCCTCCTGGTTAAGTTCTGACCCTATGCATTTGGAAAAAAACATAAACATTGAAGCAATTGGAATTGCCCTTTGTAAAAATCAATGCAATGTAGGAAATTTAACTTCTGAGGAATACATGAGTCGTGTTCAAACAATAGCAAGAAACCACTATCAGTGCAGAATTGCAGACAATGATGAATCTTTATATTTGATTGATTAGCTGAATTTTAAACACGGTATCTGTATTAATCACACAGAAACAATAGTTTAGGAAAAAGGTAACTCCATTTATATCAGTACAGTGCAATAATTTTGGCTGCTGGTGAAAAGAAAGAGGGACAGATGAGAACAGGAACGGAAGAAGGATGTCTTGTTCCTTTAGTCCATCTTCTCTTTGGTCAGTGCAAGCTGTGGGCTTCAGTATTGATAACAGCAAACACTTGCATTTGGTTTTGTAATATAAGTAAGAAAATATGCTATACATTATATTGCTTAAAAAGCTAGAATAGTACAAATTCTACATGGTGTATGTTCAGAGAATTAAGTACCAGTGAACAGGTTTTATGTTGATAAAGTAGACATGCTTTCATGGAGATCAGTTTTTTGCCCAGTGCTGTGTAATCTCTGTATTAGTGAGATAAAACATAAAATCATTAGATTTTAGTAAACATGTCTGACATTCCTTTAAAGTGTCAAGTATGAGGGGAAACTTTAATATTATCTTTGTATTTGCTAGTGGTGAAACTGCTACTAGAACACTATGTTTATATTCGGAGTAGCCTGTGGTTCTAGAAAGTTGCTGGGAGAATGAAGAGAGAACTGAGGAGAACAAGGCAAGCAATTTCTTAGAAGGCTGGATAACATAAGTTATGGTAAGAAATTCCAAGAAATTCTGTCTATCTTGGGTAATCAGGGGGGCGTAAAGAGGAGAGTTGATCACAGTATATCAATAGCATCACCTCAAGTGAACAGCAACATGAGCAGTAAGATTCAGAGCTTCCATCTAATGGGCAGTGGATATGAAAAGAACCAGCTGTTGTAACTGAACCTTATGCACCCAGGGTACAGAAAAGAAGAATTTTAATGGCAACGCTAATTTGTTGGAACAAATTTCCTAGAATTGCAACAGACTGTACATAGATGGCAGTTCTTTAGCCAAGACTGGAAGTGCTTAGTGCATGTCAGCTGTGTGAGTAACCATAGTAACAGCTGAAACCAAGAAAAGTTCAACAGTTCTCTAAATGAGCAGTTACTCCATTTGTCTTACAAAACCCCCTCCCCTCATCCCTGAATTTTAATATGTCCTGAAGTTATGCAGTTTTGGGTGAATAGTTTCTAGAGCTGAAGGGTTAGACTTTGTCAAGTGCTTTCTGCATTTTATGGATAGGGACCACTAGTTAGAGCATTTCTTCAGTGGCAGCATAGAAAGCCTCTCAAAGAGGCAGAACCCAAACCAGTATTCATTAAATCCATCACCTCAAGAAACAAAAAGTTCTTACCAATATTGGATGGCCACGCTGAACTCCGTAAGTTCACATAAACAGCTTGCAAAAGGACTTTTGAGATGAAAACAACTCTTATGCAGGGTAAAGGTATCTTCCAAATAAAATTTATAAATGGACATCAGTTATTAATAAGTTCAAGAAAAGTAATTATTAAAATTAATTAGGTAAATTATGTTACGGAGTTCACCTCCCTCTTGTTATGTAAACATGATACGTTTGTGATAGGTAAACATGGACAAGAAATCTCAGACAGCTCTGAACTACTTTAGGTAGGACACTTATATATTTTAGATAGTGTTAGGAAATCTTAAAACATTACTGCTGCAAAAGTGGTTTTTGTTACTCCAGTTTCGCCTTTGTCTTTTTGGTTTTTAACAAAATTCATGTAATTATATTTTCCATAGCTATTTTTTGATTGCTTCACCCTGCTATAGTGTAGCAGGGTGCCCAGGTTGCCCAGAGAAGCTGTAGGTGCTCCATCGCTGGAAGTGTTCAAGGTTAGGTTGGACGGGGCTTTGAGCAATCCAGTCTAATTGGAGGTGTCCCTGTCCGTGTCAGGGGGGGCTGGAACTAGATGATCTTTAAGATCCCTTCCAACCTAAACCATTCTATGGTTCTATGATTTGATATTGCTTTTTCAGTTTATTTATGACTAAAAGTGCTTTTAAACCCCATTGGACGTTTGACAAATACAGCAAATTGCACATACAAGCTACTTCAGCAAAATTTTCCCTAGAAATACTAGGATGGATGTCATGTTTGAGTTACTCATATGATATTTTCTAACTGGAGTTGTATTTTGTTTTACTCATATGATATTTTCTAACTGGAGTTGTATTTTGTTTTGTTTTGTTGGTTATGGAGGTTTTTTGTTTGTTTTTTCATTGGTGGGTTTGTGTTTTGGTTTTTTTTGGGTTTTTTTGTTTTTTTTTTAACTTCATATAATATACTGCACTGTGTTCAGAAGGAAACGATGCTTCCATAGGTTAGCCCCTACAGTAAGCCGTACCCACGCTAGCTTTAAATTCAAACCTTTCATCAGGCTACCTTTTCCACTGGCAGCTTTTCTTACATTCTGAAATCCTTCAGTAGACACTGTAGAACATGAAACTATCACGTAAAGTTGATTTTATGTTTTCCCAGTCTCAAGCTACTTAGTGCAAATAAAATTTTGTGCCAGTCAGCCCAAATGTGTTAGAGCACTCTTAAAGCCTGGCCTGCTAATTACAAATGTTTTGCACTGTTTGTGTGATGCACAGATTTCTTGGAAATAGGTTTCCTTCGGCAGTATGTAGCTTTACAGTACAGTCAACAGAATGTTGCAGAATAGCAATTATGGGAATAAGGAGAATGCACAAGCTATTGGAATGAACGCCTTAATGCTGATACATTTTTTCTGATAAAAGCAACTCAGATAAGAGCATATTCAAGTTATTGTAGCAATTAGTTTTTCTAAGATGTCTATCTATATGAAATGTTTCATGGTAGAAAAAAAAAAAACCACAACTCTGTAGTAGAATAAAAAGTTTATTACATTTCCAGACTACATTATCCTTGTCAGCTAGATTAAAGCATTCTCCTAGTTTCTGTCCTATATTACCATAACAAGTGAGGAAATAATGTAGTGTTGTTACACAGAGCAGCTTATAAATTTTGACATAAGTGTGAGAGAAATCACTTGAAATGTGAAGCAACCAAGAGGAATAATTAGGAACAGCAGAATGATCTCAGTAATATGACAACAGTTTCTAAAGCACCCCACAGGATTGAAATCATCAGGTTTGCTTGACCTATATCTTTAATAATACAGCTCATTGCCCTTGTATTGAAGCTAGAGGGTAGGACAGAGTATGAGCTTTATCATGTTTTAGGAGAAATTGCAAAAAGTTTATTTATTAACACAGCACAAAATGGCCCATTTCTATGATTACCAAACAGGAAAGCAAGTTGGGCCACAGTTCACCACACAGAACACTTTATAGTCAGGCTTGGCTGGCAAAAAATATTATGTAACACTCAAATAAGATAAATGGCTGCATTGGCAGTGGAAATAAGCTTCTGTTTAATTAGAAAATAAGAGCTATATGGGACAATAAAAATGGTTACTGCTGCCCTCAGTCACTGTTTAATAAATATGATAGTGCTGAAGATAATGCTAAGTGTTATTTATTTGTGCAATATCACGGGCTCAGTAATTGTTCATGTTCTTGATAGTTACCCTGCATGTAGAATGAGTCCATTTCATATTTTCTTTGTTTAATTCTTTAAAGGAAAGAGATTTTTTTAAACTTTTAAACTGTTTTTAAAAGCCATGCATGATCAAAGTTCATTCACTTCTCAGTGGTGCTGTTAGTGGTGGTTTTCTTAGCTTCCCTTTAGGATAATTAAGTTTGAAACTAATTGTTTCATACTTTTCAGGCTGGATTGTCTATCTGCCCTGGGTATATTTCTACATATGTGAGAAGAACATAATTCAAATTTTTAGCTGTCCATTTCATCATGGCTGTGTTTATAATTAGCATAGTTCTAAGGTCTGATTTTAGCATGGGTTTGTCTTCCTTTAGCTTCATTTGGAGCTTTAAGCATTAAACATGTACAAATCAAGTCCTGCAGGGCATGGTGTGGAAGAGTGATGATTTCAGTGAAGGCTTCTCTCTAAAGGGAATAGTTTTCACTAGTAAATTGAGCATCAAATTGTGTTATGTGCATATGTATCAAAAGTTTCCTTTCTCTGTGGGGCTTGTTTATTAGATATGGACATTGTTGCTGGTTTCTCATATTTAGGAACATACACGTATTTATCAAATGCTTGACAGAAAAGCAGGGCATGTGATGCATTTTGCAATATACTTTTAACAGGCTTGGCATCCCAGCCCTATTGCTTTTGGTCACAATCTTTCTATTTTGAATCTACAGTAAGTACGGGGATTTGAAAAAGGATATCAAAGACTTTGCTTGGTTTTATCCAAGGGGAAAATTCAGATGTTTCATCAACAAGTTTTAACCCCTCCTTCCTCCACTACTTCCCCCTGCAAAATGTAGACTGTATGTCAAGAGGCAAAACAAAACAAAACAAACCCCCTTTTCTTCACACAATTCACTTTAAGCTTCAAAATCCTCCAAAATCCCCAATCTCCCTTTGCAGTCTGGTTCCCACTCTCCAGCTTTCCTCATCTCCCTCTGAAAGAAAAAAGCTCTTCTTTAAGGGACTGATAGGTTGTAGAGCGATGCTTAGCAACAACATTCCTGTGCCTTAAGTAGCTGCAAGCCCCTAGCTGAACCCTTTGATGTGACTGTCAGGGCAGATTTATTTTGTTTTAGCACATTGTCTACTTGTCCAGATGTATCAGGAGATAAAAAGGAGTCATGTTTACACTCTTTTTGGGAGGGGGAGGCGGGGAGAAGATGTAATTAAATCGCATTTTTGATGAATCTCTGAGAGATCGAGATGAAGAACAGAGGAATTTGCTTGAATATAGAGGGGAAACCCACTTGCCTGCCCTCACACCTGACATTGTAGGAAAATGAAGTGTAAAGCCATAGCACAATGTGTTGATTTGGTTGAGCTGAAGCCTTTGACTTCGTATTTTCTCATGTGCTGGTAGATCATGGGAGTCCAGAAAGGCCTATTAGAAAGTAGCGGTTATGCACCGTAGACTCTTTTCCTGTGTGTCTTATTTAATAGATTTATTTGTCCAGGTTGAAAATAACTGTGTTTTTCTCTAGAATGTTAATGTTATAGATCACATACCCCAGAACTTCTGGCTGTGGTAAGTGGCTGTCAATCAACTACTTAAAAAAAAATAAAAATAATTGAGCCTCAGTGATCTTGGATAAACAAATGAGCAGTGTAAGGCAGGCCTTGCTGAATTCTCCCAGAGAACAAATACCGCAGATAAATCCATTTTTGTTTATTTGCTTTTAACTTGCACATTTAGCAACACCATTCTGAGCTCTATTAATAACCTGCGGTGTGCAGTGACAAGTCTGATTCCAGCATTCAGTATGCTGTGGGTATGCCAAGTGAATAAAATGCTAGTTTTAATCTGCTGTTACAAAAGTTACTCTATTTGCATTTTAAATAGGTTACACTAGAGCACCCCCTTCTGCTGACTCAGTAGTGTGACAGGGGGTTTGAGCTGCAATTCAGTTTTAGTCCCACATGACAGAATGAAGAGGCCTTGAAAGCATTTTTAGCCTCCCATTTCTTAATTCCTGTGCCTATTAAGCAAGGAGATCAGTGCAACTCAACAATAGTCGTGAAAACTACTGTTATCTTGTAATTGTTAGGATCTAGCTTTCATTTTTGCAGTGTTGTCCGTACTACTCAAAAAACCGAAACAAAGTAAACCCTCTAACATTGCAAACAATTATGCTTAGTCAGTGAAACATATACATAGTTCTGTATTCCTCCTATTGTCATTGAAAGCGTTTTCAAGTGTTGATATTATGTTACTGATCTAATTTATGGAACAGTCTCAGAGGTTCCTATCCCCAGAAAAAAAGCATTTTACATTGCTGATTCTGTTTTTGCTTTTGAAGACTCTATGGACATTAGATTGGCAAAAACAAGTGTAAAAGTTCTGAATCATCTCTTTTCAAAATACAGATCTATGAAAAGAAGTTACTGTATTCTATGTAATGTGTATTTGAGTTCTGCATCTGTGTTTATATGTAGTTTGTATACTGCTGTTATCCCATAGCACAGCATAAATCTCAGCAATTACTCCATAAGTGTTGTGTTTTGTAGTTGTGATATAGTTGGTTGAAAAATATTGCAGGGAATGAGTGAAGGAAACTTGGAATCTAACACATTATTAGTGCACTTCATGTAAGTCACTTACCTGTGTTTTACACGTTCTGTTGAAGGTGTAATATCTAAAACTCAGCATTGTACTTTCAGTTCTTCAGAGCTGTTGGTTGATGAGTGAAATGCAATAAATGGCATGTTTGGGCATTGGTGAGGTGGGAACTTAGAAAAAAGGTTAGCATCTGCTAGCATCTAGGAGTTCATTTGTGGTTCACTTTACAAGACACTTTGCAGAATAGTTGTCTATGACAACTCAAAATTGTTTAGCAACAGTTGCAGACATCTCTGATTTGGGGCATGACAGGCTTATTTATGTTTTGTTTCCTTGCACTTTATTTTACTAGAGTGTAAGTCCATTGAATCCTGCATGCTGTAAATGAAAAGAAGGTAGCATGTATGTTCCCAGAATGTGAAGATGCTGGTAAAGAAATGCAAGATAAAATGTAGACTTCTTGCTTGGACTTACTTTCCCAAACTCAATCAGGAGCCAAGGCCAGCAGGTTTTCCTTTATTCTTTTATACTTTTGGGGGCTTTTTGTCAATTTCCTGATTTTCATTAATACCAGTCTAAGAGAAGAAAAAGCATTCTATTTTAGGGATAAGTATGATTTAGCAACCTCAAATTGATTTTGTAGTGTAAATGGATTTATTCTTATTTTAAAACCTAGCACTAAGTTTTACAGTGAGTAGATTTCTTGTTGGACTACATTAATGAGTATTCATTTCATTATTGTTGTGTTGCTAGATGGTACTTTAGAGACAGATCCTGTTATGTACCATAATGAAAGATACTGAGCCACTTGAGCAGTAAGGTTTAAATGATCAGAAATGAAAATATTAGAATTTGGTATATGATTAGGGAGAGGTAGTAACAGTGAAATTACTTTCCTTCAACTCATTAGACTGAACTGAGTGAACAGCCGAATCTCTTGCATCCTTCTGATTTTAAATGTAAAATCATTTTTTAAATCTTTTCATCTTTTCAATTTTTTTTTTTTAATTTTTAAAATATTTTTTAAAAAGATACAAGGCAAATAGGCAACACACAAGGCAATACCATGCAATAAGAAATCACTTTCTTTTCTACTCAGCTTGAAAAAAATAGTGTTAAGAAAATGCTAAAATTCTTGGCTTTTGAGTGCTATAAGTTGAAAAAGAATGGTCTTGGAAGTCAAAACACCTGATGGGTGTTTTTGTATGCTGTATGTTACAGTAGAACAAATCAATTCAGGCTCCTTAGATGCAGTCATTGCCTTGTGATTATATTTGTGTAAAGTCTTGGAGCCTTTGATCAAAGAAAGGCATTTGTGACTAGGTCTAATCCAAGCTCTTTAAGGTGTTTAACTTGCACGAGGGAGGAAGAGGTTGATAACAGCTGGGATTTAAATTTAGTTTTGCTGAACTTTTGTTTTGAAAGGATTTCTATTATACACTGCTTCCTTTTCCATACAGAAGATGGATCATTGAGTAAACCTAAAAGGGAAAGAGGATATGGGAGGAAATGGGTGTGGACTTGGAATTAATCTTCTGAAGAAAAATGTTTGATCAGCGGGTAGGAGAGGATGAAAACCTCTGATGTTGACAGCAGGCAACTTTCTGACTAGTGTGTGATTGACAACTTTGATGCTCCAGTGGGGAGCGAGTGTCCAGCCGTGCTCAGGCATCCTCTGTCTGTGGGTGGTAGTGTTAATAATGTGGCAACTGGAAAGATTAATTGTGGACAAGCAGCGGGATTACGAGGAGGGCTTCACAAGTCTAAAAGGAACAGTGGTAGGAAGGCCTCTGATCTGTCAGCCCAAAAGGAAATTAGTTAGGGCAGGCTGGAGCAGGCTTAAAAAAAGGGGGGAGGGGAAAAGGGGAATATAGAGTAATGGGAGAAGGGAAGCATTTAGGATATTAAAGCAAAATGAAGAGGATATTGAAAAAGGTCATAAGGGGATGGGGCCGTTGTTCTTGAAAGACCTTAATACACTACATCCTCTTACAGTACACGCAGAGTTCAGCTTGTTTTGCAGGGAACTGCAAAGTGGTTTTTGTAGTGGTTAGAGCTACTACATTAGGTAAAACCTGTTACTTGTTTTCAAAATGAACCTGAGAATAAACTCAAATTAAGAATTCTCAAAGATGTTTAAATTCAAAATACATTGGAGAGAATTTGCTTAAGATGTTTCTGCAAGTTACTAGCTGCTGTGTGTTTTACTTCCCACCCTCTTTGGTAGAAGTAGGGATTTTGCCAATAAATTCTGTGTTACCATTAAAGAGGCCATTCATCATGCTTACTAATGTTATTAATCAAGATACACCACAGTACTCTTAAAATGAGATCATTTTGATAAATCATGTATGACATGAAAAGACTTTATTCCTTTTAAGTGCAATTTAGACTGTAATTTTTTTCCTCATTTATGATTCATGGGAGAAACATGGATAAAATTCCCTTGCACATTTACACCTTATCTTCAGTAATAATTCAAAACTGCTCTTAGATGAAAATTCAAGGTCTGATTCACCAAAGCTGAATGCCAGCTCATTATTTTCTGGCATTCACTAGCCCAAAAATAATGTCCATACATTAGGTGCTTTTCACAATAGTTGAATTTGGCTACACACCAGACATATCGATTACACTCAATTAAGCCTAAATGTGTAAGAATTATCTGATGTTCATTTACATTTTTGATCCAGTTGCACCCTGCTTTCAACCTTGCAATTTAACACTAAGTGAAAACCAAAAGGTAAAGTAAATTCAAGTGAGAAATGATAATCTCTCTTATGTGAGAATAAGGGAAATATATTCTGAAATGCTTTGGATCTTCTTAAGCTCCACTACTTCTGTTAAATAAGCAAAATTCTCTTGCCTTTTCTTGTTAAAGGTTATTGGAATTGGAAGGCCAACCAAAATATAAGATCACTGCTCTTCTCATCTTCCTAGTACTACAATAATTTGGCCTACTCTTTTAATAACATCACATATGAAAATGGGCTGCTAAAATGTCTGGAATGAATATTTGCTTATTTCAAAGTCACACTCTTGATTGTAGCTGAAACAGTTGTTTTATTTACTAAATTTAAATATGTCAGGAATGGGTTGCAGCATTTTTTGCTAACATAGGTATAAATATTAGATAATTTTTTGTTTATTCTTGTGTTTAGAAATATAAAGAGGAAACGTCTAGTAGACAGATTTAATTTGGAAAGCAGTCATTTAAATTTTGCTGTTTGTCAAACCATGATTCAAAGAAGATTGGCTTATCTGAATTACAGCCCCCCCCTTTACTTCTTTCAGCAGCTGAAAGTATTTGAAGAAACGTGTGTGGTTGCCAGAAATAGCAGACCATTTGTATTTTTGAACCATTGGTCTCTAGAAATTTGTTTTGATGAGGCACATGTACACTTTATCCTGATAATATGTAGTATGCTCCCTTACTAGTACCATCCAAACAGTGGGGAGTTTAATTCCTTGAAAAGTGGAACTCGGGGATTAAACAAATGAAACTTTTCTTTAGTCTAATTAGATTCCCAGACTTTTAAGAGCCAGTGGCCAGTGTGTGGCTGACTTAATTTTCTTCTAAATGTTACAAAGTACTATTCTTACTATTCTTTTTTTTCCCTTTCACTTTACTTTGTGTTTGCAATGAGAAAAATATTTTTTTTACTTCCACAGCATACTAAAAGTTATGCATCACAGAAGATCTGACTCCTGATGATTTTTTGAAACATTATTATTATGAGTATTAGATTAGTAGGCAAAAGAAGCATAAAGCCAAAAAAGTCCCTTCTCTAACCAATACCTGCACTTAAGTCTCTTTCTTGTCTCATGAATTCTCTTTATTAGTAGTAAGGAAAAAAAAAAAGGAGAAAAAGACTCCCTCTATTTCCCTAGGAAATTCTTTTTAATGAGATAATTTTATAAAAATAAATTAAAATAGCATAGTATTTCAGAGTAATCAGATTGTGTTTGTCTTCTTTATTAGGACTGGTTAAATGAGTACTTTATTTTTTTTAAATGATTGCTGATGTAAGAAAGTAATTCAGATATTCATGACATTCAGTAAAATATGAGAAGCAGTTTAAGGCATGAGATTGAGACAAAAGTGGGTGATATCCTTTTCCTTCCTTCCCACTTTCCATCGAATACCCATCTGCTATGTTCTGTTTTTCAGTACTGTGTTCAAACATCGAAAACCCAGATTTTGAAACAAATCACTACTTTTACGCTGGGTTAGCAGGTCATCTGAGCACGTCTATAGAGATCAGGCAAGTTGTGACAACACCATGCCTTTGTTTCCCCTTCTTCCCCCTAATTAAAGTGACTCTAGTCTATGCTGGAGGTTTAGTAAAGGCAACTGCCAACAGTTAGCTGGGCTTGGCTGTGGAGCAGGGGAACTGGGAAATCCCATGTCATGAAGGAAAGCGGACTCTCCACTTGAGCGTGCTGTGCCACCTGTTGGTTTTCCAGAACATAACACTGCTTTGGGATCTGCTGCACACAGACTGGCCCATCTGAGGCCTCTAGTCCAGTTCATAGCCAGGGAAAAGAAAGCAAGACCTTTAGTAGCCTGCCCTTATACAGTGGTGCTGTCTTTTGCATGTTTTCTACTCTCTTTCTTTATTCCTTCTTTCACATTTTATCCCTTTCTTTCACTGGCTGTATGGTTTCTGATTTCATAGAAAAGCGAATACATTGTAAATAAAGTTGTTCTTCCCTACCCATTCCCTAGGATGGGATGGTTGAAGACTTAGTGTATTGTTGCTTCCTGCAGTATTATGTTATCATTTTTCCTGTATATATGCTATCACGAGACCTCGCAGTGAAATCAAAGCCCCATTGTTCTTGGTGCTCTGCAGACTCAAGGGAAGAAACAGTCCCTCTAAAGTAGTGTTTTGATACTCTCTGCAAGCATGTCATAAATCCAACCCAAAATGAATACCTTTAAATCTTTTTCTGTTATTAAGCAGACTATGGTTTTTTTTGCATATTTATATATGATCTTTATATATATATTAAATTTTAAAAAATTAATGCCTAGTTAGATATGTCTAAAATTTTGGGGAAAAGAAACTTGAGGGAGAAGTTCCATGGAAAGTTTCTGTACATTTTATCACAAATGTGAATGAATTATGACCGAATTATACTCATGGGTTAAGATATGTGAGTTGCTGCTGTCAGTGTCACAAAGGGGTTGAATTGACACCTTGCTGACGTATGGGTACACAGATGTTTAGGCAAGTTTTCAAAATTTGTATGAATTATTGATGACTGTTGCCATTGTGTCTCTTGGGGAAGATGTGTGTGCCCAGGAGATCCAGAATGAGTCCTCAGCCGAAGTAGATGTTTATGCAGACATTTCTTAAAATTGTAATAAGCCATGTATCTGTTAAAGTATGATTAATTTTAAGCTTTGAGTGCATCTGAGACAGAATAAGCTTATCAGGAAAATTTTACTGTTTGTTTACATAAAAGGAAAAGTTTTTCAAAAGCAAGTATGAGCTGATCCTTTAAGTTGGAACTGAACCACAGATTGTCCCATTAATCATATACCTTTCTGGAGAAATGTTTTTGTCAGCTTAAAAAATGGATAATGTAGTGATTTCCTTCATTCTTAATTGTAGTTTCCCTGTGGATATATTAAAAATCTTTTGAAATAAATCATACTTTCTTACTAAATCCAAGTTTTGCATCTGATAATGTGATATGTACCATTGGGCTCATTGCTGCAATGTCACAATATTGTTTTCCATTTTTATTTGAATGTAAATCACTAAATGAGAAGCAATGAGCTTTCAAATTGCTAAGGTCATTTCTCTGTGACCTTACTAGATGACTTTGACAAGTGTTAAAACTGTGATGAATGAAAATAAACAACAGTATCACAGAACACAAGAATTCTTGATAATTGTGGGTCAGACTTAGAGAGTGAGTATCATGCTGTCCCTAAGAAAATTTCCTCTTTATCAGTTCCCTGAAAAAAATGAGTCACACTGTGAAACGCTGGAGATTTGAGATATTCCCATACTAGATGAGAAACATGTTGCAAAGGAGAAATCCCAAATGCTTAAAATCTTTCTAATCTATGGAACCCTTGTGTTGTGGTTTAACCCCAGCCGGGAGCTGGGACTATGCAGCTGCTTGCTCACTCCCCCCAGTTTGGATGGGGGAGAGATTTGGAAGAGTAAGAGGAAGAAAAAAAATCATGGGTTTACACAAAGACAGTTTAATAGGTAGAGCAAACACCACACAGGCCAGCAAAGCAAAAAAAGCAATTAATTCACTGCTTCCCATCAGCAGGTGGATGTTCAGCCATCTACAAGAAAATGGTTACTTCGGAAGACAAATGTCATCACCCTGAATGTCATCCCCTTCCTCCTCCTTCCCTCAGCTTTATATCCTGATATATACTATACTATATAGAGCCCTTTGGTCAGTTGTGGTCAGCTGTCCTGTCTGCGTCTCCTTCCAACTTCTTGAGCAAGCCCAGCCTCCCTGCTGGCAGGGGTGATTCGAGGAGCAGAAAGGGCCTTGATTGCCTAGTGACAACTAAACCCACCAGCATGCTGTCAAAAAAGTATGTCTCATCCCAAATCCAAAACATAGCATTATACCAGCTGCTAGTAAAAAAAGTTAACTCTATCCCAACTGAAACCATGACACCTTGTCAGGAACGTGCCAACATGCTGATGTTCTTCTTGTATTGTAAAATTTGTCAGGTGTAATACATTAATGGCTCCTAAAGTTACTCTATGCAGGGCATATGTCTAGGTGTGTAAAGAATTTGTGGCATGCCTTAGAAATAAGGGTAAGTATTAGTTGAGAAATTCTGGGATGCAAATACAAGCTATGTGCCACAAACAGAAGAATATCAACTATCAACGGGTATTAACAATATTCTGTTATAGACAATATAGCCTAATAACCACATCTTACTCATCAACAGAAAGTAGAATTTCCTAAACAATAACCATTATTTTATATAAAATTACATAAAGTTTAGGGTTTGAGGGTTTTTTTGGGTTGGTTTTTTTTTTTTTTTTAGTGTTTTGTTGGTTGGTTGCTGTTTGTTTCTCTTCCTACTGCAGCTTCTAAAGTATCTGTAATTTTGATGAACATAATTTGAAAATCTAGTTCTCTCTTACAATGTCTCTTTACTATCAAGTACAACAATTCTTAGCTTGGAAAAAACTTACAGGTTAATACAAAGACAGAGATACCTCAATTTAGCAAATGTTTGTTACGTGTGTACCTTTGGCTGTGAGTAGTCTAACTTTATTGGCTTGTAACTTTTATATGTTGTACTATGATATACTGTAAAACTTGGATGACTTTAATGCTTGAAAGAAAACAAGCTTCTCCTGTAATAGAACTGGTAGAATTTCTTTACTGAGGTATTTAGTGACCTGTTCCTATAGGACTGAAACTACTTCCCACTTTAACCAGCTTTCCTCAAAGCTATTTGCAGTTGTAGTTACTTTCCATTGCAGCAAGAACTTCGGATGCATATGTCACCAATATTTGAAGCCATAACTGTCACATGTCAATGCTATCGCTGTCAAAATATTCCTCTGAGTATTAAGAATAATACAATCTATACAAATCTCTTTGGAAAATAGCTTAGGGCCAAACATCAGTATGTGGTAGGGAAAACAAATAGTTGTCTTTCTGGTGGTGCACAGGCTTACTCAGATACGTGATTCATAACTCCAGACAGTGTTTGTGCAAAACAATCCTAACCCTGGATGGTATTCCACAGAATTAAAGTTGCTCTAACTGAACGCTTAGCTCAAAGGTAATGAAAACTGTTCTATATTTGACAGGGAATTATATACTGTACATAAAATAACAGCAAAACACCAATAAACAAGCTCTTCTTTTCTTGCTTTTCCTAAAATTGGAAATAAAGCTAAATTGTCCCTTCACTCCAATATCCTTTTTAGAAGCTCTTGAATTTTGCTCACTCAGTGGTATATTGCTGAAAAGGCAAAGTCTCTTCCAGTAATTTTAGGAAAAGCTATCATCAAGCTGTCAACAGTCTAAATTGAGATTAAAAGTACCAAAGAGAAACCTTCACTATTATCAGAGTCCCAAATAAGTACACTTGAATAGGCAGATAACATCTAGAGTGTACAGTATGAGACCACTTATTCCTCTAGCTTTTGGAGTGATTTATTTACAGGGATGCAGTCTTATGTTAAATAGCTAGTGACATTTTTCTTCCTGTCTTACCCAGAACAACTCGGACCAAAGAAAACAGATAGTTGTAAACAGATGTCTGTTCTTGGAATTCATTTCAGATGTCACATCTCTGGGTATTATGGGCATCTATCTCATCCTCTGAGATGTTATGTGCCCGCAGCTCATATTGGTCATTAGAGGGAACATTTCCAATACTTCATAGTCCAGTTATTGAGCTGCATGTTTACAGTTCATTAAAATCAAAGTATTATCCACTCTAGTTGAAGGTGAGAGTTGTGTCCATACTTCTCTGAAAAGGAGGTACTCTGAAAAGGGTGCATTATCACTGGTGAGTCAGCAGAGGTGGGATTTTGTAGATTTTTATTTGTATCTGCTAAGTAGCATCCTTACTGTTTAGGGAAATCTGTCTCTATTAAGGTGTTTGTTGTGATGCATGATGTGTCTTCATGTTATGACCTGGTTTTTGCTAGAGACAAAATGGTTGGACACAGAAATTGATAGCTGGTCTCCAAAAACAAAAGTTTAGTATACTCATAAGAACTCATAAGAAAAATAAGAACTAAGATTGAGGTGGATTCCTTTGATTGACTTCAACATGCACAGAAGATAGCAATTATTTTCTCAAGATTCCCTTTAGTAAATTATCACAAGATTCAAGAAACAATTTGGGTTTTGTATTTTTCTCTTTATTTTCCTTATCTTTTCTATTAGAAATTACCATATAACTTTTAGTAAACACTTAGATTGTAAACACTCGTGAGAAAACTCTGTATCTGAAACCGAACATATAACTACCGTGAATTTTAAAAACTGTGACGATGATTCATAGTCACCAATGCAATCCTTTATTTTCATATCTCCTCCTAATGCTGCTGCTCTGTAACTAAAAACCAAGATAGTATATGTGCCTTGTATTGGCTTTATATTGCTCTCTCCTTCAGATGAAACATCCAACTGGTTGAAGTTTACTTTGTTGCAAACCATAGCTTTACAATCCATACTTTTAAATTGGAATCACAGGATCTTGAATTTTTTATTATGGGGGAATACTTGGGTTTCCTTTCTTCTCCCTTAATATTTTGCCTTTAAGGATTCTGAGCAAGTTTTCTTGGTTCTTACTTCTTTAAATAAAGTGTTTATTATTAACAATTCTATATACTCACCTACTTTTTGCATTGTATGTATTACAGTTTTTAAGAGATTCCTTCATTTAGCTCACAGGACAGTGGAATGGCTGAATCAGTTTTTTTGCTTAGTTTTGAAAAGTGGTATTTTGTCCCAGCTTTCTATTTTCTGCCTGCTTTCTTACACATGGACTCACCCATAACTTCCTTCAGGTGAATATTAATCTGTTTCACCAAGAAGAACATTTTTAACATTGCCTAAAGATTTCCAGATAAAGATAGTACTTTTTTGGAGCCGTGAGCTATATGAAAATGTTCTTTTAGTAATAATACCTAACATAGTTGTGTAAACTCTTGTGAGTACAGCTACCTTGAAGGATTGCAGGCAGCCTTAACAAAAACAAATTAATCCTCCATGGCTGGTGACTCTGTGCACCTGTAACCACATCATAGCACTCATCTCACAGGTGCATCCTCTTTGCATAATCATTGGCTTTCACTCAGAGTACTGATAGTATTTATTTTATCACACAGGCCTCCAGCGATGCTGCCTCCACCTCTCCAGAGATGCACTATACACCTCTGCCTTCAGGATCCAGAGACCTCACCAATCACAGAGGTATGAACTCAACTTTTATTGGTATGAACTGCTGCAAGGTGGTAAGCTTTGCTGTGAGGCCTCCTCTGTGTTAGTTCCTGCTGCATTGGCACTTCACAGAGAACACTGTGCCTTTCAAGCACTAGATGAGAAAACCATACCTGTCAAGACTACAGATTTTAACTCATATTAAATTGGATTTTAAGGTAGTCTACTGGGAAAGCAAATAAATCTATGGATAATAACATTCAGTGATTTTTTTTTTTGTGTGTGCATGTATGAGAGAAGAACATAAAGACATTTGAGTACTTAAATATTGCAAAGTAGATGATTACATACAGCATTGGTAATTTTAAGAGAATTTGTAAACTTTCTGATATTTGTAAAGAGAGAGCTTTTTGGCAGTTTAAACAATTTAGGGCTATAATTTTGAAATGTTAACACTTTTTCATTGCAATAAAAAGGGATTCTTCTCTGTTTTTCAACGTTAAAGGCGGATCAGTGTTCAATTTCCTTTTTCAGCAATCCTTAGAACTTAAAAAGCACCTTGGGCAAATTCTCAAATTCCTTCTGCATACCTATAGAGCAAAAAGTTCAGGGAACAGGTGAAAAATTGAAGTGGTCAGAAAGGGTGCATTCCATGCTTTTTCACCTTTGTTCTAGAAAGTAGAAATTTGCAAAGCTTGCCATGTTTTTAAGCTTAAACCAGAGCAATAATACTCTAATTTACTTTCCACATTACACATTGATTCCATCTTGGTCATGTAAACCATTTGTGTAAGGGCAGGTTTTGCACAGGATACCAGAATCAAAGTCAGTCTCACATTTATGAATTGATAGTAACTTAGTTGTAGTGTGTGTTCAAATTCTGCAGCACTGCTGAAGATTGAGGCAGAGTTAGTAGAATGCCTTATCACTTGAAACCTTCTGAAAGAATCAGGCAGGAAACGCACCTGAACAAGGATCCGTGATTCAGGTGGAAAGGATGAAGAAATCAACTGATTTGCCTTTCATTTGTTGCAGCCTGTATCACTGTTGTTGTGCCAGGGCTAAAGATGGTGGGTGTGAAGCTACCTCCTGGTTTTGGTGTAAATCGATATAGTGTACTGGAAATCAAATATCCTGAAAGTTCTGTATCACATTGTGTTCTGACACTGAGCTCAGGTAGTGACTGGTACTTTTTAAAGAAAAAGGAGCAAACCAAAATCCTGGATTTAAGCAAACACCACTGCCTCCCCAATTTCCAAGATATGTGTTGTGGCTTTGATATTCAGGTAAGCATATTTGCTTTGATGTTGGATTTCTGATGTTGGATTGAATGGCTAGGGTCTAGGAAGACAATGAGTAGAATGAAAAAATGTTGTGAATGCCTAATTTCTATAAAAATGCATAAAAAGTACCATTAAAAGCCAGGTATCTTCAGATCTGCTTATTTAGATGATAGTGAATTAGAAATGTGGCTTTATGGCTTTTTTGGTGAAAGAAATGCCAGTAGCATTAAGCTTCAAAAGTTGTGTTCTGCATTATTGATTGATTTTTTTTGCAATAAAGCAATTGTGTGGCTCTAGACGTTGCAGGCATGTTCCGTACGGGTGCCCTTTCAGCACTGGAACTTACCAGGTTCTAAGTACCACTGTCTTGGCTAGGGTTTGAGAATGCCTGCTCTTTTATTATGAAAGGGGAAAAATTGTATTCTCCAAACTATCAACTTTTTACCCTTAGCTGTTCACATAATTCTTTATTACTCCTGTCTTTACTCTTCCCAGAAATATTCTGCTTTGCATGCTAAACGTGTGCTGAAAATTTCCTTGATGATTAAGCACAGTTATAAATAAAGTGAATGGAGAAGAGAGTGTCGTCCAAAAAAGGGTAAAATTGGCCCTAAAAGAGACATTGTTAGCGTGATCCAATACGTTTATATATATATATAATATTCACAAGGAAATAATTAAGAAAAGGTCCCAAAATTCCAGGTGTTGTAAATAAAGCTTGGAACAACCTGCTGGCAGGGCCCGTTAGCTCAATCAAGTTCTTATATACGAAGAGAAATCTCTTAAGTTCACAAGCCCATAAAAGATTAATTGGAGTCAATAGAAAAATCTCCAAGAAAAGAATGAAATACTTAACCATGCTATTTTAGGTTCTGAATATCTTCAATTTTTTTCTTCACTGAACGCTTTCAGTGTTGTAAAAAATGATTGAATCAGCTGTTGCATATGTAAATATTGGCAGATTTCAGTGCAAACTGGAAAGAAAAATGCTGTAACTTTGTGAGTGCTCTTATTTGTCCCTGGAGAAACTTGTTTACCAGAATCTGAAAGTCTGGCGAATGGTTTGGTGCAGCTGTAAATTGCTTTTTGGGGGATTGGGAGGGGGAGTAGAAACAAGCTGAATGTATTTGAAACTGCAGTATTACTTGGACATTTCTTGCTCTATTTAGCTATGAAGTTTGCAGGGAGAGTAAAAGTATATAAATCTGCATGTGTTGCACTGTGTACCATATAGCTTTCGTGTTCATGCATACAGTGTATTATTTGCAGACAGGATCTGATCTTTTGGGTTGACTCCATATTTTGTACAGACAATATTCAGGAATTGTAAAAATCTCTCTCTCACTTTCATAGCCCGCAGAAACAGCATGTGACAGTGTGGAATCAATGTGGAATGATATGGAATAATCGCTGTAAATATTATATCAGGTGTTATGACACTTGAGCATATAAATATATGAAGGGAGCGATAAATATTGGATACACTTTTTTAAGTTTTAGAAATTACTTTGTTGCTTAGACCCACTTTTCTAAGTTGAACCTTTACTTGGTCCCACTGTTCATATTTTTTTTAGCAGAAAGTGTATTGGCCTTCTATGCAGGTTTTGGGCACCTGACAGCAATATGTCTTGATTCTTTATGAGGTCTAATAGCTGCCCCATTAGGCAAGCCTTCCAAAGTGGTAATTTTATAGCTAGCTTTATTTTTGTTTTGATTCCAAAACAATGATCTCAAACTCCTAAGGGTCTTTCCTTGGTCTTTGTTAAACTAGCATTTTGTATTCCATTTTAGATGGTTTTAGACACCAGTGATTTACTTATGTGAAATTTGTACAATTTTCTTACCCGGATAAATCAAGTCAGTTTAAAGACATGTCCTCCTGTCATGCAATGTGATTTATTTATTTTTAAATTCCATCGCTTCCATAATTTTCGTATTTTCTGATGAAAGAAAATAAAATGGGCCCCACCTTTCTTTCTGTTTGTCCAGATCTACCTTAAAGAAAAAAAAATCAGTTACTTTTGGTTTTAAATAGAAATGGCTGTGTTCCCAAGACACAAAATAATGAGTTGTAGTGCCTTTTAGTAGAAACTTGCTCAAAAATATTTGTTTATGTCATTGTGAGTTTTTTTACTGCTTTGTATGTATGGCCCAGGTAACCTTCTGTTCCTTATCATCAATTTATTAACTGGATTCATACAAAATCTTAAAATAGAGCTTTCAATTCTTAACATAGTTGAAATTGATGGAGAGATAATTTGCTTGATGTGTGATAAAACACTCCCTACTGTCCACTGCCCTCGGGTTGTATATTCCTTTTTCATAAAGGTATCTTTTGGAAAGAAGTTCTTTTGTTATGTGTGAGCATTCAAACTCAAATTGCCTTCCAATAAGAACAGTGCTTTCCAGTTGGTAGGGAAAATAGTGATTTATTATCCTATCTCTTGAGGAGCAATATTACTAAATCAGGAATATCTTGCAAATCTGGTGTTGCAGTATTAGAAAAAAAAAGTGCTGGATGCCCTTTTCTAAACAGATATTTCATAACATTGCCTATTACCTGATTTACTTGAAAACCTATTCATTTGCCAAAGCCATTTGGTTTCCAGTAACATTTTACAAATTACTCCTTTTCTTGTGCTCTTGTTTCTGGGAACAACCAGTGGTGAGTCTGCCCCATAGTTTACTGGTAAAAGGAAGAAGCAGCAGTTTCCATTAAAAACTAAGCCTGTATTTATGTAAGTAGTTTTTAGAGCCTTAGCTTGGATTTATTCCAAGGTTTAATAGTTCCAATCTATTCTGGCTTGTAAGAACTTCCTGAACAAATCCACTGTCCTGTTTTGGTGTCTATTCAGTTAATTGTCCAACTGTTCTGATATGCACAGACGTTACATTTTCTTGTTTTATATTTGAATGATAAGTGCCCAAATGAAAAATTGTTATTTATTAACAATTTATTTAACATATTTATCTACCAATATGGTTGAGTCAACGGACAGATACATTTTCTTATTTTCTGGAATGATCTGATCTGAGTTTGAAAGTCATAAACTACATTCAGAAGCAATGCCCAGAAATCCAGGGACAGAATATTTTTAAGTTTTCTGTTAGTGCTCTGAAGGTAATTTTACAAAGTGTTTTTGAATAAAGGAAAAGGGAGGTTCTGCTCAGGTTCTTCTGCTCTCAGTTTACTTTTTGTCCAACAGGGGTGTGCTGAAGACTTTTTTTGGAATTAAGTTATTTCCAAACTTTCACATTCCTAAGCAAGCAAAAGCATGTAGGCATATAATATGTTAGAGAGAGATCTGAACTCTGTCTGTCTGTTTTGTGGGGGTTTTTTTCTGTGATCATTTTACTGTGCTATTGTACACAGAATGGTTGGCATATTAAATTTTCGGTAATGACTGGTATGACTATACAGAATGCATTCTGATTGATTTTTAGGGTTTATCATACACAAAACAAAAGCTACAAGCTCTGTAGGAGTTGAGATATACACTGTCAAGACAGACGCATACTTTAGAATGCACAACAAGCATTTAGCCATCCAGTTGTGCTGGAATTTACAATCCAATAGATGTCAAAGGAGATCTACTACTTTCAAGGGTTGGTATTGAAGGAAAAAGGTAGAAATTTTGGAGAGCCAGAGGGATTAATGTAATTGTTTTTATACATTAAAGACCCAAACTATCCTGCAGGGCTTTACCTGTTCTACCTTAATTTGCTCAGCCTGCTCATACTTTAGAAATACATATTCTCAGGTTGATCTGGAACTATAATGTCTATCGATCCTTCAAGAATTGGGTCTAGAGTTTAAGATAATACTTCACACATTCTGAAGTGAAGTTATAAAATTGACATACACCTCAATGATAAATGTTAATATATGAAGTTCTTATTTTTGAAGGCTTTCAACTCAATACACATGCACTCTGAAAAGCTATGCTGTCTTTAAATCACAGACATAAAAAGAATAGGAAATCGGTTTGCATAAAAACTTACTTCCAGAAAGATAATTATCCTGTTTATATTATCATTGCAGTCTTCTCTGTTGTTGTTATTGACACAGTTGTTAGGTAGTCATTGTGTTTTCAAGCCAGAGGCTTATTTAGAGTTTGAAATTGATTGCTGGGAAAGTCACAAAGCAATTTATGTAGCAACTTATCATAATTAGTTAGTTTTCTTAATGTGAACTGCACTTTATGCTTATCAATTGATTTTTCTGTATGTCTGCATAAATCAGCTTACTGTATGGTATCCAAAAAGAGAATAACAATAATAATAATAAAAATCTGTGGGTAGTCCTTTGTCATTCAGTTAATCTAAGGAATCTTAAACAATTTTTTAACAAAAATCTATATACACATGTAAGAAGTATTTGCTTTAACTTGTTTAATAACTAAGAATAGGATGAATAAGCGTACTGCAAGCAGATTCAATACATGAAAGTTCTGTATCGGGCAGAGATGCTGTGAATAGTGAGAAATTTTCTTTGTTGATTTACATGAGGTGTCCTCTGAAAATACAATAGCTCTTAAGCTGCGTGATGCTATGATGAGTGATAGACTGCATACCTCTCAGGCCAGGATCTTCTGACGATGAGATGAATAGCCTTAAAACAAACAAACAAAACAGTTCACAGTAGCATGGAACAGACAAGATCATATTTTCCAAGGGCAGGAACACTCAAAAATAAGCTGTGACATTTCCTATTAATGCCAGGAAATGTGTCCCAACAGTGAGTTTTGCTGTGCTCATGACAGCCTCAGGGGGAGTGGGTGGAAATTCTCTTCTTTTGGCACTGTGGGAGAAGACTAAAATAAGGAGTCTGTTATGAAAAGAGAAAAAAAAAAAACTCATCTCATTTTGTTTGCCTGTGTGAAAGGAGAAATCGGGTTCTAGTGCCTTACTTTGTTTTTCGGTTTGGGAAATGGACATTAAGGGAAGCGTGAGAGACATGGGAGAAGCATGGAAAGAAAAATGATGGTAAAGATGAATGCCAATGCGAGAGAAGACCTGGTTCAGAAAAGATTTTGTTCTCCTGTCTTAGTTTCCCTTAGTTAAAGGGATTTGAAAGAGAAAATCTGTCAGAGGTGTACTGGAGTCCTTGCAGTCTAGAGGTGTGAGAAGGAAATGTCAGATGTTGAAAGAACTCTGTTGTGAGCTGTTTCTGATGCAGTTGAGAGAAAGGCAGGCCAGGCTTTTCTCACAGCTGCTGCTGGATGGCCCCTGCTTGTGCCTGTAGACCTGCCATACCTTACACTTGGAGGTGAGATGAACGGTACTGATCCACGTCTGTTCCTTCAGTGGTGAAGCTAATTTCATACTTCTAACTGCAAGTTGTCCCTTCCAAGCTGGATGCTAATTTAATTACCTCCTCAGTTTTTCTGATATGGTTACTTTGTGGGGAGAAGAATAGGTAGAAGGGATGAGCGAAACAGTATAGGTGGGGAGAAATGCTGGAAGGCACGTTTCCTTAGAAAGACTTACTGCTCTGAAATGCTTTCATCTGGTAAGAGAAGCCCACCTGTATTGGTATTTGCCCCAAGTCTGCAAATGCTTTCTCAGTTCTTTGATATCTCAGATAGATATCTTTCTCAGTTCTGTGAATTGACACACAGTCAAAAATATTGCCTTTTGAAGGAATCGAGAGGCCCGGTACACGTACATATGATTAATTCAGCTCTTGGCAGATTAAGGAGGGTCTCATGCAGTACCTTTCCTGAGCCTTAATCTATTTTTTTTACTGGAATAGAACCACCACCAATAGCTGTGGTCTTTTGTGTACTAATTTACATCACTTGCTCAGTAGTGCTTGTCTCTGCCAGCACCGACGTGCTTCTCTATAAAGCACAAAGACTTTGCCAAATGTGGAATAAATTGTGGTTGGATTTGAGTGCGACCCTTGACTAATATGGTTCAAGAAATACATTTTCTGGGTCATTGGATTCATGTTCTTGTCACTTACAGGGTCAACAATTTCTTGTCTGTGTGTACAAGGAATGTTGGATTTGAAACAGGATACTGTAGGTTATTAAAATATAAGCATAAGAATGATGTACTGTTATCTTGTTGTATGTTGCAATGATGAGAGCAACTAGTCATATGAAACTAGGACGGGGTGAATGTGCTGGGGATGACATATAAAGTGACTTGCAGTTTTGTGCAGTGTTTCTTGATGGTCAGAGAAGTTAAGATTTGGGTTTAAGTGACAGTATATTTTAATTTTTGAGCCTTCTCTGTTTTCTCTGGTTTGAAAGTGAACCCAAGGGGTGTGACCAAGCTGACCAGAAGTAAGTTCTAGGAGAATCACTTCCTGGAGTGCTGTGTCTCTGTGGGAATAAAATACGGTGTCTCTCTGCACCAAGACTTCAAAAAACAACAGGAGAGTAATTAAGTGGTTAATCAAATCTAGATTATAATTTTATTAAATAATTAAGGAGTTGGGCACAAAATTCCTGTTCTGCATCTAATGGGAATTAGGAATCTAAGACTCAGGCAACCTTTAAAATTGTCAGCATTTTTTTTCCAAATATTATAGAGACTTTCATTTTTCCACAGTGCACATTCCCCAGTCTGACTGTTGAAGACCTGACCGTTTTCCATATTTTTGTCACTATTCCCGTAATTTCTGAGGTTTTCATTGCAGCTTTTCCCATATTTGCCAAAACTAACCTAGCAGGCTGGGCCCCAGTCACCCATACAAGTGTCACATCAGAGGGAATATGATTAATGAGGAAAAAACTGTAACTTCATATTTTTGGGTAGACTAGAAAGTGTCTGATGTTTCACAACATAGCTCATTTTGTCATGCTGGCAATAAGAAACCATGAGAATGCTCAAGCTCCAAGCAGCATGACTATAAAGTGGCAGAAAAACATAGAAAACATTGGCTTCTATAAGTGGAAACTTGGGATCCAAAACCATAAACCTATTTAAAATCTTTAAATATGTAAGAGAACTAATGATGCAATGAGTCTGCAACTGGCAATTTAAAAAAAAAAAAAAAATCTACTAAATTTGCCACTTGGCCTTATAATCTTTTACAATAAAGAAGTCCAGTCATGAGTCACAATATCACAGCCCTTCCAGAGAAATCAGGTTCAAAGCACACTCAGTGCTGTGCAAATGCAGTCTCCTGAGAGATCCCCGTGTTTAGTTAGCACTCCAGCCTAGCCTGTTTTTGCAGGAGTCCTCCAATTTTATCATTCAGGCATTTTTACAGCCTCATTGGAACAAATAAACAAACATCTGGAATCATGTGGTATATTTAATTAAAAACTTTTTGTTTGGCCAAAAATAGTAAAATCATGAAAAATTGCCTGTCTCCAAGCTCAGAAAGGCCAAATGATGAAGCTGTTGGCTACAGACAGTTTTACAATGTATTGAAATTCATAGATGTGCACACCTGCTACAAGGCCCCCCCTTTATTTTGATTCATAACCATTAATGAGTGTTTAGTGCACAGATTGTAACCCTTGTTTAAATGGGAATTTACTGTTTTTAATAACATATAGACACGTGTTGCTATATTCCATACAGCCTGTACTGTTCTGTGGTACGCAGACAGGATAAAGCTTTATGCTGTTGGTTAAAAAAAAAAATCTTTACAGTACATGTTCCATTTGGATATTCTGTCATATGAGCACGTTTTAATTCCAAAGGCAGTAAATATCTGCCCCATGCTAAGAGTCTGTGTATCAAATGTTGGAAATGTGAGAGATGGTGTTTTCTCATTAAAATTAGAGTCTGTAGTGAAAATGTAAATTTTCCTTGTTTCATTTAATGCATTTTTTGAGGAAAATTTTAAGAGATTCTTGATGCTTTGGCAGATGAAACTGCTTGCTGTCCTCTGAGATATTACTGTGTGGTGACAAAATATTCTACAGAGCAGGATTATTATTTATGAAATCTAATTTGCCTAACGGACTGCTACCATTTTGGATGCACAAACATAGGCTTTAGAACATATGGGACATAGAATCTTATTTTTGATTTTTGTACATCTCATTTTCTAAATAGCTGTACCCTCTAGTGAGAAAAAGATAATGACATGCATGCAGAAAGTGCTACTACGCTTGAATCTTGTTCACAATTCTTTATATTGCTTATGATTAAAATCATTTGGACATTCCATTTTGAGCTGCATTTCTCTGTGGGTTTAGACTACTTAACAGGATAGGATGCTTGCGTGACCTTGGCTGCTCTCCTGTGGTTAGTGTTACTGAGCTGAATGAAGAGGACGTGGGTGTCATCAGAAACAAAGTACTAATTCCCACATAGTGAATATGTGTAGAAACCTACTTTAAAATATGGGGGGGGGAAAGAAATTTCCTGCAGAGTCAGGAGGGCAGCCATCTGCATAACAGCAATGGAACTATTTTATCCCCTTGTGTGTTGGTTCTTTATAGTGCGCACATCTTGCTGTAACGTATACATTTCTTCCAGAGTATGAACAGCCAAAAGGATGCAATGTATTTTGCATTTCTTTGTTCAGTGTGTGTGCTGTGCTAGGAGTGGGCGAAGGTTCCTTTCTTTAATTTTGCCTTCAAGAAAGAAAAGGGTATCTTTGTATGATTTCATTGCATGTTCTTATGCAAGAAGAGAAAGCTGTCAACATTTTATAGGATATGAATATCTGTATTCATGATCTAATGATATGTTTGCTGATCAAAGTTCCTTTCAAAGCTCTGCAAGCAAATGTTAAGTACGTTGACAACTTCCCTTTTTTTCCCTGTTTTGTGATATTTTTGTGGTCTGTTAGTAGCCTCGGTGCTAGAAAAGTAGATGATAGTAAGTTCCATGACATCCTTCATTAGCTTTGTATGCCCTTAGGCAGAGAGATCACACCTGGGGAGATGAAGGGGAGGAGACAGAGAGGTAAACAATAAGTATAAACAAGTGAAATTATTTTATGTACCTTACCAAACAGAGGATGATTGATCCCTTTTATATTGATATTCATTCTGTTGTCTTTTATAGTTTGAGAGATTTTGAAAGTTATTTCTGTTTACTCAAGATTAAATTCTTTTGCTGCATGATTGACAACATTGGTGTGTTTTGTAAGACCCTTTTAAGAAAGCTTGTCTATGACTCTGAAGTGCCTAGTAAACCTAGGCAACCACCTGAAAGACCCCCCACCTGTGGCTGCATAAAACTGAAATAAAGAATGGAAAATAACCCATAGAGTATGCACTTTCCCACCTACTGAGAGCAAAATGCAATGCAGTGCAATTTTAGTACTTGCGTGCCACTGGGGAAAATAGACTCCTAAAATCACGTAGTGAAGCACTGGAAAAATTCAGTGAATTTGTACTAAGCGCTGTGTTATAAAACCTAAGGAACCGTAAGCTTTGCTTCTCAAGTGAGACAGATTTGTATTGCAGTTCTGTTAGAATGCCTACCAAATGTAATGATGATATTTAGCACAGTAGGCTGAAAAAAAATGTATGGCTAGTGAATAAGAGTCCTTTCATAAGAATGCAGTACAGAGGGGGATGCAAGCAAACCTTGTGATGTCTACTTAAAGACCAGGCAAGATTGCAGTCCCTGAATTTGTTTTCTTTTACTTTTGTGACCCAACACTGAGCATACAGGGAGGTGGAAAGAGCACGTGGCTCAAGTTGGCTCTTTCAAAATCATTTGTAGTAGTAGACGTGGCTTCTTACAATTAATGGAGAATTAAATTAGTCGTTCATCTCTTGTCTGAGTGGATCTAGAGCATGTGTGTACCAAAATTACAGACCTAGCATGTCAACGTGCTGGATTTCCTCACACTGGCTTAGATTCTTCACCGCCAGCTGCTGCAGTAGTGGCAACTGGAATAGCTTTAGCACTGTGCTTAGAGATGTACTTAGAAAAACCACATCTATCCCATCTCTACCCCTTCCTCATAGGAGGGAGACAACTCCCAGGTGGTATTTTTGCCGAACTGTGAGTGGAAACAGTCTCTCTGAATCCTAAATTTTGTTTCCATGAAGTAGAAGGAGCAGGCCCAGTGAAAATAATCCCTTGGACACTGATGGAAGAGCCAGAATCTATCTTAAAGCAAAAAGGTTGGCAAACAGCCCCCTCCCCTGCCCAAATCAACCAAATGCACCCCACCCCCCTCCCAAAGTCAGCCAGTTAATTAAGTTGGCAGGTTGTCTCCTTAAAGGCAGTGAATGATAAATTCCAGGGGGCAGGGAGGGAAGAGACCAACTTTATAGTAAATAGATTAAATATAAGCTATTAGATCATTCAGAAGCAATTTCGTGTTGTCTGATGCCAGCCATTACTGATGTAAAGTACTTGATGTGTCAAGGAAAAGAAATACCAGGTGATATAAAAGTAAGGTAAAAAAGGAGATAGGTAGACATCCCCTCAGCTGGTAATTGTGGATGTAAAATTTGCCTCTGCCCTGTAATCTGATGCTAGATAACAATGCTGGTAGAAATGTGGAGGACAGCTGAAGGAGTCCCTCTCCTAACTGTTCATCATCACACTGCTTTCTTTTCACTTTTGTTCCCCTCTGTCATTATAAAAATTAATCCCTTTACCAAGGTGAGTTTAATAATAAAGTAAAAGAGAAGCTGTCAGCTATTTTTTTTTTTTACATTGAAAAATCTGTTTGCAATAAAGGAGTATAATGGTTTTATTCAACATTCCCACAAATGAGTGGAATTAGAACATCAAGAGATGCTACAAAGGAGAAAGTGCTTCAAATATTGTTAATGTGTGTAAATTCTCTTATTCTGCAAACCTTTGTGTGCTTTTTTACTACTGTGCGTGTTCAGGGAAGATAGCTGCTCAGATCTGGACAGTGTGAACTAGTTAAAATAGAACAGAAGGCTTGTAAATGGCATTTATTTGGGAGATACAGGAAACATAATTCAGGCAGAAAAAGTTTCCATGAGAAGCTAGAATATGAATTGCAGTTTGGTAAATTAATAAAGAAAAAACGTGAAATGCAGGTATGTCCTGCAGAGTACAAATAAAACTTGGAAGAGTTCTAGTGGTGACTTGGTCAGTGAGAACAGACACCAGGTTGCTGCAGCTGATGCGGTAGCTAGAAATGCAGAGTGGGAGATCCATGTGAGAGAAGTCACAAGAACGAAAGCAGTTGAAACCTTAAATCATCCGTCCTGCATAGAGACAATATTTCCCTGAAAGATTAATATTTAAGATCTAAAATCATTCCTTGTCAGCATACTCCCTAAAGAAGCTACAGTGTTTCGCCAGGGAGTATTGTGTAATTTTTTTTTTCCACTGCCCCAGGCAGGAAAGGTGAAGCATTAATACTGCTACTGTGAAGTTCTGGAGGTTTGGGGGGGATTTATTCTTGTGTATGTGAGAGGCCAAGCATAGAGGTATTCTGCAGAAATTTTAGAAGGTGCCAGTTTTGAAGTTAGCCTGAAAAGTTGTGTACTGCTTCAGTCCCAAGGAGCCAGTTTGGGAAGGCAAACAGCATCTGATCCATAAAATGAGGTCTTGACAGTAAGGAACCCAGTCTTAAAATTTATATAACTATTTTGGTTGATGTTACAGGAGCTATTTAAAATTCTAACAGAATTATTCTGAAAACACTGAATTTTAACTGGTTCCTTCTTTAGAAAGTACTTTTAAATTAATAAAGGCACAATAGCAAATTCTAATCAATTTGATCTGTGAAGTTCAAACTCACTTTACCTTTCACTGTAAGCATTTTTAAATATGGTAATGGAGCAAAGAGTGAAATGCAAAGCAAAAACCAAAATATGGATGCTTGAGCTGACATTTATTCTTTTTAAATGAAAGAAATAGTACATTCCTTATCTTATGTTTTCACTTGTTTTGTTATTATTTTTTTTCTTCACGGGTTTGGAGTATTTTTCTTAAGTTTGAAAACAAACTGTTTAATACCAGTTTATGAGTATTTTGAACTGCCCTAATTTATGGATTTTGAGATAAATCCCCCCCCCCTCCCTTGGCCCCAAATACTACTCTATTTCCTAAATAAATAATAATTTTAAAAAGTCTCATTTTTTTTTCTTGTTGATTCCCAGATTTCATAAGCTTAATACAAAAGATTTTTCAATCTGTTTAGGGAATGGCTTCTCTGATCTGTTATTTAGAAGTACCATGTTGGAAGAAAATATGTTAGTGTAAGAGGGGAATCTGGAGGCAGTTTCTCCCCCTGGCTGAAGTTAAACCTGCACAGATTATGGGGAGGAAATCCATACACATGCTAGGCATCTCGGTGCTTTAAAGCAACTACCTGCAGGTGTTTTAGCCATGCACATATGGCTGGATATATGATGAGACTTTTCAGATTTTCAGCCAAGTCTTTCTTGCAGGGTAATGAAATGCTGAGGGAGGGGGCAAAAAAATATACAAGTAGAGGTTATGATGTCATATGTACTGAGTTATTGCTGCATTGATGCTTCTCATAAATTCATTCCAAATCAGTTACTGAGCAACATTTTTGTACTGTTAAATTAAAAACTTTGGGGATAAGAAGGGCTGTGTTTGCGTATGTGTAATATGCTCTCCATTAGCCATTGATTGCTGAGCTTCTGAGGAAAGCACCTTCATCTCTGTGGAGCTTCCCTGAAGACTCACTAGGCTACAGCTATATTCCTTGCTACTAAGCTCAGGCATCTTGGGAGCAAATTTAGGTCAGTGTGGAAGCATCTAAATATTCCTTTTCCCATAGGTGAAATGTAGTCAACTGGCTACGGATTTTTGAGCACCACTTCTAGGCACTATGTCAGTTTTCTATCATGTCCTAAAGTGTAACTCCATGTAGCTTAAAAGCTTGTTGACAGTATATTAGGAAAGTAACTCAGAAGGAGAATTACTTCTTCGTAAGTGTGAACATTTCCTGTAGTGCCTGGATAGATACTCGGAAGCTTCCTTCCAAATATCGATCTTAGGTATTTTGATCTTGTTTGCCAAGTTCTACATGGCAACAGAATAAATGGAAGCTTATGGGTGAATTCTGTCCAAGACATATGCAAACTTTCTGCTCCTCTTTTTAAGTAGTTTAAATGTTTTGATTGATCATCATCAGTACTAATATTTTGGTGATTCTGGGATTTGGAAATAGAATTGGAGACGCTTAAGAACAGCTTGATGAGATTTAACCTCTAATGAGAGCTTGATAGATAACATCTTTAAATTAGAAGGGGGAGGGGGGCAGTGTGAAATAGATCATATTGTAATTTCAGTAATCAAATGCACTGAAATATGTCATTGAAAAGATACTTATGAATCTTAAATCTTAGGATGGCTGTCAGATTTCTTTTAGACTATGAACAATGACAATCATAATTTGAAGATGAAATACGGTCAGAGCTTCTGTCTCCTTGACAATCACTTCAATATTTAGACAAAAAAGCGCTCTCTCACAGATTTCATTAGTCAACTCATGCTTTTTACCTTTTCCCTCATGTAACTCTAATACCCTGTGAGAAGCCTAGACAAGCAGAATTGAGTGTTATCTCATACAAACATAAAAGAAATGACATATGAGTATGTAAAGCCAGAGGAACTTTAAGGACAATCCCACAGATTGCTTGTATGATCTAGGAAATAACAGGGTTACACCTGATGTGTTTGGGTGTGCTTTTGAGCAATTACAGAACCTTCTCTAACTGATTTAAAGCCTCCTCCTACATTTTCCAATGCTTGTTGCATAGCTGAATGAAATTTTTAAAGTTAATTTTTTCATTTTTTTTGTTGCCTTGATGCTTAATAAAGAGGGAAAAAAAGGAGGAAAAACTAGCAGCACTGGGAAAGGCCTGAAGAGCTGCTTTGGCTAACAAGCCAGAGAGAGTGAAGAGATTCTGATTAACAAAGCAATCTGCATTTATGAAGTAAATCTTTTATGTAGAGAGTCTCTGGACACTTACAATGCAATAATCTGTGGAGCTTGGCTAAGCAAGTAAAAAAGCTTGAAAGAATGGGAATTTTGAAAGCAGGGAGCTTGATCTAATGTCGTAAGGCAGGGAGCTTTGGAGCCTTGGGGCACAATTAACAAAGGGTCTGGCACCTGCCGTCTCCAGTCTTTGTATTTGTTTAGAGAAAGATTTAGTAATTCTACTCATGGGAAGTGTTTCCTTTTCTTGACTTGAACCCTCACAATCCATCTGAATACCTGTGTGGTAATAACACACTATGTGCATCCTCAACTCGGGTAAGAGTAATAGGGAAAGGTGACTTTTTGAAGCTCATGAGAGAATTGCCTTCTTTTTTGTCATCTTATTTTTCCTTTGTGTTTTTTTTTTGTTTTGTTTTTACTATCAGAATGATGGTTCTAAGAGAAAACAAAGGAAATTATGCTGCTTTTCACAGCAGGATTATTGTGGAATTTACCAAGTTTAATTTGATTTATTTATTTTTACCTGCTACTGAAGTAAATGGCACGTCTAGTGAAAAGTCAATGCTGGGCACTACTGTTTTTTACTGAAATACAGGAGGACTTTTAATGACATATATGCTGTTTTGGAGAAAAGTTGAAGGGTTTGGGTGCTACATTTCCTTTACTGTTCTTGAGGATGTTGCATTTTCTCCTTCTGAATGTTTAAATAAGAGTGGTTGCATCTTACAGCTATATTGTCACCTTATTTGAGTATCATGAAATCTTTTATGGATCCACTTTCAGGCATGTGTTGTAGCAAGAAGTTATCCAGGTCCTAGTGCATTTACTTAGTCAATGGACATGATAGGCAGTGAATAAAGACAGGGAATATTGTTTTCCTTGCTTTTATATTTGAGAAGGTGAAGCAGAAACAATGTGTATTGTGGTTAAACCAAAATGTGGCACTGTATGGACTTAAGCATCCTAATTCTTGGTCCATGGATTTAATAACTAGAACACTTAGTCCAATACAAATGTTAATGTTCAAGACATTCATGCTCCTTAGATAACTTTAACGATAGGTTCTTTATCGCTGCTGTCTGCAAAGTTCTTTTTTTCATGGTATCAAGAATTAGTTCTCCTGTCTGGATCGTTCTGACTTTCCCATGTCACTTACCTTCTATTTTTGCAATCTGGCAATATAGTTGTACATCTTTTAAAACTTCCCACAGGATAAAATGAGCATATTAAGCATGGTCGAAAGCACTGTATAGTCATGGCAGCCTGTGTAGTTTAATACAGAGTTGTTAATCCTGATTAATAAATCTCATCAAGTATAAAAATACATAAAAGAAAAAAAGTGAGAGAGGATGTAGACAGACAGGTGAGAATTAACAATTCAGGGTATCTGACATCATTATCCTCCTGAACGTGTCAAGGAGCCTTCGATGCAGGCAAGCTACAGTTTTCAAAGTAGCCTATAGAGGTTATTTTTTGAAATCATATAGATATTTCTAGGAGAATCTCATCTGTAGTGCAGTGGTTGTTTTTTTTAATGGCGTACAATTTGCATTTTAGTAAATGGTTTTCATTTGCATACGTGATATAGTGCCCTAAGAAAGAATTTTTGTTTTACTACAGGATCCCTCTTGTTGTAACAGCCTTTCTTTTCAGCAATTACAAAACACAGTTTCAGGAAACGAGCAATACTGTATCATTTAGTCTGTTCAAACCCATTCTTCTCTAAAGGTATTGTGAAGGGAGTGACAGCAGCCCAGCTCAGCTCAGCTTTAATGGGTAGATGATCAGCAAGCCAAGGGCTTTTTCATCAAAGCGCAAGTTTTTTCCTGTCCAGTAAACCCAAAAATCGAAATGATCCACACTATACTTTTCTGAGTTGTTCACAAAAATAATTAAGTGTTATGTGATCACTTCTGATGCTGTGTCATTTCTTTGCTGAAGCTGATACTATTATGGCTATAAACTACTATAGCGTAACAGCTGTTTATCAAAATATTCATGAAAATTTTCTGTGACAGGAGAAATGGGCATACTTGTAATACAGTTTCCATGGAAAAAGATGCATGTGCTTAGATTTAGTCAAAATTATGGCATACTGTTCTAAACTTGACAGAACTAGTTCAGCACATAATCCATAATAAAGTAGGAACTGGGGTATTTAAACACTAATTCAGTGCATATCGGTTTGTATGCAAAGACTCTGTTTAAGATATTGCAAAACAGGTTTTCTTAGGAAATGCTACCCGAGCTATGGCATGTATCCCAGTCCTGGGATATGAGTAAGGTCTTTATCTGGGGTCCAAGCTATGGTTCCATGGTTTGCTGTCTCTGCCCAGTATAACAACTAGTGGATGTTACAGGCATTTTTGATTGATGAGGTATTGAGGAGGATTTGGAAATCTGAAAAACCATATTATTATAAAGATTACAGAACAGAGGGAAATGGAGCCAGGAATGTACCTATAATTTAGGGTAAAGAGTAATAATGAGTGCCCATAAAAATAAATAACCATGATGTTAAATAGACTGCAGATCATTTGCACCTTGAGGTTTTTCTCAGATTCTGTGCCAGTAAAGAAATGTGGTAATAAGCCCTCTTTTTTTTTTTTTTTTTTAGCCAGAAGACTTTCTTATAGACAAATATTGTTTGTTTTAAGTCATTTGAATAGTACCAGAATTATTTAGAAACATGCAGGGGAGGAGAAGAGGAAGATGAAGTCAGCAGCCATAAAAAGCTTGCACTATTTTGAAGAAGTACTTTATGTTCAGATTGTCCTTGATCATATTTTTTTCTATATTGCTTCTGACTCTCTCCTAGCTGATAATGTCGTTCTGACCAGTTGTAATTATTTCAGTTCTATTCAATAAGAAATCATTTTTGATCACTTTTGACATGCAAAATGAATCTATGTGATTGCTGGCCAATTCTTATAACAGTTCTGAAAGTTCTCTCTTAGCTTGTCCTTTCAATGTGTTAGTCAATAAAAATGCTTTGTCTTTCTTCCATTAAAGACATGTTATTGCACATAGGTACTTTGGGCTACAGAATGAAGGTTAGCTTTTCTTATACTCTCAAGTGTAGGAGAAAGTATAAGATGAACTTTCATAGTTGAGGAATTAAAAGCTTCTGTCCCAATGTGTGTCCTTCCTTGTTGCTTCTGCTTTATCACAGAAGAATTTGTCTTCTGTGATAAAAATTGCCACACTGCTGATTTTTTAAATAACATTCAACCATGTCAATATTTCTTTGCAGCCTGTGTTGTAATCGGATTTGTTTGTAATTTAGTACAGTCTATGTGTGCTAGTCAACATCGTAACCACATTTTGCAGATTCCCTTCTTTTCATTCCTGAAGCTTCATAGAATTTGTACGTTAGTTATGTGTTTAACATTGCAGATCGGTGATTTCCATCTTCTGTACAGAGTTCAGGCAGTTTACAAATCACTTGGTTGTCATACTGTTGTGTAAGAATTTCTGTGGACATCTTCTTTCTCTCTGACTAAATTTATTGAGCCACAGTGAAAGGAAATTTGGAAAGCAACACATTTTTAGTAAAATGTTTTTAGTTCAGGGAGAGGTGGAACGGTCAACGGCTTTCTCCATACTTCAAGTTCCCAAAGCAAAAAGGAAATTTATCCTCTCCATTGAGATATAAACTAGCTTATTTTCAGTCATTTATCTGAAAAGTTGATGCTCACCATAGTAATTCATCAAACATTTTTTCTGAAGTGTATCTGGCAGGGCTTCTTGGCATCAGCCTTTGAAATTCTAAGAGTTCTTGCATCCTCTGGGAACAGAGTGACTCTCTCTTCTTATTGCACATCTGGAAGGAATGTTGCTGCCTTTTTGCTTCAACAGGGAGAGAAGGTTAGGATAGAGATTTCACTTCTAAACTGTGTGCTAGTACCTTCAAATTTTTAAAGATGAAAGAGGAAAAATACTATTATTTATAAAGAAGATTCATGTTGCAGTTTCTAATTCCAAACAAGAAAAGAATTGCTGCATAAGTATAACAACGGGAGCATAAAAAATAGCAGAAAAGATTTATTAAGTGTCATTAAAGGTTTCAGTAACTATATTAGCACTTTACTGGGCCATTTATGGAGGAATGAGAGTCTAAGTTCTTTGGGTATATTTATTGTATGTAATGTGTGTTAATCCTATTGTGTTATTTAACCTCATCAGGCACTCTGGTTAAATAAGACATAGATGCTTACTTCTGTTGAATTTAATTGTCCTTCTTAGTGATCTAGAAATCTTAGTAGCGCTTCAGATGAAAAACAGAAAAAAAAAAAAAAAGAAGTTTTATCATAACTGTTAAAAAAATCTTAAAATTAATTTAGCTATTAGGAAAAGTTCCCACCTAGTATCCAATTTTACAGCTTTGTCTGAATGTCAAGAAGTATCTTCATTCCTTGTTGCAAAAAAATCAGTTGTGACTGTTTATGCTCAATTATTTAAATTTTTTGTTCCAGTTAAAAAAATCTGAATTCAGTTTACTAATGTATACAAAACGCTCTAAAAGCTGATCTCCCTTGTTGTGGTGTGTTATTTTTTTTTTTTATTATTTAACAGGATCAATTACATTGCTTACCCTAGTCCAGCAAAACATCTGAACAGTCACTTAAATTCCATTACGTGCTTTTGTCTTTTGCTGAATATGGATGGTTTTAAGCACATGCCTAAAAGACTTATTGAATGAGAGACTATTGGAACAGGGGTTAATGCTGTTTTCAAGCTTCATGTTACTAAAAATCTAGAAAAGATTGAATTTGGTTTAATATTTCAATGAAAAATGGTATAGGGCGGAATGCCAACAGGAGATGCATTAATAATCCATAAACCTGTGGTAGCCAACTAATTTGGGACATTATAGGAAATCTTGGCTTTATGCTGGCCAATATTTCTGACATGAATTTCCATCAATAAGTGCAGGAAACATTAAACTGCGTTATTAATCTGCAAGGAAGAAACTAAAATTCAGAGAGATCTGATTTCTCTTCAGGAAGAACTTTTCTTTTAGTCATTAAATTTTAATCCTGTGTATTTAATAAAAAAATATAAAATTTCTATAATGTTATTGTGGACTCCAGTGGAACGTTTTCACCTTACCAATTAGTGGCAAAAAGTCAGTAATCTTTCATGAGAGAGAGTCATTTTCTTTCCATTTCTGATTCAGTCTCTCATGTCCCTCCATCCCTGACCGGAAGCCTTTGCATAATGATCTAGTGTGTATTTAATACTGCAACTAATTGTAAGTATCCTAATATATGGACACACTGCATTATCAGTCTTCCTTCTTGCCTCTGCACTACCATAAATAAGTAGTCTATGGTACAAGGAATTGTGCAATCAAAAGTTCAACAGTTTCAACAATATACTGAGAAGCAGAATGCAAATATAAATCAATTAGAAGAGTTACTGGACATTTACGATCTCACAATGTTCACTGCGCTTGGCAGATATGTTTGCTTCCTTGTGGCTTGCCAACAGGGTTTCCTATATTGGCTGCTAAAATTTGAAGTATCTCATGTGGCTGGTATTTGGCATTTGTTTTTAAATGAACACAATGAGGTTTTAGGCTGAATAATGGATTACAGTTGATTTCAAAATTCCATGGTTTTTTTATTAATTCACTCCAAAAAGCTTTTCATTTCACCTTGTTATTTGTTGGGAATGTCATACGTTCTCCTTTCTCATAAAATTTCCATAATAGTAGTCTGAATTGTCATATGAACAACTGCTTCCCGTGTTCTATATCCATTCTGGAATATTTACATTCAGATAATTCATGTTATCCCACCTGCAGTCTTTTATGCTATTATTGTTTCCATAGCATGGAATTATCTTGGTTAAAGTATCTAGCTGCATGGAGATGCTGCTGCCTTACCAATGTGAACCTTTAAAATGTAAATAATAGACTACAGGAGATTAATACATTTACTTTCAATAATCATGTTTGAAAAGCTAAATTTTATCTATGGTTTCACATTCCTTCTTGAAATTCTATGCAACGGAATGAAAGTTTCCTCCCATTGTTTCACTTGATTAAGTGAATTAGTGTATTCCAACAGATCTGGGAGGGGGTTTTTTCCATCTTTGTTAGACCAAAGCTTAATACTTCTGTCTCACCCCTTTGGGCTCCAACACTGTGTCCTGGATTTTCCCTATCCATTTCAAATGACAGTGTTTTTAATCTAGGAAGATTTGAAAACAGCACCACTGTGATATGCAGCGTTTTCTGACAGTGGTCAGAAACTGTCCCTGTGGAATTGTATCCATCAGGCCATTCCTCTGGGAATTGCATTCCCAGGCTTTTAGTCTCTCTGAACATTTTGCTTGAGCTGACTCATCTGTTCTGTTCTGAAGAATTTGATAAATCTGCCCTTGAAACTAGTTTACCATCAATGTGTCAATATGAATGTATTGATTGTTTTGAGAAAAACAGGGAATCAACAGAACTACAGAATAGTAGGGATTGGAAGGGACCTCTGGAGATTATCTAGTCCAATCGCTCTCCTTTTAGACTGCAAATTCCTATACAGCAGCTTGGTCACTGTGGATGCTGAGTCCGCTGATCTCCTACAAGACACTAACTAATAAGCCAATATGGCTTCACCAAGGGCATGTCCTGTCTGACCAACCTAGTGGCCTTCTATGATGGAGTGACTATGTCAGTAGACAAGGGAAGAGCTACGAATGAACTCTGTAAGGCCTTTGACATGGTCCCTGACAGCATCCTTCTCTCTAAATTAGAGAGATATGGATTTGATGGGTGACTGAGGAATTGGTTGGATGGTTGCATCAAGAGGGTAGTGGTCAATGGCTTAATGTCCAGATGGAGACTGGTGACAAGGCCCATACTGTAGTAGTGTTTAACATCTTCATCAATGACATAGTGGTATTGAGTGCACCCTCAGCAAATTTGCAGATGACCTCAAGCTGAGTGATGTGGTTGATGCACCTGAGGGATAGGATGCCATCCAGAGGGACCTGGAAAAGCTTGAGAAGTTGGCCCCTGTGAAACTTATGAGGCTTAACGAGGCTAAGTGTAAGGTCCTGCACCTGGGTCAGGTCAACCCCAGTATCAGTACAGGCTGTGGGATGAAGGGATTGAGAGCAGCCACTCCAAGAAGGACTTGAGGGTACTGGTGGATGAAAAGCTGGACAGGAGCTGTCAATGTGCACTTGCAGCCCAGAAAGCCAGCTGTGTCCTGGGCTGCATCAAAAGAAGGGTGGTGATTCTGCTCTCATGAGACCTCATCTGGAGCAACGGCATTCAGCTCTGTAGCCCCCAGCACAGGGAAGACATGGACCTGTTGGAGTAAGTCCAGAGGAAGGCCACAAAAATGATCAGAGAGATGGAACAACTCTCCTATTAAGAAAGACTGAGAGAGTTGGGGTTGTTCAGCATGGAAAAGAGAAGGCTCTGGGAAGATCTTGTTATGGGAAAGATGGGGACAAATTTTTTTAGCAGGACCTGTTGCAATAGGACAAGGGATAATGACTGTAGACTAAAAGGGTAGATTTAGACTAGACGGAAGGTAGACTTCTTTTTACAAGTGTGGTGAATCCCTGGCTCAGGTTGCCCAGAGAGGTGGTAGATGCTCCATCCCTGGAAACATTGAAAGTTAGATTGGAAAGTGCTCTGAGCAACCTGATCTAGTTGAAGATGTCCCTGCTCATCGCAGAGGAGTTGGACTAGATGACATTTAAAAGGTCCCTTCCAGCCCAAAACTATTCTATGAATATTTTTACTCTATTCCACATTACTGCAAATAACAGATTTTCAGAAAGCACAGCATCATTTGGTGGAAATTTCCTTTTCACCTGTGTGAAAGCTTATTAGAATCTTACTGATAGAAAACATGTTGCAGTAAAAATTTTTGATTTTACAAAATATTTCCATATCTTTTTATTAATTTTATACTTGGGCTTCCCTCTTGCCATAGCAAAATTTTTTAGTGGATTCTGAAGTGCTAATCTCCTTGGAATTTAGTGATTATCACACCCAAAGTAGATTTTAAGTGTGACATTCCAGAAAGGATTATCGCCTTCTATCATCTAGCTAAGCAGGAGCTATGACTAGCACTTTTTTTTTTTTAAAATAGGGAATGGACAAATGAGGCATTTGTAGTTTCAAATCATACTGCAGCCACCAGAACTAGAAGGTGAAGGAGAAACTTTCTGCAAACATCTGCAGGCAGCAGAACAGAGACACTTTCAGAGGTGGATTGTGCTCCTTCCAGCATACATATTTATAAGAAACAAATGTAATAAACATCATCCTTCATCACACTTTTTCCCAGTTGTTTATGGTCTTGATCTGTGTATAACTCATCAAAGAAATTATATACCTTTCCCTGCTTGGTCTGAAATAGATAGCACCATCTAGGGCAAAGATAGTGGGATACATTTGCCTGGGAATGTAATAGTACTTATTCCATGAAGCTTACAGAGTTTTATGGTTTCCAGCAGGGGTACCCAAATGATGCTTCCAGCCATATGTGGCCTGCTAGACCTATTTGTCCATCCTGTGTTCTGTTTCTGGCTGTTCCCTTTCTCAGGAGCCCCTCCAACGCTGACATGGAGTGTGCTGTAACCCTGATGAATTGTTCTGGCAGTGACAGCCCATTCCTGGCTAGTCTTTTTCCCAAGAGCCCTTCAGGAATGGGCAAAGACTTAGCTGTGTAAATGTGCTATAAAGTTAACACTTAAATTCTGGACCTGCTGCTCACGCACAGATCAACTTACCAAACCGTGTATGTGCTGTAGGTCTGATCACTCAACAGAGAACTTGATCAAGCTAGGGCCTAACTGCTGCCACAGAAAAGCTGGATGACTAGTCCTGCTTTAAGGAGTGAATGAAAGCTGAACTTTCCAGGAATGAATTTACTGTCTTTATTTTCCATCTTAAAATGAAAATTCTGATGTAATGTTTGAAATGTAAAGAACTATTTAAGATTTAATTGTAATTTAAGCTCTTAAAACATTAAATACAATTTAAATCAAGTTCAGTACTATTAAAAGCCTAAATAATGAGGATTCAAAACAATGAAATTAATAAAAGATAAACATTGAATTTGGAATAAAGTATTTTTAAATTCATATGGAACTTTTTGAGATGTTTGCTTGCAAAAATAACAAGTTTATCATTCAAACTTTTTTGAAGACTTCTTTCTCAACCTTCATACCCAGGAATCATTTGAATCAAGAGAAAAATTCTTTACTTTTTTTACATTATTATCACAGTAAAAAAATAAGGACATCTTCTTAACCACATTTTGGGAGTTCGTTTGGCTTTGTTTATTGTGTAAGGGCAATCTTAAAGTTATTTCTGAGTTACAGTACCAATGTTTACAATTTGCTTTGGCTTTTACCGCCTTAAGAATAAGGGTATTAAGCTAAGGGCAATTTCAAACATGTTCTTCCTATAGTAGTATAACAACTAGTTGGCTGTCCATCATTTACAATAGTCAGTATGCTATGAAAGGAAATTATATCCGTATTGGATTTTATAATAGATAATAAACATAAATAAGTGTAGGTTTAGAACGCTTAAGAAATTAGTACTACTGATGGTGTGTTTTGTACATAAAACTTCATCACTTCTCTCTTTACCTCATGTAGCTGCTCCAGCCACTGTGCTCAATTCTAGTCCAGCAAAGATTTTGGTAAAGATCTTTTAGGTTTTGGTCAAACAAAAAGTGCAAATTAAGCTTCATCTTTAAATATTGGGCTGTTTGGTTTTTATTTTGTTATGGGTTTTTAGAGGTGGTGATGGTTTTGGGTTTTTTTCCTACAGATTTTTTTTCATCTCATTTTTGTGGTCTAAACTAATATCATGGTTCTGTTGTGTAGTTAATTCCGTCATTAATTTCTCCTGATTTTTAGAGAGCTGTTAGAGGGATTGACTGAACATGAAGTGATCAAATATTAGTGGAAGTCTTACAGTGGGTATTTCAGTAAACTTGTTAGCTGCAAGTAGGAAAAAAAATAGAGCTCTATATTTCACTAATAATTTTTCCCGCTTTCAAGTAATGATGCCTATAAAAGATGCAATGTATTGAGCATTTAATAAGATATTCAGAAGTCTATCTATAAAGTATAACATAGTTTGGATACTAGAAGTTAGATTGGATTCTGAAGCAAATGAAAAAGCACAGGTCTTTACAATAAGATAAAAATGTAAATTTTACAAGAGCATCAATACAAACATTGATCTCCTGTCTCTTTATAGTCATTAATTGCTGAGGAAAAAGTGTCTTCCCATTTGGATTACAGCTTTCATGGGCACGCTGTAATCACTGGAACAGGGTAATGACTTAATCTCCCTAAGGAGTTATCCTATTGTAGTTTTCTGAGAGATGGTAGGTATTTACCCACATGGCATGCACCATGAAATTTGAATTGAGCAACGAAAGAGATGTGATCCAATTCTGGACTACCTTCTGCTGGACACAATTCCCAGTACGACAGTCTATGTAAAGAAAGAAGTAAGATAATATCACAGTTTGACTGAAGTAATGTGTTTCCTGCTGGAATGCTTGGATATCATTCTGATGAACATGAATTGAGTGTGAATTGCATGTTGACTTCTTCACTTGGATCCAAAGGAAAAATAGAAATAAATGATGGGAATGTGAACGGATCATCTTGTGAAATCCCAGACGCTGCCTAAATTTTCTGCACACTTGTCCTTTCCCATATGCTTATTTCAGTATTTCTGTCTGCCGAAATAGCACAGACTATGTTGTTTTTTTTTTTTTATTTATGGGCTCTTTGGATTTTCCCCACAACCTTTTGTCTTGATGGAGTTTGCTTAGTCCAGTCTGTAGCTCTGCTTCTCTCGGATTTTCCCCACAACCTTTTGTCTTGATGGGGTTTGCTTAGTCCAATCTTTAGCTCTGCTTCTCTCTGTTTGTCTCTTCCAAACCCTGTACTACTTCCATGTCTTTTTATCCTTTAACATCTTAATCCCTAGTGCAGAATTTGAGTAATGCTAGGAGCCTCTTATGGTTTTTTTTTTGTTTGTTTGTTTTTGTTGATGATGGGGAAAATTATTTGCAAGGAAATAGAGGAACTAAACAGGCTAGTAGAATTACTCTTGAAAACAATGCAAGCTAAAATTTTAGGAGAACGTGAATGGTTTAAATAGAAATGATAGGACAGGAAAATAAAGGCAGATGAATTGGAGACTGGGCACGTGTGTAACCCCTATATTACCCTCCATAAGTGTCTCTGAGAGATCCAAATGTTGTGGTAACTTGAGTAACTACTAAGAAAGATTTGTAGACTGGTAGGATTTTTTTTTGTTTGTTTGTTTTTGTTGATGATGGGGAAAATTATTTGCGAGGAAATAGGGGAACTAAACAGGCTAGTAGAATTACTCTTGAAAACAATGCAAGCTAAAATTTTAGGAGAACGTGAATGGTTTAAATAGAAACGATAGGACAGGAAAATAAAGGCAGATGAATTGGAGACTGGGCACGTGTGTAACCCCTATATTACCCTCCATAAGTGTCTCTGAGAGATCCAAATGTTGTGGTAACTTGAGTAACTACTTTGAAAGATCTGTAGACTGGTAGCAGTTCAATATATGGTAATGAAAATGGTTAGATGTCTAGAAAAATTGCCTTTGCACAAAAAGAAGAGTTAAATACAAGATATGTGATATATCTTTGCTAAGCAGCATGAAGAGCATTGGTTGGATAGGAGACAATGCATTTGTGAGTCATTAGGTACTATATATAAGCAAGGATATAGAAGAATCATCCATGTCTTTCAGTACTGTTGAATAGCTGAACAGTAGAATGGAATGAGAAAAATAAAATTAACATCCAGAAACAGAAGGGGAATAAGCAAAAAATAAAATAATGCAGGGCCTACCAGAAAGAACCCTTGAAGAAAGGTGAAAATAACGTATATCACTGGCCAAAAAAGAGTCAGTAACTGTCTAGTGAAAGGAGACAGAATTGTCCCTGGGATGATTGTCTATGGTATGCACAATGAGGAAATGGAAAGAAATCAAGTGAAGTAAAAGCAGAAGCTAAGTATACTGGGAAAAGCTGCAATGTTATTACCTGGAGAAAAGCCTTCTAAATTTGGTTACAGAACCTTTACACTGAAAGGACTTCAGCCAGCAAAGGTCAATATGTAAGGGAGAACGAATTCAGAGCTGACCACTTAAATGCCTGAGAAGTTACAGAGAGAAGTTTTGAGAAATTATTAATAGTTCCTATCTTGTTTGGCTACACAGTGAAAAGGAACAGGAATACCCTTTGAAATCCATAGGAATGCAATAAATGTTGTTGAAAATGTTGAAAGATTAAAAGATTTTATTCAACTTTGCTGCAGTTTACCAAACTTCGAATTATGTTCCCAGAAGATTTTGTGCTTTTTTTTTTCTGTTTTTAAAAAAGTGAGTTAGAAGATCCATCTGCTTTGTTGAGTTGTATTTGCCATTTTTAGGTGTCATTAATTGGAGTGAATAGGGGGTTGAGGAAACATTGGCATGAGAAAATTAATACAGCTTTTAACCTAAAACGTAAGTTTGTACTTTTGCGTAAGTGAGAAATTTTTATGCTCAGATATGGTGAAATTTATGTAACTTTTTAGCTGTATAAAATTTGAGCTGTTTTTATTATTGTTTTTGCCATAACGCCTAAGACTTTCCAGTCTAATTTGATCTATCCCTAATAATCATGACACACTGACAAAATATGAATTGAGTTATCAAAGGATGTCATAGTTTCTGTCATGCACATTTCAAGCTTTCTGCTTTGTCTGGATGCAGATGGAATGTAGAGATAAAAACAAACCACCACCAACAAAAATAATCAAACCCAAAACCAAACAAGAAATAAACATGCTCCAAAGGCTTTTTTGGAAAACTCAAGACCTCTAGTTGCACTTCATCAAACTGATCTGAAGCTATATATCTGGCAAAATGCAGTAAATAAAATTATTATTTTTTTAAAAAGTGTGTTTCTCTGGAGAGAAATTCTGATGAGTTCAAACATCTCTTTTTGGGGGGGGGGGG
>NW_015091042.1:2127158-2166301 GCF_001431845.1 Calidris pugnax | reverse complement strand
GGGGGGGGGGGGCGCGGGGCAGCAGTGGTGAGAGTTTTTGTTTGTTAGTTTGTTTGCTTGGTTTTGTTGCAATCAGTTTTTCTCTAAATATACTGCGCCCTGCAGGTCAAAATGATTTACTTCTATATTTTGGACATCTGAGTTCTATTCTATTGTTGCCAGTGTGTTTTCAGCTGTGCCAAAACTGAGCAGGTCTGTGGTTCCTTTGTAACATCAAACTGAAGACATTTATCATTGAGATTTATCATGGGACAGCCAGCCAGATGGTTTGGTATTTTAAAGGTGAACTGTTCGGTTCTTGATTAGTTCATGTGATCTTTCAGTTAAAGACAACTATATCAGCTGCTCAGTGGAAAGGGTTTTTATTTTTTTCTTTTCTCTTTTTTTCCGCTTTTTAGTAATGCAGAAAACATTAATGTAATAGCAGATGTGGCATAGATTGTCATTTTAGAAAGTTAACCAAGTCATAACCAATTCTACTGATTGCATTCCAATTATAATGTGAACTCCTGTTGCTTTGCATTGAAGCAGCATTCATTTCAGACACATGCTGATAAACAACATGCACAATAAATGACCCTTTAGAGGGGCAATTGCAAGCCTCAAGTTTGGAATTTTTGCTCATACCAAAGGCATTTCTTTTGCCAAGTCTGTAGTATTAGGCCAGAAAGAATGCATTTCATTATACGGAGACCAGGCTTATTGGTAACAGAGCTCTGTGAGCTTTGAAATGCTTTCATTCAAACTCTTCGGATTTTAAGTCATTATCTATTAAGATTTAGACTAGCCATCATTAGGCACCAAGAAGACAAATGAAAGATGAGAGTCCTGTCTATTACTGAATCTAGAAGAATCTTCAGCTGTTTCTGTGTTTGGTTCTTATTGTTAATGAAGATGAGAATGCTTATTTGACCCTAAGTTGTAAATTAGTTTGGAAATCTCAAGAGAAGATAATTTCCCATGAAATTTCTAGTCCTTCCTGGTGCTTGTCAAAGTGGGGTGTATCATGACAGTATCTTTTCCTATAATATTTTGGTACTTTGGGTTCTGGTCTTTGCATGACTATGCAATGCAGAGACAAGAGGAGAAGCAGGTATTTCTTCCCTTGCACCTGAATTACTTGAGGGAATTTTCAGAGTTTGGGCAGAATGTGAAAAGGAACTGAGGCAACATTTGCAATCATAGATAGATACCTTTCATTGGAGCAACTGATGTAGAAGAAAGAAATGTTTAAACTTTTTGGACAAATAGGCCCTTCATTGGGTTTCTTGTCAGGCCACAAAACTTATCTGTTTGATCACCTGACAAAAATTAATAAAAAAGACAAGGTCTGAGAGGAAGAGCAAGCCTGAAGAAGGGCATACGTGCCCAAAAGTTTTTTTCTCTCTGTTTATTCTACATTAGTTGTTCTAATAAAAGCTATTACCTCCTGCTACAAACGATGTCTTGCCTAAATCCTTGCAGTCACATCTGCAACCACACTGCTGTTGCAATAGGCAGTGGTGACGTGTCAGTGAAAGACCAAATCTGACTGTTTCTCCCTGCTTCTCTCCCTGCCCTTAACTTTTTCTGATCCATTGTTCCCTAATTTTATATTTTAGTTCTGGTGTTTTCAATACACTGATGTACACTACAATTTACCATCCTTGCAATATCTCTCAGACACACTTCACAGTGGAATAGGGATTGTTGGCTTGAGTGACTCTTTGTGTAGCATGATCTGAGACTAGAAATCAAGGAAAGGAAGTACGAAGTCAAAATATATGTTTAAATGAGCTGTATGTGGCCTTAAGGGTATTGTTCTTTCTTTTTTATATCCAACAATTGGATTTACAGAATCTTGATAAACGGCATCAGACAGATAGTGAAAATAATCTATCAGCAGACAAATTTTTAGTGTCTTTATGGGTGATGCTGGATTTTTCTTTTTATTTTTTGCATTCTTTATCTTTAGAGTTGAGACTGTGTATTTCAATGAAAGACAATATTATTTCCATAAAAAATAAAATAAAAGGGGCACGGTAGAGGTGTTAGATTAATAGATATATTGTTATACAAAATCAACTGGCAGTATGAAAGGGGAGTATCAAACTCCTCTTTTGTTTGTCACCTCTTCCACTTGGAAAGTAAAAGCAACAGCAGATTGATATTCTGTAGTTTTCAGTCTTTACTCAAAATTTCCAGTCTTGGGTACCATTCATGATATATAAATGTGCTGATACACTTTAGGCTTAAGATACCTGAGCAGTAGCTTTTCAACTTACTGTCTCATGCTTTGTTTGTGAAGTAGCTGAAGTCCGTGGGATTTGTTTTTCAAACCATTAATGTCGCTTTTTATTTCACTATCTCTTTTTGATAATATTTGTCCAGTTGCAGCCATATAGTCTTCAAAATAATTTGTTTCCCCAAGCCCCACTAATTTTTTTTTTCTGATTTCACAAGACATTTTTCACATGAACTGGGTTTCAACTGGTCTACGAGATAGCGAAATTGCACACAGTTGTAGTCTGTATTGTTCACAGTTGACCGAAATTAAATCTGTTCGTAATCAAAATTACTCCATAGCGCTCCAAACTGCTTAGGCCTTCTTGTAAACTCTGTGGTCTTGAGCAGTAAAATTAGACTGTATGTAAAATCTGTTGCTGGATCAGAACCAGCATTTCAGATTATTTAGAAAATGCATGTTCCTTGTTTTGGAACAAATATGGAAGAAATGATAATACATTCTTTAAGTCAAAGCTTCCTTCCAACTTTAATATTCAAGGACCAATTTTTTGACTCAGAAAAGGCAGCAGGATTTGACAAGTTTTTTAATATTTTTTTTTTTTTAATAAAGGCAGGCATTCTTATGTGTGTATCAATGGTATAGAGTTAAATGTGTTTTGGGAATTGGAGAATGGAAAATCAAATTTTTTTTTCGCTTAATAACAACAATTTCTTATTCAAAGGAAGTAAGAAAAGTGTTTATAAATTTCTGATGTAGGGTTGTTTTTTTTAAGTTGTAACAGTCCGCCAGACTGCAAAACAAGAGACAGAAAGGAATGCTTTATTGAAATAGTTTGTGCTGTTGATAAGTCAGAAGTAGAAAAGTAATTTTATTGACATTTCCTTACTTGAGTTAAGTCTCACGAGCTACCTCTTGGCTATCAATCCTGGTTCAGTGGCAGATATTTCTTCTAGATGATGTTAAAATCATTTTACGCTTAGGACTAGGGCGTTAATTCCACATTCCAAAAAGAAAAAGGCAGAAATTCCTCAATTTTTTACATATATCCTGTCAAGAATAATTGGAAAACTTCCTCAGTTGTTGTCTTAAGATGGAGTACTATGGAGTACAGTACTGAAAAGTCATTAAAGTGTATGCTCCACTCTCTTTGCTCATTTAATCCATGTGTTTCCTTTCACACATTAGTTCTTTAATGGGAGGAAGTATCAATTTTTTTTTTTTAATGAAAAAGTCATTTAGAATGAAGAATGACAGAATTTTAATCCTAATTTTAGTAATTTAAGGCCCTGTTCTGTACAATGTCACAGCTCTCTATGTGGTTTTAAAATCTCGTGGAGATATAAAAAAAAAAATCTCTTGTGATGTTTGCTGATTTCAGTAAGTGATATAGGTATTCTTGTTAGAGTATTAGAAGTCAGACAAAAATGTTTTTTGTACAACTTTGTTTTGTGATGATAGTGTGGCAGAGCAGGGATGCAGCAATGGGGAATTTAGCATGCAAATAGTAATCAGGAATATCACATTAGATATGTGTCAGGTATATATATACTTAATACACTGTAAGAAAGTATCAAGTAATATTTTATTTCCAAGGGTCTCTTAATTATTCCTTTGTGGCAGCTTGTATCAGTATGTGTGTGTATAAATAAAAGAAAGACAGAAAATAAGTTAGAAGAGATGGAAAACTAATGATTCAAGAAATCACATAGCATCAGATAATTCAATTTTGAAATCGCAGCAGTAGCACCCAGAGGCATAAACTCCCCAAATTGTTAGTAAAAACCCCCTTTGATATATCCAGTGCTACAGGAGCCTGAAGGCACTCTTTTTTTATTAGTGCCTAATGTTTCCTGAAAGAAACATTTAGCAGACATTAAAATATATATATACCTGTTTAATTTTATAATGCAGTTTCTTTGACATTTATTTACTGATGCTTCATCTTGCTACTTGGCTTTAATGTTTGAGTGTTTCAGGATTCTCTAACAGATTGGTACATCTGGCAACTAATTTTTATCCTGTCTTCAAGACTGTCCTTTACCTTTACCTTTCCATACACCTTTTAAAGTGCCCCTTCCCTACCTGCTGGGCTAGATGGCTCTCAGTAGAGCAAAGTGAAAGCCTGGGAAGCCCATAACCACATTTCTCAGCCAGGTTGCTAATATTTGCAGTGGGATTTCTCTTCAGCTGTAGAAGGTTATACTAAACTCTGTTCCCTTTCTCTCCTCTAGTCCCACGGCACAAAGATGGATTAGTTTGTGTTTCAACAAAACATTCCTCATATGCCTTTTCAGCCTTTTCTCTGTCATTGCATTTATGCAGAAATATGTAGCCTAGGACTGTTGTTTAGAAATAGAATTGGTTTTAAGAGTCTTAGACTCAAAACATCCTTGTGGCCACAAAGTGAAGAGGTGGAGAAACAAATTAAATGGACAGACATTACTAAACTGCTCCTTTTGAAGAATCAACTGTTGCACCTAATGAATTGGGCCCTCTAGCTTTGCCCAAAGTAAGATTCATAAGCGGTAAGCTCTCTATACAGGAAAATACCTCTTCAAAAGTGATACAAGCCTATCCTTTCATCCTACTGAAGTGAGACTGAAGCACAGTTTTCTGGCAGACTGGATGGAGGATTGGGATCTCACTTTTCAGAAAAGTTTTGTTTGGGCTGGGCTGACTGTACTGAAGAAAAGCTGTTTGGAAAGGACCAGTCTGTTGGTCTGTCATTCTGCTTACAGTAAAATCTCCATCAAAGAGAGAGTTTTGTAGCACTTTTCCTTAAAAAGGATGGAATTTATTGCTCTGAAGTTGAATATGTGAGCATGACTGGGAACAAGGGAAGAAAGGAGGAGCTGCAGGGAGAGTGATTCCTGAGGTTTCAGAAATTGGCACCGAGTTCCGCTTTGTTTCCTATCTGGTTTCAAAGGAAGACATCTTAGAACACAATAGAAATATTCTCACCTACTTTGTCATTTGTTCAAATTGTGTCAATTTGTCAAAAAGAATTTTGATTACATGCCTCCTTCCCTTTGGAAGATTAAGGGATAGATACTTGGATTGTGATAAAGTTCCTGAAAATGAAGTTGGTCCTGACAGAAAAAACATAATGCAACTTCTGTATGGAAAAATCGGGGTAAAGTATCATTTTAATTTGAGAGGACAACTCTCTTCAGTTTAAGAATTTGATTGGTTGATGAGTTTTGACAAGCAATGTCACTTCAAGAAGATTCAGATGAATGAATTCCAGAGGTCAGATCTAACAGCTGACTCCAGAATACTGTAACTTTCCCTAGTAATGGATTGATTTGAAAGAGGGAGGCGGGTGCGGGGGGAGGAAAGAAAGAAATGCTATGTAATTATGTGGTTAACCTTAGCACTTAGGGTTTTTTCTGTCTTTGCAAAGCCAGTAATTTAAGAAGGTGATCAGAACAGCCAAAAGCCTCAGATTTTCCTTTTTTCATCCTTATAAAAACCCATCTGATTAATGATGGAACTCAGTAAATTACAACATAAAAAATTCAATCTGATAGATTTGGTTTAGAGTCTCATGTGTTATTTATTTAAAAATTGGATGGGACTGGAAAACTCCTGACTCTGTGGGCAAAGGAAATATTGGTGGATGGTTTTGAAAAGGAGGAGATGCATAACCATATACTTGTTTCTATTAATCTGATATATTAAAGCAGAGAAAGTATCATTATGTTTTTGCAACTGGAGGCTCGATAGGGAGGGAAGAAGGAGCTTGATTCCCAGCACACTTCCTTAAAACTGCTGCAGTAATTCTATTTGTTAGTCTTTGGCTTGTGTATGTGAATTATGCATACTTTTCTGTGGTACCTACTCATTCAAGCTTTAAATTTGTATAGAAAAATTGTTTTACATGGATGTGGAACAGTGTAATAAATGCTTCTCTTGGTCAGTACTCCTGCTTGGGTTTGACTTTGGATCTGTTTTGGTCGGTCTGTGACAGGGTAAATAGGTGTATTTTACAGCAACTGGAGAAGCACTCCACAAGCAATCTGCATCTCCAGATTTTGGTGACAGGGAGCATTTCCGGTTTCATTCTCAATATTTTCTTTAGTACAGTTTGGTTATTCATTTTTAAGATCACTTTCTTTTTCTGCCATATCTTTATTTGAATTTTGTTACACTTCCTTGCTAATTTGTGTAAGGCAAACTCATGAAATAGGCGCATGGCCCCCTGAAGCCATGACAAAAGGGATCATTAGAGTACAAATCCTAAAAGGTTGACAATATTTGCTGGAAAAATTTTTATTAGGCTATAGGTCACTAAAACAATGTTTCTATTTGTTATTTATTTCTTATGGCTTTTGGTTTCCCTACCCTTTTCCCAAAACATTATATCCTGGTTTAACATTCTCTCTAACAAGCTGTGACTTGGGAAATGGTTTAAAGGGAGGAGTTATTGCCAGAAGGGTTCCAAAAATACAAACTGGTGAAACTATTTGAAGTAATCATCATTGCTTGAAGCTTAGATCTTCCCTTTAAAAGTGTTTTTGAGCAGAAATCTTCTGTATTTAAGTCAATGAAGAGTTTTGCTGTTGACCTTATTGATTAGTCAATTGGTCTGTGTTTCCACAGAGTGGGGAGGGCAAAAAATACATTTGTTACTATTTTGAGTGTATTACCAAAATTAATGAAATTTTCAGTTTGGTTTACTTGCGACACTTCCTTGATAAGCTACTATTGGCGTTAGTGATTAACATGCCAATTTTTCTTCTTTCTAGTAAAAAAAATTAGATTCAAGCTGTAATTCAGACAACTTTGTGCCATTGTTGGGCCTTCAACAGCGACCTGTCAAATACCCCTAGTTCCCACTCCCTCCCATGCCATCTTAGTAGTTTTTGTCTTTGGAAGTCTGCATTTCCAGAGATATGTCCAGCTGGCACAGAAGTTTTAGGTAAGATTTGGCTGAAAACTATTTTCAGCAAATAATAACTCTTATTGGAAGCTGTGTTTTCCACAATGATGGTTTTAATATCTGTGTGTGTGTGTGAGATGGGGTGGTTAAGGAGAGCGGGGTAGACCAAGATATAGATTAAGGTGTGTTGGAACACTGCCACATGGAAATTGTAATTTGGTTCCCTCGTGTCTTCTTTCTCTTTGATGGTCTATGAGTCTCAGCTGGACTAGAAATCTATTTTATAGACACATTTCTCTCCTTTGCAAGTCAGTAACGTGTTGATAAAGTAACATAGTCATTTTCAATTCATTGGCAATTAAAAATAATTGAACAAACTGGGAAATTTCAAAACTGTTTTAAACCAATATTGAAAATGGTTAAAATACAGTGATACAAAAAATGGTTTTTTTTTCAAGATTTGGTTTAGTGTGTCTCCCTCTTTTTACCACCTTTAAATCAAACTGTTGCTTTTACAAAACACTTTAGTATTATTAAGTCTCCATTTTGTTACCGAAGGAGTGTCAAAAGTTTTGCTTGGCACTTGCAACAATTAATTTTATAGAAAAGAAACGTTAGGAAATCTATTGAAAAAAACATAAATTGTGCCTTACTCATCTCTTAGTTTGCTTTTTGTATTGAAAAGGAGAGCAAAAAGCCTATTTTTTTTTCAGTATCAGTAATTTATTTGTTCAGTTCTTATGGTGTGTTGACCATCACTTGGTAGCCAATGTTACAGAAAAGTTTCATGTCAAATGCTGAATTTTGCTATTGCCAAATTTTAGATCTTACATAAAAGTAGTTGATAATTTCTTTAAATCTGAGAGCTGAAAGGTATTTTTTCCCCTATCTTCTTCTTAAGTAGTTTTGAGAGTATTCAGTATTCTCTAACTATATTTTGAATGCTTTTGTATTTTGCACAGTACATCTGCATTTATTTACTTCTTTCCCCTCACTGTAGATTGAGCTTTATGTTTTTTGTAAGTGGGATAGTCTTATCCATTCCGTACCTAAACAGTACTCCAGGTTTGTTTCTCATTGACGTGTTCTTTCCAGCTTTCAAAACTTTCTTCTAAAGATTATTTGTGTTACCAGAAGAATACGATGAAGAGCTTTTGTTGCATGTTTCATTCATTATTCAATGAGGAATATTTCATTCACTAATAGTATTTTATATTATCTAATGTTAGTGCTAAATATCTGTGGAAACAATTGTACCTTTTCATACCTTGTTATATTTTACTATAACAGTTCCCTGTTCATTTACTTGCCTTTCAGGTCATCCCATTATTGTTAGCTCTTTCTCTTCAAGATTGGATGTGCAGTATGGGGGTCCCATTTCCCCTTTTGGCTGCTACTCTTAATTGCCATTCTTTTTTTTTTTTATTGTGTTTTCTGGATTGTGTCCCACTTCCATCTCTTCTGTGGTTGATATTATCAATGTCATGTTGTCCACATTAATTACCACTAGGTGGAAAACACCTATCCATGTGTACCTCACATTTTGTTACTTGAATTAGGTGCCTTGCAATCCTTAGCTCTGAAATATATTGAGCTGATATCATGTGCCTGGCCCTGTTAGTTTCAAAGCAGTTTTGGCAATAAAAATGTTTTGTGGTTTTGAGCATGACATTAACATTTGTTTTCTCTTAGTTCTTGTTCCATTTCCTTGATAAAAAGTCTTTGATGCCCAAGGGGGTGACCTTTTCCTTCATATTTCCATAAATTGAGTATTCACATAGTTGCTTAAGAAATTGCATGTGTAGCCCGCCTGGTCGCAATCTGCGTTCTGGTCTCTGTGCTTTGGCTGAGTTTTGGTGGCCTTGTTTTCCCTGCATGCATGTTAGGGTCTCTCCCTCTCAGTTACCAAAAGCTTGCAGGACAGTGGGAAGTTTCAAATTAACAACTCACTTTAAGAGGCAGACTTTTACAGCTGTCACACAAGACATTTTGCTTTTCTTTCCTAGTTTAATGTCTTACTACCTGACTGGTTTCTCATCAGCTGAATAACTGCCAGTTTGCCAATTATTGCTATAATTTTCTAGGGAGTACTTTCTAGAGTATTGAGTATGTTTCCCCTCCTCTTGGTCTTGATTACTTCACTGTCTCCTTTGTGCCATGGAATCTAATCTCAGCAAAAAGTGCTTTTAACAAGGAGCGTTACTCCTGGAGAACGGCAGGGCCTAACGTCTTCCTATTTGTATCTGCAGTTATCTTCCAAGAACTTTTTTTTACCTTTTCACAGATACAGAGGTATCAAAGTCTTTTGAAATATCACTCTGTAGGAGGTCTTAAATACAAAATCATATAAGATTTCTACATGCTACCCGTCTTCAGATGGGATTCTTTCAGAAGCAAAACAGGGTAGATATATCTAGCAAGACGTAAACTTATAAAAAGGGTGGGCGCACTAAGCTATTGTTAAGAGGATGGCATAATATCTGACACATCATAGTTTGTAAAATTTACTACATTTGGAAAAAAAAGAAAAAATATTTGTATGAGTGCACTTCACTTTTTTCTTTCTTTTTATTTTTTTTCAGAAGGATAGCTCGTAAAAATGTTATTAATAATCTTTTTTTTTTTTTGACTGGAGAACAATTTCAGTAAATTAGATAACTGAAACCACCTAGATGCGAGGTCTCAGTCTGGCAATATCACTGAAGTTACATGTGCTTATGCACGTGTTGAATATCACTCTGGTCAAACAATGATACAAAGCCTTGCTGAGAGCAAAGATGTTATTTGGAGTTGGGATGGCTTCTGTGCCCTTCCTGCAGATCCTAGTACAGCATAATTTGCCGTAGAATCATTATGTCGTACTGATTAGTGTTTTTATAATTTAAGAGATGTCCCTCATCACATGTTTACAATATCATTTACTCAGGGGCACTAGCATCATATATTGCGATTCTGGAACCAGCATAAGAGAGAATTTTCTATTTCCCACCTGACAGGTAAACATGTATACATTTATAAGCTAGGTTTTTTTTGAAAAAAAAAACCAAAAAGACCCAAAAGAACAACAACAAAAACCCCAAGAAGCCTGCTACTTGTTCAGTGTAGTACTTTAGTAAATTATTGATTGTTTAAGGACACAACAGATGCATTTTTTTTGCTGTTATCCCCCTTAATGTAAGGGAATGGCCAGTAAAGGATTCAAGAGTTGCATTTGTACCAGTCATCCCAGAGCAGAAATGGACTGTGTCTAAGTACCAGGAGATGGAAGATTGGTAGACATTACATAAAGTAGGGAGGTATATTGGGAAAAGGAAGTTGCTACAGTGAAAGTAAGATGAAGATTAATTTATTTTTCAAAATGAGAAGTTTAGAACATTGTTCTAATGTACTTTGCTCAGCATTTCACTGGAGGCTTATATGGTTTTGGATATCTAGAACGTACCGTGGTGATATGTATTAGTTGTGTTTGGATTTTGGGCTATGTTTTGGTTTGCTGTGTATGTATATGTAGAGATACACTTTGGGGGGGGTGTGATAGAAGGGCAGAGAAGGTATGATTTAAGTGTCACAAGTAAATTAGACTGCGTTACTATGCGTTAGCCTTTGGTTTCTTCAAGAGTTAAGTACTTCCAAATGGAAACCGAGTTGAGTTCAGAAATTCTCACTGCTTGCTTGCTTATGAGGAGTGTATGAATATAATATGTAGAAAACATTAAACAATAAAAGTAATAGCCTCTAAGGGAAAAGGAATTATTTTCTTTTGAAACCATGATGTCATGGTCTTACCTCACCTTTAGTTTCAGCCAAGCAAATAATGTGTACTGAGCTCTCTATCATGTACCATTATAATTAGCTCTGTCAGGTCTTAGCCCTGCAACCCTCATGCAGATAATATGATAATATGTCTTCATAACCAAGTGACCTTACATGCACAATATTTCTCCCCTTATGAAGATTGCATGTCAATAAAGTAATTGAGTCTCAGAGGCTGCAGCGAGTGAAGATTTAGATGATTGGACTTTCAGGGCAGTGATGTATGACCGTTATTATTCTACTTGTCAGAGAGCTGCGTACAAGCGAGGATGGTCAGAGGATGACAGGCATGAAAGGTTGTGTTTCATTAAAAAAAATATTGCTGTTAATCACCACTCTATTCTTTTCAAAGTCATGGAGGAAAGAAACTCCTTTTTCATTTTTGCTCGGGTTAAGAATTTAAACATGAACACGTAGCAGGCTTTCAGAGCCCAGTTATCCAGCTTCATTATTGCTTAATTAGGGAAATAAATTATTATTTCAGTTAATAAAATACAACAAAATGCTAGACACTGAGACCACCTGTATACTTTTATCGCATCGTTTTAAATTAACATTAAATGCATCATGCTAAGCTTTAAATCACATTTTGCCCACAGCTTTTAGTAATTATAACAAGTGCTATGAAGCTGGTACAAAATCAAACCATACTGAATTCAACTATTTTTGCTTGTACTAATTTGTTTGGACAGTTGCAGTGCTTGAAACATTTATATTTCCATACTTTATAAAAGCAAATATTTTTTTTCTCACCAAGCTGTTTTGTAGCTGTAAATTTATCTTATGATATCATAACAGCTGGAAACTTGTAGCTTGACAAGGTTTTGTTTCATATTTAAACAGCTCAGAAATTATGTTTGAAGCATAGTATATTTCTTTCTCTCTGTGAGACTTTTCTCATTTTGTTGCACATTATCTTGGAAGTATCTGCAATATATTTTAAAACAGATTATTTATGCAATCGTTTAGTTAATAATTCCTAATGATTTATATATGTATCAGACATTTCTTATATACATAAAATAAAGAAAGACCAAAACTAGCCCAAAATAGTATTTACTGGCAAGCGCGACATAATGAAATACGAATGTAAGTTCTGGAAGGCTGATGAGGAAAGAAACTTGACAGTGCTTTTAGTGAGTGGAAAATCCTAATAGAAGCACATCTTTTCTGAAGAACTAGTTTCAGAAGTCTTTAAATCTTCACAGTTAGGAAATTGACTGAGATATAGGAGCTCTGACAGAGAAAGAGCTTATCGGATGATTTTTGGCTATATGTAGTAAAGCAATAATTTATTAACTAAAATTAGCACTGCGTCTTCTCAGGATTGAGTCCCATAAGCACAAACAACAGAAAAAGAGAATGAAATCCTTGTGTGAGAAGTGAAAAAAAAAAATCAAGTTTTTTTTATGCTTCCTCCTGAACACATTCTTAACCTCGCATGTAATTGTAAAGATGTGGAGTCAAGTTTGCTTGCAAACTCATCTTCCCTATTATTAATGATTTATCAACAGTAATGTTGCATGTGATATAGGCCCTGTTGTTCTACGCGCTGTAAGCAAAGTGATGTTCTCTGTTTCAAGATAAAATGGATATTTGAGTAGGAAAATAGAATCTGAAAAATATTAGAAATATTTGGTATCTGTATTACCATATTGTTGGTTAGTGGCTGTCAGGAGCACAAGCCTCAATCTCTTGAGTTGTCTGTTAGATAAACACACTGCTGCTTCTACTCTTCTTCCTGCATATATATGTAGCATTAGGACTACAACTGTTGTTAAACCAAGCAAAATTCATACTTTGTACTTAAAGTTGGTGTCTCTTGACATAGGCTTTCCTGAGTCAAGTCACTATCCCGTTAAGTCAGCCACAGCATTAACAAGAGTGCTAGTTGCTTTCACTGATGTGGCTGCAGAACAAAATCTTTAAAGTGCTGTAAATCCTGAAGCGTTCAAAATTCACAGGGATTACCAAGGAACTGGAGGCAAATGAAGAATTTACCAAAACTAACTTAAATAGCAATTCAAAAAGAAGAGTTAATAGTCCATTATATTTTTATATGTCCTTTTAGATAAGGGAAGAAGACTGATACCTTCCAGTCAAATGGGAGACTGACGTGAGTGATCTGACTCCTCTATCAATGTGACATCTGACTCGCTGTTAACAGTTATTGGTGTTGATGGGCACATCCCACACAGAGAGCCAAATGCAGTTGTTTTGATCCCTTGTTCTTTTATTTCTATCCCTTCTCCCTGTTTTCTGTCACAATGTCATGTTGAATCATTGTTTGGTGGCACATGCAGGACCTCTCAAGTACTGAGGTATCAGACTTCAGGAACCACATTGAAATGAATATAATAATGAGAACCAGAAGGCAGCACAAGCCCACTTCTCAGGGAAGAAGGCAGCTAATAAGCGTTAGTGGGTTCTGGGGAGAAGAACCAGAGGTGCATCCTGTGGACAAGCAGGTGTAGACTGGCTTGTCTCAGGGTCCAGTTATAGGCATGCTGAGAAGATCACTGCTGATGTCTGTCACTTTATACACATCAGAAGGCTTATTTGAGAAAACAGAGTAGTCAGTGGTTATCTTGTAATCAACCCTGGTATGAAGAACACCACTATATTTAAAAAAAAAAGAAGACTGTGCTTTTTAGATTTCTGTGTATGTCTTTCTACCTCAACTTTCTGTGTATCAACTTGCTATATCTTCCTCTTCTGTTGCTTTCACTAGACTTATTACTTTATGATCTCAAACTGTCCGGATCTATGCATATTTATTCAACATACACACATAATGCGTGCTCTTTTCTCGCGCTGTTTGGGCATTTAGTTGGGACTCAGCTTTCAGATCAATTAATGGTGCTTTCTTTGTACGCCTGTTTGGTAGATTACAAATTTGCTTTCTGATTTTGTAAGCTTGTAGCTGGAACTTTGGATACTTGTTCCATTTTATCTGAGTCAGAAAGTTTGACAATGATGAGGAGTTTGAATAATATTCCAGCTATAGCCTATTTTTGTATGTGTTGATGTGTGTATATACATGCTTTCATGACAATAATTCTATTTACAGCAATAGCAACAGCAATGATTGATGTGGCCTAAGTGTTTCCATTTGCTTATAATTATGTGACATTTTTAGCTGTGTGAGATAATTTAGTGTCTTATTTCTGTCCAGGGAGGAAGGTTCTTTCAGCATTTTTTTTCTTTTCTAATATTTAATCAGATAATCTCATTGTTTTTCACATGTTTACAGATTAATACAGTCCAAAGCTATTCAGACTGGCTTGATGTTCTTGTACTTCACAGGTTTTGCATTTCTCATAATTATTCCTTAACTGCACTCAGTAAGTTGTATTTGCTAATGTCTGCCTTCCACAAAAACACTTACTTGATTCAAGAATGTAGACTCCGCTGATTTACCTGATGGTCTGTTCAAATTGTTAATCGCCATGTAGCAAAAACTGTGTTGAATTTTGTATGGTTTCCACTTTCAGCCTTGGGAGCTACTTTTGTAATATTAACACTGAATATTAGCCCTTCAATATTTAGCATTTTGTGTACGGTAGTTATGCAGTGTAATGAAATAGCCTCACAGTTGTTGTTTTGTTTTTTTTTTTTCACAAAAGAAAAGCATTGTGCTGTTGAAACCCCTCACTTTGAGGTGTTTTCTCCAATCCTTAAGTATGGATTGTGGCTCTTTTCTCCACCTTTTCTAATTTTTCAACATGCTTTAAAAAAATAGGGCCATCAGAACCATTGGTACTAATCTAGTCTCATGAATGAACAGATGTAAAATAATTTTCCACACCTACTTTGCTCCTTTATTCATTTCTTCTATCTCTTTAACCCTCAAAGTCAAAGCAATTACTTTTACCCATCTTGCTTTAACATCATGTTAAGACTTTCTGTTAAATTTCTTGCCCACTGCATTCCCTAAATTATTTTCAGAAGCTCTGCTTTGTGTTATACAGTCTGATATTTTATGGATATGGCCAGTCCTTCCTCAATCCCTGATAAACATTCTTAGATGATGATGACACATTGATGACTGGCATTTCAGCCAATTTCTAATGAACTTTTATTACTAATGCGTGGTACTAATTTAGGACTTGGAGTGTTGGTTGGTGACATGACCCAACAATTTATGCTTGCAGCTATTAAGCCAACCACCAGGACTACACTAAAAGCAGGGTAGCCAGCAGGTCAGTGGAGGTGATTCTACCTTTCTACTTTGCTCTGGTGGGACCCCACTTGGTCTCACTGGAATACTGTGTCCAGCTCTCTGACTCCCAACAGAAGAAGGACATGGACCTGTTGGAGTGAGTCCAGGGAAGGGCCACAAAGATGATGAGAGGTGTGGAGCACATCTCCTATGAAGACAGGCTGAGAGAGTTGTGGTTGTTCAGCCTGGAGAAGAGAAGTCTCTGGGGGAGATGTTATAGCAGACTTCTAGTACCTAAAGGGGGCCTACAGGAGAGATGGGGAGGGACTCTTTATCAGGACATTCAGCGATAGGATGAGGGGTAATGTTTTTAAACTGAAAGATGGTAGATTTAGATTAGATATTAGGAAGAAATTCTTTACTGTGCGTGTCATGAGACATTGGAAGAGGTTGTGGCTGCCCCATCCCTGGAGGGGTTCAAGGCCAGGTTGGATGGGGCTTTGAGTAACCTAGTGTAGGGGGAGGTGTCCCTGCCCACTGCAAGGGTGTTGGAAGTATATGAGCTTTAAGGTTCCTTCCAACCCAACCATTCTATGATTTGTTACAAAGTGAATTTGTATCTCCTTTTTGCTTTTTCATCAAAACTGAAACCATTTGTTACCAGTGAATTGGACAAGGACCTCTTTTGGTTGAAAATCAGTCTCTACCAGGTGCTTCCAAGACCACCAAAACCTTGGTAATTTTCCATGCCCAGGCAGAAGTAAGAGAAGGTGAGACGTTGGTATAATGCAATCATAGTGCTCATTCATGCACTGTCCAGAAGTACCAGGAGGCTAGTTAGGTTATACTGGGGCAGAAAGTGAGAATGCCCTTGAAACCAGTTTTAATTCTTTCCTTCTCTTCATTTTGAGGTAGTGTATAATGAGAATCTGCCTCGCTTTGTCTCTACAGCATGTATCTTTCCATATAAGTATATACTGTACCAACTTTAGTTAAATTATGAGTATATTTATGTTTTTTCCTTAATGAAACAGCTCTTTCTTCCAATCGTTTCTTCTTCTTTTACCTTGAACTTGCAGCCTGCCTTGAGTTTAGTCTTTAATATAATTAGTTTGTAACAGAAATAAAAGTGATTGGTGGCTTACAAATGTTTTCTTCACACCCATCTGTTTTCTTTTCTGCCTTTTAGTACTAGGGAAAGCATGCACTCTTTCATTAAATCTAGCACAACTCAAAGGTCACTTTTAATTTGCATTTTGAAAAAGTAACTGTATAAAAATTAATCAAACACTCTTGGCCTAGTTGCAAAGTCTAGGGACAAAATGTCTTAACTTTCTTGTTTGTCTTTTCAAGATACAATCAATTTACTTATAAATGACTTTGTAATTGCAATCTAATCTCAACACCATGGCCTTTCACATTTCAGGAGTTATAATTTCATGCAGAAATATCTGTAGTTTTCAAGATGGTGATGGGAAGTCAGCTTTACAGTTATTTAATATTAGAGAGAAATTATCTGTATGGTCCAAAAGTGTTCCACCTAGAGTTATCTTTTAAGTCTCCCTTAGAAGACAGTGTAGATCTTGCAAAATTGAACAACTTCTACATGATGATGGTGACGATCTTGAATGGAAAAAAGATTAGCTGGAGAAGTTATTTACATTTCCATATTTATTTCTTCCTCTCTGTTTTGCTGATTATATAATAATTTATATTTCAAAATCTCTTCCCAGCTGTCATGGAGGTTACCAAATGGTTGACTTCCAAAAACATTGAAAGTAGTGACGTTTTACTAATCTTCTGGTAATCAACCTATCTGAACTACAGAATGACACCCACAGGGCAAGACACTGAACAATTCTGTCTTCAACAAGAGGATATTGGCTGCCAAATGTGTATCTGGATTCTTATTTCTGATTATGTCTTTTATTTAAATATTCTCTTCTGGCCAAACCTTAATATATGCGAAAAACAGCTGCTGAAAAAGTCCTGGTGGATTCAAAGCATCTGCAGAAAATGGTAGATTTTATCAAAGAAAACTTATAGATTTTGTCAGATTCACATAGGGCCAGTCACAATCTTTTTGTGTGACTCAGCATTAGAATTCAACCATTGACCAGGAGCATTTTTTTGGTGGCTCCGATATAGTTTTGTCAGTCAAGGTACCCCTGCATAATAACAGTTGTTGACTGGAATTCACTACTATTTTCTTTACCAGCCTAAGTGCTATTTTTGAAGTATTTAACTGTGTTGAAGTCTAGATAACATTCATTTTAAACAAACCTAACAGTGGAGATACAATTAAGTTTCTTTAAGAGGTTAATTTTATTGGTGTTTTGTGTCCCTCCATGTGTTCTTTGTTCCTCACTTCCCAAGCACTTCTGTGGTTTAAAAAGAAATAAAACACAAATGTTCCTACTCTGTTGGTTCCTTATAAAATCTTAGTTTTTAAACCAGTTTTTCACAGATAGTCTTTGATACCTGCTGGAGTAGTTACTCATCAGAAAATGGATTGTGTGAATATCTGATTTAATGAAAACATATGTTATAACTGTAAGTGCCTGTGGCCTTCCAACTATAACATTATCCAGATCTTGCTCTTGTGTTAGCATTATTTGTCAAATTCTTTGATAATAGTCTTCCTTCAAAAGATATGAAGAGCCCCAAAAACTGCTTTAAGTGGTAGCCAGCTGAAACCAGACCTTGAGCTGATGAATATTTTAAAACCTGAAAAGTACTGAGCCTGTGACTTGGCCACAAAAGCATGCTCCAAGATTTCTCTTTTTGCGTGCTGTCCTGGGAAGAGGTGCTGGGGAGGATGTCCTCTGAAGACTCGTATAAGAAAAGACATTCTGTCTATTTGCATTACAGTGAGAGCAATGTTCATAGCAACTTCAATCTTTAAAAGCTTCTGCTTTTTGAAGTGAGTTGGAGAAGCTTATGAGAATAAGTATTACAAGAGAAATACATTATTGTTCAGGGTGTGTTTGGCCTGATCAGTGGGTTGAATCAGTCCTGCTGATGTTTACAAATAAATAATTAGAAAATGTTTATATGTAATATGGTAATATGTAATGTAAAATATGTAATATTTTTTAGGTACACATCTGACAAATCTGGGTGGCTGCTTATTATGACACATTTTTAACATGTAATCCAGAATATGCACAACTTCTTTCAGTATTTGTAAGGGCCTGTGTGAGGGCCCTTACATGCACAAATAATACTTTCCACGTGTAAGCCTGTTTTTATTTAGGGCTCTCGAAATACTTTCCAATCTAGAAGTAATTCATCTAGATTTGATGTTGACTGGAGTTGCTTCTGGTAATTTTGTTTTAAAGCATATAGCATGTCAGCTCTGAGTTGATGCAAACTAAAAATTGTAGCATGACTTGTGTACCATGGACCTTTTGCAGAAGGTTAGTTAAGTTATTCCTATAACTTATTTTTTTTATGCGATAGAACCAACTAGCATATCATCACAGTGCCATAAATTGTATGCACAGAAGTAGAAAATCTCTGTGTTTTATGGGGTATAGCGGTTATCTCTGTTCAGTGGAGTTCTGTTGTAACTATGAGTATCAGGAAGAACGTTTACAAAAGTGACTTGTGAAAGTGCTGTGCTTAAGCTTCGAAACTTGGGCTGAAACTCTTCCAATTGTTGTTTCATCAGCGTGTGCCCTGTTATACTCACTGTGGACGTTCTAAACCGCTCCATCTGAATTATTTTCTGTCCAGCAGCAACTGCCCCTAAGAGGAGAATGATTCTGTACTCCAACACATGAAGATTAAAAAGCTTGCTCCAGCTAGAATCTCAGGCTTTCTGAACCAACCTCCAGCACAGCAGAACAAAGCACAAGTACAAAGACATTTTGACATCTGAGTGCATGTAGCTTCTATATTAAATCAAAGGCGGGTGGTAGAATATTCTGATGGCCAAAGCAAAAGTAGCAGGGTTGGGAGGGCAATGGGGGAGTGTGTTTCTTGGCAAAGTTGATGTTATTTGCAAAAATAGCAGCTTAAATCCAGCCTGTTTCCTCCTTAAAGCTAGAGATTTGAACAAAATTGCTGCTAATCAAATACAGTAAAACAGCAGGGTTGTCTTAGTTTATGAGGATTGTGGGTTTTGTTTCATTTATCAATACCTGAGGATAGTGCAAATAAGCATAATAAGAGGAAGAATATGACATTAAGTTGCATGTTTTAGGCAGATTAATTGCAAGTGGGAATCAGAAGAAAGACATCTTATTTTATGTGGTAATATCTTACAATACAGGGCTCTTTCAGACAAGAACAATAAAGCGCAAGATTTTGGAACTATAATTCAGAAGTATGTGTCAGCAATCACTGTTTCCTCATCAGATTTATTATACTTTTTTGTTATTCTTTACACCAATGAAAGTACCAATTTATTCAGTAAAACACTAGTACATATTCAGTTAATTGTATGTGCAAAAAAAAAATAAATCCAAGACATGATAAAATTCAGTGCTGCTTTACAGTAAAGTAATAAATGCAGTGCTACCAGTTACTGAAAAGCAGAGGAATTTCAAAATGTAGCTGAAATTTTAAAAATATTTTCTTAAAAATGTACAGTATTTAATTAATTGTTTAAAAGGGATTTGAGAAACAGGCTTCAAAGAAAGTGTAAATAAATAAACTCTGCTAAGGAAGTTTGAAGGTATTTGTTTATAAGTGGAAATGGAGAGAAAGCATCCTGTCAGGGTTGGAAAGGGTTCAGTCTCCAGAAAAGAGCAAAATTTGACCAAGAAATTCAAATATACTTTCAGTTGTGTTGATACACGTATGGAAACTGCACCAAATAACTTCTAGTTAATCTTCTGGTGCTAGATTCAAACTAGTAATTACTTATTCCTTTAAAGTCAATGATGTGAGTTGGATGAGATGATGACACTTTTCATTTTTTGGGCTGAGGCCAATGGTATGAGGTTCGACAAGGTCAAGTGCTGGGTCCTGCACTTTGGTCACAACAACCCCCTGCAGCGCTACAGGCTTGAGGAAGAGTGGCTGGAGTTGCCTGGCAGAAAAGGACCTGGGGATGCTGGTCAACTGTCGGCTGAACATGAGCCAGCAGTGTGCCCAGGTGGCCAAGAAGGCCAGGATGCTCTTGGCCTGTATCAGAAACAGTGTGGCCAGCAGGACTAGGGAAGTGACTTTTCCCCTGTACTCGGCACCGGTGAGGCCCTGCCTCAAGTGCTGTGTCCAGTTTTGGGTCCCTTACCACAAAAAAGACATTGAGGTGCTGGAGCAGGTCCAGAGAAGGGCAACGGAGCTGGTGAGGGGTTTGGAGAACAAGTCTTATGAGGAACGGCTGAAGGAGCTGGGGTTGTTTAGGCTGGAGAAAAGGAGGCTGAGGGGAGACCTTCTCGCTCTCTACAACTGCCTGAAAGGAGGTTGCAGCAAGGTGGGGTTGGTCTCTTCTCCCAAGTAACAAGCAATAAGACAACAGGAAATGGCCTCAAGTTGTGCCAGAGGAGGTTTAGGATGGATATTAGGAAAAATTTCTTCCCTGAAAGAATTATCAGCATTGGAACAGGCTGCCCAGGGAAGTGGTGGAATCACTGTCCCTGGGGGTATTAAAAGATGGGTAGGCATTGTGCTTAGGGACATGGTTCAGTGGTGGTTTTGGCAGTGTTAAGTTAATGGTCGGACTAGGTGATCTGAAAGGTCCCTTCCAGCCTAGATGATTATATGATTCATGACTCCTCTTTCTAACTAGCTAGGCTCTTGTAAGCTTATTTAAATGATATAAACGTTTTTTGGTTTATGTGTATTTTGGACGTCCGAAAATGTTACACTTTGTGATCCTTTATTCCACTTCTTTGCTCCATTTTTTTCCTTTCCATAATATTTAATTTGAAAAAGTGTTAGTGGTAATGATTTGCAGCCAGGAAAGGTGTGGCAAACTCTTTTCTCAGACAGGATTCAGTCCCATAACATTGATCGTGATATACTGCATGGCTAGGGATATTACAGTTGATCTTCCTTACTATAGGATAAGCACATTAGAGTTTCTGGTAAAGGTGAGAGGGCTCTTTCTATACCTGATGTTGTGTAAATGCATATATCGTGTCTTGCAATTCATCTCAGGGATAATGCAGTGGTTTTTTGACAGTGTCTTTATTTGCTATTGGAAAGCTATTGAAAACTGTAATTACGAGCAAATGGAGTGTCTGGGAAACTATATTTGGAAAAATCTAATTTTGAAATGAAATGTGGTGAATTCCCTATGTTTACTTATAATACAAATATGAAGATAAAAATATACAAATATTTAAGCAGAAGAGTCAGAAACAAAAGCACGTTATCCTATCAAAACAGTCGCCTGCAAAGGTGACTGCTTCCTTAGTTGTTTTCACTTCTTCATAAAATATCTGTCTCGGACAGGAAGACTTAACTTTATAGCCCTTTGTTGCTGTCATAAATTGTAAAGAGTGTTGCATTATTATCGCTATTATTATTAATCACTGCTATGTAAAGAAATACTAAAACCTAAGAAGCAAATGATTTTCCGTGAGGTAGAAAGAAACCTGGCACTGCTTATTGTTGTTTAGCTACTGACAGGTTACTACCTTGACAAAGAATTTTATTAATAAATATCTTCAACTAGGAAACTCGATTGGAGACAGCACACTGAAAGGACCTGTGGGAAGGGGGTTATCATCCAGAATTCAGAAAAGGAAAGAGAAGCCTAAAATGACCTGACATCGCTCTCAAAAGGAAGCGGTATCACCGGAGAGCTGATGCTCCAGCCTTGGTGCCACACACTCTTCTGCACTCCACCTGCCTGGGATACAGACAGGGCTTTTCACAGAACCAGTCAGAGCATGACAAACGCTCGTTAGGTTTAGGTAGCTAATGGGTCTGATGTCTCATGGACTATTTCTATTCTTGTGGTTCAGCTAAGTCGATCTGCATTCAGATGAACATCTGTGTAGACTGCTGTCATTCAGCATTTTAAAGAACACTACCTTTTTTTGATGGTTTGTTTCAGTAGCAGTGGAGCACAGGTTTTTTGGGACCTATTTTCAGCAGCCTAAGGCTAGGAAGCTCAGTTTTTCAACAAGATTGTTTACTGGAAAGAAAAGGCGACATGATCTTGGTGACAACTTGAAGACCATTGTCTCAATAACTAGTGATAGGGCTCTGTTACAGGGCAATGCTAGCAAGAAGCAGTTCTTTTTTTTTCTTTTCTTTTTTATTTTTTTTTTCCAAATGTAATGCTGTGATAGCAAGCTTGTAAAACCAGGATGGCACTAGAGAAGAGTAAAATTAATTAAAAGAATTCTAAAGTCCAGTCTTGTGTGCTACAGTCACTCTCATGTTAGAAACTCTTTTTGAGAGGGCAAGAAATGTGATCTGTGATTTACACTAAATAACTTTTAACGAGTTCTAGTCCTACTTTTGCCATGAAGACATATGACAATCTCTCTGAGCCTTTGTTTACTGTTTCAAATGAAGTTAAAACTTTCATAAGAGAGAACTGAAATGGACATTTGTTTAGTAAACATGTACGAAATACTTGAGGGATGGGTCTAGAAAATGGCAGGTCATGTTATAATGGTTGCTGGAGCTGTAAGCAAACAGTAGTTTCAGGTGTTGTGAAAAAGATAAAAGCAATTTAGAGGTTTCTATTATCTAATTCAAGTTCATCAAAAATATTGACAAAGAATGCACATTAACATCAAGGTTTATTAGTTTTTACTGAAATAAAATCCTAGCATCCAATAAGAATTTTGGACATATGGCTGTCTATTTTATTATTCAGTGTTTATTCCTAATTGACCTTGACTGATCAGAAGCATAGCATCCTTTGTCAAAGATGACAGTCTTCTGTGAGCTGCTTTTTATGACAGTGGAGTCAAGAGTTAATGCTATCATTTTATCTATTTCAGAGCACTGATTACTTCAGCAACTTGGGGGAGAGACTTGCCTGACCTAGGACTTCCCTGTGTTTGATTAGCTGTGGTTACTTTCACTGGCTTGCAATGTTTCTTAGCTTAAGAAAAATGTTGATACCATGACTGGTGTCTTGTATATGTTTTCTGGGAAGTTGCAGCCAAGATTAGTAGTAATGGCCTTCATACAGGAAGAATAAGATGGTTGTCATAATTTTTGATATTTTTCTTTGGTTACATGAATCTTTCTAATTTTTGAGCTATTGTTGCCTTTCTCAACTCCTTTCGTCTTCTCATTCTGTCTTGAAATCACTTTAGTCTGATGCCCATACTGCAGGCTGTTACTTCAACTCTGTTTTTATTTTTTTAAATTTATTTATGTCTTTTGAAACATTGCTCATGGTGCCACCTGAGACTGTCTTTAATCGTTCATGACCAGTGACCATCCGGCTTCAGGGGTGAGCGAAACAGCGATGTCAAATGAGTAACAGCACTGTGTTAGCCCAGTTATTTGTTTAAAAAACTCCAACACCTGAAAAATAACAATGTGTGTAAATGGTATTTGTCATCCATGTATAGTAATAAGAAGCCTTTTCTAATATTCTGCTGGAATTGCTGAATTGCTGTGTGTGTCATATGGAGCACAAGTAAGTTTTAAAAAATGTCATTGTACAACCCATGGTAAACTTCATCTCCTTTCACCATTGTATTTCTGTCACTTTAGTCTGGACTAAATGATTTTACTTCATCATTTACCTTTGGCAGTACGTTACTGCTGCTTGTGCCTAATACTACTACTTGTGCATACTAGTGTAGCATTACAGTAGTAATTACATAGACCCGTGAATTAGTTTGTCCACCACATCAGTACCATCAAATCTCCTAAGGATGTGTAAGCTCAAGTTCTGTTGTAGCACTAACGCTACAGGAAATGAAAGGTCATATCCAACTGAATATAGACAGCATGATAATAGGGAATGAAAAAATAGAATGACTCCCTGAAATCTGATTTTTGACACTGTTACAAAATTGATGAAGAGATCTTTAAGCCTGAGGTCCTTAAATTGACCCTGAGACTTCAAACAAAATTATACCCTTTTCCACCCACCCAAAAATTCTCTTATGTAGGATTCTTCCTTTAGGTTTCCTTCTGAAATTGTCATATAATTTCAGGTGACTTTTCAAATCTTTGTTAAAAAGCAGTAAGGCTAAAATCTTGCACAGATACCTCAGAAAAATGGCATCTTGATTCCAGCAGCTGGAGTTAAAGACAAACACAGATTTGGAAAAAGTAGGAATTACAGTGCTACTGTTTCAGATGCACAACCATATTAGTGACTTAAAACATTAATGCGTGAGTTCATTGACACATTTTGTAGAATTTTCTTATTCAACTATCAGGTTAAAAAAAAGACAACAGCATGCATGCCTAGTTTGTGTAAACAAGGAAGTGGTTCATTTGTTTTTTTCTACAGTAGTGTGAGCTTAAATTAGTGCATATAAATAAAGTTAAGCTTTTGGAAATCAGAGCAATATACCTGCAATTCTGAAATTCAGAGTTAAAAATAGTGGTATCACAGAAATTAGTTTTGTTTTTACTGTGTCTTGAAATAATAATCTTTGCCTTTTATCCTTAGCTGAAATTTCCTTAAGCATCTTATTTTCACAGCAAAGTAAAATCCCATCAACTTCCAATAAGACTTAGGATGTACAGTGCATTGGAAAATGGGACCAATATAAAAATGCTTTGATAGTTTTAAACATTTTTTTTCCTCGTGACCTTCTGCAGATTGGATGAAGTTTGATTTAATTTTTGCATATGTAATCGAAGACATTTTAGAATACATAAATAGAAGAGTATAGCAAGCTTACTGGAGATGGTTACTGGTCTTGTGTCACTGACCTTCAGTATAACATTGGAACTGCTTTATTTTTAACCCTGAAAACAAGCTTGCTGAGATCAGGAGTTCTACACTGCAGCTGCTTTTTGTCTTTTTTTCTTTTTTTTTTTTTCTTCCTAGGTAAGCAAGCAGGTGCAGAATTGAAATGTTGTGAAGAAATTTACTTGTGCAAGTATTTTAGGAGATACTGACATTCTTACCAGTCACTGAGGCTCAGATAGACAAGCTCTTCTTATACTGTCGAATACCAGAAGATTACCTGGCTGCTGACGATCATTTTAGGTTATGGCAGGACGAGATTAGCTCAAATTTATAACAGCTCACATTTTCCATTTTTCCTCGGTTTTCAGAGTGGCATGGAAATTATATTTGTGAATCCCTGGGGACTCTCACATTGGTGTCAGTTTTCAGATTTTGCCAGATACATCTAAATGTGGACATAAAATGTAATGGAAAGAAATTGAAAAAAATATCTGTTTCTTGATTCGTTATTACTGAAGAGTTAAGAAAACGATTCCTCAGGCTATTACGCAAATCTTAAACTAGGAATAAATGTTAGGATGAAATCAGATTGCTTAAGATTCTTTTGCCTGTTCATGTCTTAAAAAAAACCCCCAAAACCAAACATATCAGAAATATAACAGTCACATGTGCTACGACCATTTTTGGAAAGGTTGTGCCCCAATAAGAATTTGGAAAAAATGTTTATTTTAAGATCACTTTTATAACAAAAGCTAAGTGTGTTATGTGCATATGATGCCAAAGAATCTTTCATCACCTCACTTAGACTTTCAGCAACTCCTTATCTACCTCAGCTTTAACAGCTGGTGAGCAAAATATATTGAAAAATAGAAAAATTAGGAATTAAAAAATAGTCATTTTAAATTGGCAGTATGCAAGAATACACTGAATTAAGCAAATAAGTTACATAAAGTAATTTCTGTCCTGCGTTATGTATAAGAACTGTGGATTACAATGGAGCAGCAGTTGGAAAGCACTTTGTAAGTGGTATGTAATATCAGTACATAACAGTAAACACGCCAGGCACTTTCTTTAGTATTTTCATGGTAACTCTCTGTGGATGCTAACATTGTAAAGAGCCTAGGTAATGCTACTGCCTATGAATTGAAGTGACAAAACCCATAACAAATGTTGAAAGTAAGGATTGTTTCAAACCTTATTTTTCCAGTATTTGGAGTCACTTACAATGGAGAACTGTGTTTTTCCAAGTAGTCTTTCTGTGGGCTTTCTGTTGAGCTGCATATGATCATGCCTGCTTCTGAAGTTTGGAAATTTTATCTTCAATTACTGCTGTCATAACTCTGATTCTTAGAAATCTGAATGTATATCTGAAATTGATAAAAGCTCTCTCCTTTTACAGTCAAGTAGGGAGGATTGTGGTGACCAGTCTACAACAGATTAAAACCTTTCTCCTCTCCGTTCTTCCACTTGATCTGCATTTCAGTCTAAACTTCCCTTTATGCCACTTGGAAGAGAAGGATCTTCTTGTAATCAACTTTCTTCCCTCAATCTCCAATCTCTTCAATATAGTCCTGCAACAGTGATCATAATTTAGTCCACGTATGTGCATGTATCTTTCCTTTTTTTTTTTTTTTTTTTTTTTGTAGTATCTCTTGTAATGTATTAAACTGTGTAGTAAGTGATTGATTGTTCCTGGTACACTGTTACTGGGAAGTCTTGGATAATATTTGACAGCTGTAGCTTGGAAATGTGTCTGAACTTGCTTGTTTGTGTTATAGCTTGAAGGTGATTTATTGCATTTGATTTTTGAAAGGTGCTATAAGAAATGGCTTGATAAATAATCGCTCATAGCGAGGTAATTAACAGAAGATACTTTTAAGTTCTACTAAGTAGTGCTATTGCTATTCCAATTGAAAGATGTTGATTTTGCTTCTAGACTATGTGAATGCCCTTCAGTGCCTGTTTTGCTAGAAAGTTATATCAAATATTGAATCTCCATCAGTAGGCAGGTGTGCATTATTTACAAGTTTCTAGCTGTAAGAAGCATAATTGACCAGTTCAGTCCTTAAAATATTTTGAGATGTGAAACATCCCTGTTCTTCTAAAATTTAGATGTTACTTTACATATTAAATAAAAAATACTGATTGTTATTATAATTATTATTTAAATTCCATGCTTTACACTTACACCACCTTGATTAGTCTGTTGTGCCAATATATAATTGAATCTATGCAGACTTGTTTTGATACTTGCATAGCACAAAGTGGTGACATTATCTGTAGTTCAGATTCCATTATATGTGGATTTTCAGTTGCTCAGAACTAAAATATTTACAACCCTGGGCAATATATATATATATATGGGTCTTCTCCAAAGGTGAGCATTTTAAAAAAAAAAATAAAATTTTTGTAAAGGTTAATGTCATGGATATGTAAAGAATTTGAGGTAAAAAAAGAGAAGGAATGCAGGGTACAGAATGAAAATCCTTTTTCTGAAGGGGAGCAACTTTGGAAGTTCTAAAGTTGGTTTGGATTTTATTTACTACAGACCAAAAATTATCATTCAAGTCTCGGAGCTTTGGGCGGGATTTCAAAAAGCACTTGTATGAAATCTTATGTCACGGAGGACTTAACCTGAGTTTACATGCCTATGCTATTTCATGAGCTTGCTAGAAATTTGTGCTCAATCATCTACTGTATGTCACTTTGCACCCCTCTTTGGGTGTGGGGCAAGCCATCTGGCTCTCCAAGGATAGGAATTCTGGTAAGAGGAATTAGTTTGAATATGAACCTTATCTTGATGGGGGTCGGGACGGAACATGGTTGCCTTAAATTATATGGAACCGCACATACAAACCTGCTCTTGGATTCAGTAAAAGGAATGGATGTAGATTAATCTCTAGGACTATTTGCATTTCTAAACATGAACTTGCAGTTAAAATAATTTTCAGGAGAAGACTGGAATTGTTTTCACACAAATGCAATTTAAAAATCTCCAAGGATAGGAATTCTGGTAAGAGGAATTAGTTTGAATATGAACCTTATCTTGATGGGGGTCGGGACGGAACATGGTTGCCTTAAATTATATGGAACCGCACATACAAGCCTGCTCTTGGATTCAGTAAAAGGAATGGATGTAGATTAATCTCTAGGACTATTTGCATTTCTAAACATGAACGTGCAGTTAAAATCGTTTTCAGGAGAAGACTGGAATTATTTTTAAATTGCATTTGCGTGAAAACTTCCCTTTGGATTCCCAAACTCAATAGTCATCTGTGCAAACAGACAATAACCACTCAATTCTCATGAATTTCAAGAATGAACAGGTTTTGTAGCAGTCAGTTATTCATGTTTCAGTTGCATTTTTCAGAAATTCTTTAATTATGTGATCCTTACAATAAGAATGTTAGCTGCATATGCATACTTAACTACCTGGTAAAAATTATCCAAGAGATATTATAAGTTGAGAGAAGAGGCCTCTTCCTATGATCCTCGCTCTTTGCCACACAGTAAACGCCTGCATTCTATCTAATCTAATGTGTTGGGCCAGGCATTCCTTTGACTTTTAGCCAAATATTTCAGAAGTGAAGTGTTGCAAAGTGAGCTTTTCTTATGAACCAGAAAAGCTTTCAGGGTCTTGGAGAATGCAATTTATGTTTTGTTTTTTTAAAAATAAACAGAATAAGAAGTTCCCTATCAAAAATATTTTAAAGAAGATGTTAAGGTTTCACTTTTTATCTAAAAAAGGCTCTATCATTTAATTATGCAAGTAGGAAGAGCTAAGTTAAAAAAAAAAATTGATTTTTAATTTTCTGCTTTTGCATATACTCAATTATTCTATTTTAAATGAAACTTTTTCCCAGTAACTTTTCATTTAGACAGGAAAGATCTAGACTGTTCTGCAATAGTCAGAGTCAAGGTAAAGTTATGTACTAATTAACTTGCAAGGCATTTTAAAAAGTACAGAGAAATCCTTCCACTTAAAGGACTTAGTGACTTAAAGGTCTAAGACTTCTCCACTTGAAGGGCAGACTCATGTGATCTCCTGCACAGAGATTCTTTTCTGACATGTGCTAATAATTTTTATTATTTTTTTTCCAGAAATTCTAAACAAAACAGACTATCGCTTTTTTAGACTGATTAGTAATGAGATTTTATTGTATCTGTATTTGTTACTTTAAATGAATGAATACTTGGTTTGTTCTTAAGATCATATTATCCAAGAGATATTATAAGTTGAGAGAAGAGGCCTCTTCCTATGATCCTCGCTCTTTGCCACACAGTAAACGCCTGCATTCTATCTAATCTAATGTGTTGGGCCAGGCATTCCTTTGACTTTTAGCCAAATATTTCAGAAGTGAAGTGTTGCAAAGTGAGCTTTTCTTATGAACCAGAAAAGCTTTCAGGGTCTTGGAGAATGCAATTTATGTTTTGTTTTTTTAAAAATAAACAGAATAAGAAGTTCCCTATCAAAAATATTTTAAAGAAGATGTTAGGGTTTCACTTTTTATCTAAAAAAGGCTCTATCATTTAATTATGCAAGTAGGAAGAGCTAAGTTAAAAAAAAAAATTGATTTTTAATTTTCTGCTTTTGCATATACTCAATTATTCTATTTTAAATGAAACTTTTTCCCAGTAACTTTTCATTTAGACAGGAAAGATGTAGACTGTTCTACAATAGTCAGAGTCAAGGTAAAGTTATTTACTAATTAACTTGGAAAACATTGTAAAAAGTACAGAGAAATCCTTTCACTTAAAGGACTTAGTAACTTAAAGGTCTAAGGTCTAAGACTTCTCAAAAATTGATTTTTAATTTTCTGCTTTTGCATATACTCAATTATTCTATTTTAAATGAAACTTTTTCCCAGTAACTTTTCATTTAGACAGGAAAGATCTAGACTGTTCTGCAATAGTCAGAGTCAAGGTAAAGTTATGTACTAATTAACTTGCAAGGCATTTTAAAAAGTACAGAGAAATCCTTCCACTTAAAGGACTTAGTGACTTAAAGGTCTAAGACTTCTCCACTTGAAGGGCAGACTCATGTGATCTCCTGCACAGAGATTCTTTTCTGACATGTGCTAATAATTTTTATTATTTTTTTTCCAGAAATTCTAAACAAAACAGACTATCGCTTTTTTAGACTGATTAGTAATGAGATTTTATTGTATCTGTATTTGTTACTTTAAATGAATGAATACTTGGTTTGTTCTTAAGATCATGATCCACACCGACACTAGTAATAAAACTTGGTAGTTACTCACTTTTTTCTCTACACTTTCTATACCTGTCAGTACGAAAAAAATACTAAATAGTAACAAATGCAAGTACCAAATATTTACTTAATATATTATAAATATTAAATATTTAAATAATATTTAACAATAATTTAAATACTAATAGTACATACTATTTAAGATGTTAATAAAATAAAGTTTATGTAAAGTAGCTGGAAAAAATAACAGTATTGAGATGATGTATGGTATTATCAGAGAAATTGCGTGGTATCATTTGACCAAGATGTATGAAATCAATTGGCCTGAGCATACAGATCAATATTAAAATTTCAAGCAGAGAACATTAATTTGGATAAATACCTTTAATCTGTTCTTTTCCTTTTTAATTATCTTCAGTGCATTCACTATTTATGTGAACTATCCACACATTGAGTGAAGTGTGGAACTCCGGAAGTCCTCATTTGGAACTGACTTCAGTTTTCTTTGCATTCCAACAGCTTTGTACCTTTTAGGGAGAAATAGAGAAAATTACATTTATCTGCATGTAATTCTATTCTATAAAGTTTCTGGATATTTTTAAGACTTTAAGGTGCGCACTTGCCAGTTATAAATCTGCAAGTTGAATTAAGTCTCTATTAATAGCAAGATAAGGGACACAGATCTTGATGGGCTGAGCTAATTTAAGTATCTTAAAGTATCTGAAAGTAATTTTAAGTGTCTGAAAATTCAAACAATGGTCAAGTCTCTAGTGTATATTGTGTAATTTACTAGTGCTTATACTAAATATATGTATGGCTATCTCCAACTTCTTTCTTGTTTTCCCATATCAGTAATAGATGGGGCATAAAAAAACTTGGATCAAATTAGCATTTTTGTCTGTTTAAGCAAGTTTTTTCGTATAGCTTCGCTATCAGGATTCTGCTTGTTTCATTTCCATAGTAAACTGTCTTTCTCATCACAGCTAATTTTATTTAACCTCTTTTCAATCACTCCTCCTTATTTTATGAACGCTTCTTGCTTTGTTTTAAATAATGAGTTTTCTCCTCATTTTTTATATAACTTTGCTATGATTGTGGTGTAACTTTGTATAGTACTCATTATACACAGTTTTGAATACTTGCTTTGATTACTTCCAAAACTGGTGATTTTAATGTTTTATTTTCTAATATCCACTGGAGATACTTTCATCTAGGGCCATTGCCTTCAGGATCTTGCTGTCTCAGCTGTTCAGAAAAGCTAAGAATACTGAACACTGTACATCATCTTTAATATCAATTCTCTGCTTGTCAATTCATTGTAGAACTGAGTCAAAAGTGTTATTATTTCTGCTTATTTCAGTAAGTTCTTTGCATCTTCTTACTTAGCTGAGTTTGTGGCTCCACCTTCCCCTCCAGCTCTACAGGTTTTGCTCCTTGTTCTCTTCTGGGTCTTTGAACCTGGTCAAAGTTTCATAGCACCAAGAAGCTGATTTTTAAAACCTGAGTGAAAATTACTATTTTAATATTTTTATATGTATTTTAGCTGTCTCTTTTATACCACGTTGATTTGGTGTTTAGAGTGTATGTAGGCTTGAATCTTGAAAACAAACAGCAACTTCTACAGGTGATTATAATTGTATGAATAACACTGTGCAATTCATAGACTTCTAGCGAAGCACAGATGCAAGGGTTCATAAGATTCATTTTAATGTGCTTGCTAATAACTAAGAGCTGTATTCGTGCAGCTGAAGGCTGATATGGACCCTGATAATGAATCTGCTAAATATTCTTACTGCAGTGTCCATACCTTATTGCTAATACTGCCTTTTATGGTGCTGTATGTTTTTCAGTCAGCTAGCACGCTTCTGGCTGATGGGGGTGGGATTTGTACCATAGGGATAAGATCTGACCCCTGCGTTGTCATCACAGCATCAGTTGCACTGTAGTCATTAGCATCCTGAACAACTGCCACAATAGTTTTGGCCATTGGAGTCGGGGGCATGAAGAGAGCAAAGCCAGTATTGAGTGGGAAAGTGTTTTACTATAAAGGTCTCGTAGGTAACTTTGTATGACTGTTCTGTTCGTACCCATCCGTATTTCAGCTCAAGGCTCCTTCTTTCCTGTGAGGAATCAAGACAAACTGGCACTTCGATACTTACCATTTCTGTCAGTATTGTTAAGCCCCCATGATTTGGAAAGTGCAATATCCAGCGTGCTTCATAGCTCTGTTAGAAAAAACAGGAATACTTCTGTGTAATTAGCTTTATATATATAATGTGCATGAGGAAAAGAGGATGGTTGCCTTAGTTCAATACTAATCTTTCTCCTTAAGGCTTATCCACAGTGCTACTGCTAAAATAGCACTCGGGTTTTTTCCCCTTTCTGTGCTCTGTTAGAGTTATGGGATGTTGTATCATGGAAGTGCTTTTTCCCCTGTCTCTGTCAGGTCATCTTCATCTACTGTGGTCACGTGAGAGAGCCTTTGCCATCTCAAAGGACAATTACTTCTTTTCTCTTTATTTCAAGGCCTTTATCCAGCTCAGAGTGGTAAATTAGTACAAAGTGCTTGCTCAGAACAAAACCGGAATGATGTGATTTTATTAGATGGGGTTTGCAAAGGCTACTGTAAAAGTGAGGAATGATTTTCAGTCACTTCTTCTGGACCGTGTTCAAGTTCATGTTCTTGAGAGAGCTTGAAAGAGCTGCAAGCACTAATTGTTTGTTTAATGATTTGGCCACCTTTATATAAAACCTGCAAAACTAAGTTTTTCATTACTGCTTTAGGTCATTGCTCTAAAACTTCTGTGTTAAACAGTTAATCATAAATCTTAAGTCTTTATTTTTGATGGTACTTTTTGATATTTCCTAGTACTTTCACAGCCAGCCACAGTTGCCATTAAAACAATGATTACACTGGTGGAGATGCAAGCCAAGAATAAAACATAACTGATGGGTGATAGCAATGATTAACTTTCCAGTCTTGTTTTTGATTAAAAATATAGTATTTCACATAATGCTAGTAAATATTCAGACTATTACCTACTGTATAGTGCATTTTTAAACCTGTTTCCACAGGATTTCAAAAGTTGGAACATCTGTTTTATTTTGAGAAAAATATGATAAGCATCTGTTTGCATGGAAGATGTGAATGAAACCAGACCACATTTGTTTGCAGTGTTATGGATTATCTGGTCTTACACTGTTTATGAATAAATCATGCAGGATGGATAGCACTGGTAACCACCACAGTATGTTTTATACTTGGTTTAAAACATAAATTTATGTATTTGTGATTTTTCCTGTAGACACTCAAAAAATTTATGTTTTAAATAAAGAAGAAGCCTGTTGCATTTCTAGGCCAGTATTTAAGCTCATGGATGCCAGAAATTCTTTTAAGCCAAGCCATGCTCACTGCTGTTAGTATGTATGAGAATATGGGGTAAAACGTAAAAACAAAGCGAAAAAAAATTACTGTGATTTGGGGGGAAAAGCTGTAATATATTTTATTCTTTGAGAAATAGTGTGCTCTCATGTAACTGGATTGTGACATAAGGTCCATGCAGATAGAGTTAAGTTTGCATGTGTAGACTGCAAGACACATCTTGCAAACCCCCATTCCTTATGCTGGTACTTACTGCCGTGAACCCGTTGTATATATCCTAAAATTATTCATATTCAAGAGGATGGGTAGATGTACAAGCATTTCTGTGTTCAAAACAAGGTGGAGATGCTCAGGTTCGAAGAGGCCAGTAGTTTGTGTGAGTGTTTGTGAATTGTGTCCATTTGTCCAACTGTGTCTGCATTTGGTCATTTCTGTCAAACAAACAAGGTCTGTTGGTTCTGCAATGCGAAAAGATGTTCTATAGGACAGTTTATGGGCTGATTTTATACTGAGTAGCTTGCCAATGTCATATGGCTACTTCTGATACTCCTTGCAGCCAGCACTGCTGGGCTCAGTGCTTTCAGGATACCTTTACAAAGGCAACCTGGTGAAGCCTTAAAACACCTTGTAAGAATATGTAAACCTTTTGGTGCATATGTAGGCTGAAATCCAGCATGCATGAAGGATTCCAGTGGAGAAAAGAGATCAGGACTTTAGACCTAACACTAACCACTGGCTTTGTGAAATGTGGGCATCAAGTTCCATGCTTCACCCATCCAGCTATGAGGTGATTTAAGGCAACTGCTGCTTCTCAGCAGTTAGTTACTGTCTTGCCTTTCACGTGTTGCATGTGACTTTATGTGGATGACGTGGTACGTATTAAGATGTCAAATCTTAGCACAAATTTGGTGTGTTAGCGTGAATGCTGGAATGCATTTGGGATTGAGTGAAATTTCCTAACCCTGTATGCACACCCTTAATCTTAGCCACTGATTTATCTCTTTAGCTACTTGGCTAGAACTGGAGATGGAACACATATTTCAATTAGGCAAGTGTGTCTATATTATGTATTAGTTAATTGAGTTTCTCTATCCAGCAGGAGTAATTTTTTTGGCAAGTTGAATCTTTAATCTTTCATCTTGTTTTGGGGTACTTTGAATATCTTTCTTGTTATGGTTCTAGCTTTTGGGCTTTTGTTTCCCCAGCTTCTCACAGTTTCTCTCCTCAGTGAATTCACCTTCAAAACAGGCAGGCTAAAGTTAAAAAGCCAAGAGAAATCATAGAATCATATGGGGTTGGAAGGGACCTCTAAATAAGTTGTATGCACATATAGGAGATGGCAAAAGAGGTTTTGAATGGAAAATTGGTAGAGGGAGATACTGGATAACTTCATATCATGTTCCCCGTTAGGTTTTTCAATCAGTTAAAGCAAAGAGGACCTTCCTTCCCCAATAACTCCAGTTAAAAGAAACTGAATCCTTGATGTAAAGGGCCAGTGGAGAATTCCTTTTATGGGAACACTTGCTGATGGGAAGTGGCTGGGGTCAATGTTCAGGGCAGCAGGATCTTTCCCTCTTCTGCCACAGCTTTCTAATAGCAAGAGGAAGGGGGGTAAGGTAGAATTTTACTGTTCTCCGTCAGTTCACAATTGATTTAAGGTTCCTAGAGGAACATGTGCTAGAGAAACAACGTAGAAAATACTTATGTTCTGACAGTTCCTGCAGAAGCAGAATAAAAGGTCTCCATGCTACATCTTTCCTCTGCAGCAGCCCAGCTTCTTTGCTCAGAGGATCGAGATAGCTATTTTGAGATTCTTTCTAAAAAGCTGCTGTTTAGATATAAATAAGTGCTCAAATTATATCAATTTAGATAAAACACAATAAACACTATATCTTGTAATTCTTTATAAAGGTATCAAATATCTGTGATTTAAACTGTGTTTTTTAAAATGTTCCTACATATTTGTTGTTTGGGAAAAGAGATAGGAGCAAACAAAGTAATCCAAGAAAACATTCCAAACTCTTTTACTTGTGTGTACCACTTAATTTCGCTGCATATTTAAGAGTTTAATAATATTTCATTACTGCTCTGTACTTATAATTTTGACAATACTGTTGCTTTTTGAGGAAATATAGGTTATATCAGGCTTGACAAAAGAGTTTGCTATCAGTTATCTTCAAATCATTATAGTCAGACTCTTGAAAATCATGGCTTTAAATTCCTGAGAGTTAAAACCAATGCACTTGGAGTTACTTTCATTTGGTTACTGGGGTTTTTTTTTGGGTTCACAGTCCTAAAAAGTTTAGTCCTAAAGCATTTCTAGTGAAAGTAAATAATTCCTTGTTACCACATGACTCAAGAAGTTGAGGTTTAATGAGGAGCACCAAACTGAACAGGAATTGACAATATCAGAACTGCTTCCTTCCCAAAGGAACTTTGGTGGGATGAAGTACAGAAGCTATGTTACAGTAGACAGGAAGGATTATTGTCCGTGGTTGAATACTGAATAGGATGGACTAATCATCAGCAAATCCCACTTTGCTAGAAAGGTCACATATCTTTTCTCTGCCATGGTTTTTCATTGATATTCCAAGTACTTTTTTTTTTTCCTAACGTGTGGGCTAATTACATTTCCAGTACTTTAATTTAGGCCAAAAATCAAGTCTTGGAACAGGAAACTTCCCAAAACATTCATCTACTCTTGGAAAAGTTATTTCATGAAAATCAAAGCTTTCAGACAGCAGATCAAGTTTTTGCCTCATGATGCTTTGAAGTAACAGAGGTGATGCCATAAGCTCTTAAAGTGTAACTGCTAAAGCAATTATAGAGCAGTATTAACGTGATGAGAAAAAAGGCCAATTTGACTGAATTGATAAGAATAACGAAAATTCCAATGACAGTTTAATAATAAAAATTGTTTTCAAAGTGGTGATCAGTGTTTGTGGTTCAGCCATCTATTGTTTTGATATTATGAATATTACAAATGTTTTTAATATATTATAATGTTATAAAGTGTGTTGTAGTATATATTAACAATATATAAAAGGAAAATAACCCTGTTTTAAAAATTTCTTTTATTAATGGAATGACTCCTTAATGAGGTTCACGCTACAGATGTAAATGCATGGTGAGATATGATTTGAGATTGAGTGAAAGAAATACACAAAAAAATTAGCTACTCTTTTCTGTTCCTGTAACAGTTCTTGTCAGTAATGATGGTTTGTGTTTTCAAGACCTTTTTTGGTTGTTGTGATCAATGACATCTTTCTCTCCTCTTGGATCTGTTGCTGTAGCTGAAGATGTCTGCTCAGTGCCCTGTGGAATGGTGGAATTTTGACACTGGGAGGTGTATTTTTTTAATCTCTTCACAATGAATCTGTTTCATTCTTGCCATTTCTATGGTAGTTTTGTGGTGGGACTTTTCCCTCTTGTGTAGGTATAGTTCTCCTACCTGGTACGCATGTAGAGAGGGAAGGGAGTGATGACAAGGAGTTGTGTGTTATTCCAGTGATGCTTGGCCTATTTTCTTGTTCTAATTCTTCCTTCCAGCAGTCTCTGGCAAGTGTGCTGGAATAGAACGGTGCAGGCAGAAAGTCTCCAGACTGAGGCTGTGAATGCTTGAAAGTGCTTATTCACATGTTGGACAGATAGTCTGACAGCTCATGATTATGTCTGTGATGACTTAAATGCAGGCGTAGAAGCCCTTATCCATAAAGTCAGTTAGCACTGTATGAATCATAGACTTTAAAGTGTGGAGGTTCTTAGTCCATACAGAGATGGTTATGGTTGGGAATTGGTAACATCAGCTGTGGTGGCACTCATCAGCACCATGAGGGAGGCATCGATGAGGCCTTTTACCTCATCGAGGACACAGAGCCCTGTTTTAGCTTCCACCTCTCCAGTCTGTTGTGCTGTGCCCCAGTGCTCCTGGAATAGGAGCCCAGAGGGTACCAGGCTCCCTGCTTCCAGCTCAGGGCAGAGCACAGCAGGTCAAGGAGCTGCTGAGAGCTACATGCTGTAGGACACTGGGGAGTTCCGTGTCCCAGTTTAGGGATATATTGTAGGAAAGGTGTAGGGGCAAACCAGGTGGAGTTATGTGATACGGTTTTCACAATGGAGATGTACCTGGAAAGAGAAATACAGGACCAAAAGAGTGGGCATGGTTTTGGTGGTAATCAAAGGACTGGAGAGGGGAGAATATGATCTGTTTAGGATGTACCAGCAGAGCACAGGTGGACTGGGGTCCTGTTTTGAGTAGAGCACAGTAAGATGCTGGGAAATAAAAGCGGAAGCCTATCACTTCCAGTAAATGCCTGGCCAAGAACCAGAATCTGTCATTGCTCCAGCTTGTTACCTGTACTGCCGGTGGTGCCAGGATGAGTCTTGTGATCTCTCTTCACTACAATTTCACTTGCTTTCTAAACCAGACTTGCATATCTTATTCTTGACCCAATGTTCTTGTCTCATTTTGGACAGTTACATGTTTCTCAGCCAGGCTTTCACTGATTTCAGCAAGTAACATGTAGGTTCAGCCTTCTCTCACTTTTCTGCATGCAAACTAGTGCAGTACAGTTGAAGAAAGGTGAGTGATCTTGGAAGCCCCTTGCAAAACAGGGGGAATATGGGCACTTCCTATAAAAACACATACCAGAATGGAGGAAATTTTTACATGATCAACCCTCCTACGCATTTTTGTAGCTTGTTGTGTTTCTTCCAGAAAGGATTATTGTTCATGTCCAAGAGCCAGACCATGTTCAGAACATACTTGAAATCTGAATGCCAGGAAACGGTTATAAGAATTTAATATGGATTTTATTGAGTCCTAGGTTAAGGATCAGGCTGCTGAAATAAATCTTAGGAGTCAAAGCTGTATTATCTAATATTCAGTACTGTTTGCCTTTCCAGTGCTATCAATCTTGGGACTCCACTGTGTTTTTTACTTACATGTAAACATTTAGATGAACATTAAGGAGCTTATTGATTTTCTATGCATAGAATGATTTACTGATACTTTTCTCAGATTTCATAATACTCATTTGTTAATAGCTCTATTGATTTTTTGTTTTCAGCAAAGAAACCCCCGACCAAGAAAAACCCAAATCAAACCATCCAAAAACTAAGGAAACTGAAGATGCTCTTTTTCCATGTAGTATAGCTGTGTGCAGAAACATGAGTTTAGAGATAATAGGAACATAGATAGGTGTCAGCCAATGTGGCTGGTTCTGAGTACGAAGCCACAGTCTCTGCTAAGTGCATTCCTGCAAAGAGTCGCCAGGAACGTGTGTCACTGTAGCATTACCATAGGCTGCACTGGTGGCTTTGCAATGGAATTGTTCATATTTGAAGGAATATTTAATCTCCTTTGGGACTGAATGCTCAAAGGAGGTTGAAAATTGATTCTTGTTTTTTTCTTTTTTTTTTTTTTTTCCCTTCCTGGGTGAAGTCATAAAGGATCTCACACCTGATATTCCTCGTTCCATCCATTTCGGTTCACCAAGGGCAATGAAGAAATTCTCCTGCCTTTCGTATTCCTCCTCATCTACTATCTTAACCCTTACGGTCTTCCTGTAGGGACAACAAGAGAGACAACCGTGTACAGCGGGTCGGCCGGCCGGAGGCGAGGCAGCGGCGGCAGCAGCGGCGGGGGGCGCGGCGCCGGGTCC